>NW_005841851.1:1571802-1591881 GCF_000455745.1 Alligator sinensis | reverse complement strand
ACTCTTTCACACTACAAGAAGTAAACAGGAGGAAGGGTCAGTGACTTGAAATAAAAGCTTCAAAATCTATAATACACACATGGGAACACCTGACCACAGATGGCCAAAGAAAGTCTCCGGTGAGCCACAGCACCAGGTGGTTTTTCCAAGCCCTCTGCACCAGCACACAAAATTCATCTTGCCCTCTCCCCGCAGTGCTGGGCTTGCCTGCCCCTGTGCAGGCCTTGCCCCTACCAGTTTTGTGGAGGGCAGTGTGTGGCACCAGCAATCCTTCAGTATCAAGGCCACAGTGGAGCATTAGCCTGGTCACATGCGCTCTGCTCGCTCAGCCCCCAATATGATCAGTTCTCCCCACCCAGGCTCCTAGCCCAGGGCTGTCTGCACCCCCCTCTTGCAAACAAAATACCAGTCTGGTGGGTCACAACCCCCTAGAGCTGGCCTAAGAGAGAACAGCTTACTACTGCTGGCAGGCAAAGGACACAGATGTTCTGCTCAAGCTGCCATGAGCCCCATTTCCCCCACAGTTGGCAGCAGCCCCAGCTGAGTACATGTATATAATATTTTTAAAACTCTTATCGGGGAAGCAAGGTGAAGAGCCATAATCATGCCCTATTTATTGAGCTGCTGCGGAGAAGGAGAGAAGAGATTGTAATCCTGAAACAGAAGAGCCTGGACGTGACTAGAAAGGAAAGCACAAGGGAGAAACAGAGATGAAGAGAAAAAAAAGCAAGTCCAGAAATCTGTCATCTCCAGAATTCCCCCCAGCCCTTCAGCCCTAGCATGGAGAAGAGGGAAGCATCTTTGGATGGGGAAGGGAGAAGCTATGCTCTCAGGATGTCTCATAACTCCATCCTCTTGGCAGAGGTCTAGGTCCAGAAGCTGTCTGCTTATCCCTGGATAAACCCAGGTAACTCCGCTAAAGCTGGTGGAGTCACTGCTCCAGGATTACACTCACCAATGTGGAAGGAAATGGAGTCAGCCCAACCACCTGCTGCGTGCAGGAGGGAGGGTGGGATTTGGGAGAGCAAAGGGCAGGTGTCTGGGGAGGCTCATGCTAGAGCTGGGATGTGTTGGCAGTGCTCAGAGCACAACCTGGTTGGGGCTGGGGTTGGAGGCAAAACCAGGGGAGGTAGTGATAGCACTGGGCTTTCCAACACTGTCCCTTCCCCATCCCAAGCTGAGCCCGCAGGCCTCTTCCTCCTGTACCCTGAAGGGTTGGTGGCTCAGAGCCAAGATCCTGCTGGAAGATCAACCCTGGTCTGGCTGGGGGAGGAGAGATGCACAATAACCCATGTCTTGGGAGAAAGCACATGAGAGATGCACTAGAACCAGACTGGGATGGTCCCCCTGAGGGGCGAGCTGCACTGGGACAGTGCCCAGCAGGCTTGGCCACAAAGGACTGCAAGCCCCTCAGGCTCTGGAACAGCCTAGTCAGGTTGGCAGCAAGCAAGGAGCTCAAGTGTCCTTTGGCATCCCCAGCAGCCTCTCTGCCAGATAGCAGCCCCTTGGTTATCATTGCCATGCCCTGATTCGTCCTGCCTGTGTAGCTCGGGGGAGAGAGAACACGTGTGTGCATTCCCTGAAAATGAATGGGTCTGCCACTGCGGCTTGCAGCACGAGGGCACCCTGGTTCCCAGCTGGCACCTGTGAGAACAGGCATGAGCAGTTGTGCGGTCAAATGCTCCTTCCATCTGCAGCAGGGAGAAACCTTCAAGGACAGCCCTTGTCCCTCAGCCTGCCACTGACTTGGCCTCCCCCTCTGTGGCCACTGGGGAAGCTGCCCCCCAAAGCTGGCAGCCCAGGGTGCAAACCTGCTTGCCAAGTGTCTGGAAATTTGCTGTGCTTCTCCATCACCATTCGCTTCCTCCTGCACAGTCCTACCTAGCTCCCACCAGCACAAGCTGTGTAAGCAAGCCCCAGCATCTGTATGTGCTGCGGGCATGGATCTAGCACCCGAGCAGTGCAGGGGAAGGAAGAGGTCTCACTGGATCCCTCTGCACTGAGTGGAGTTGTGTTGTCACGCAGCTGGCTAATGCCACTCTACCCTGGCTGCCAGCCCAGCCATGAGCATGGCTTCTGGCTTGGCAAGCCACCTTCCTGACCCCCCCACGGCTGCCAAGACTCCCCAGCACCAAGCTACATGCGGAGAAGGCTGCCCATGCCCATGTCAGCCCTCCCCCTAGCCAGCACAGGGGTGCAGGTCACGAGTGTCCCGTCCCCAGGTTCCCCCACCTTACCCAGGGGGCAGAGAGGAAGCTGTGTCTGTGCACACCTGGAGAGCAGCTGCCTGGGGACAGCCACCGACACAGATCTAGCTTTCCGTACCCCAACCAGGATTAGCCAGATTCGCCCACCCTGTCCCCCACTCAAACTCATGCCACCAGGCTTTGCCAGCCAGCCAGCCAAATGTCACTAGAGGTCAGGGGAAATAGCAGAGAGCGCCAGCTGTGTTGCTGACTCAGCAGGGAGTGCAGGCAGAGCTCAAGCTGTGCGGGGTAGAGAGAGAGGGGTCCAGATTCAAGCAAATCAAGACCTCGTGCTCTCCCCCTGGGAGTCAAGCAGAGCCCCAAGGAACAGCTGCAAGTGGGGGCTGGGAAAGGCTGTGACACTGAAGGGACAGGCCATCCCAACAGGCTCAGAAGAGGCCCAGGGCAGCCCAGAAGTCCCTGCCTGCGGGACTGGCTCTGGAGCTTTGCAGACAAAGGGGCACTGAGGCAGGAGGAGCCAAGAATACACATCACATTGGGCAGAGCAGGGGTGAAGCCCCCCCAGAGCCCACAGCCCCCCTGCATGGGTACAAGTGACAGCCAAGGGACAGGGGCAGGCGTGTCCCAGCCTCCACATCCTCCAACCCTGCCCCCGCCATGCCTCGTGCCAGCAGTCCGACCATGGCTTCTCTGATGTCTTGTTGCAATTTACCAGCCTGATTGGAATAATGGATTAATTAAATGTTTAAGACACTGCGGAGCTGGGAAGCACCACAGCAGGAGTAATTATTTCTCCAGCACTTGAAGTGGGCTCAACACCCGACGGGAAAGAAGAGACAACACCAAATCCTGCAGCCTGGGCAGACCCCCCCTCCTCTTAGTCTGCACCCTCAGGATCGGATGGTGCCATTGAACATTCACATCCAGGCCCAGCAAAGCCCTGCACGATGCCCACATGACCGGGAACGCTCGACCCCTGCTACACCCAGGAATACAAAGCCAGTCACTGCCGAGTCAGAGAGCAATGGTGACAGGCACAGAAGCTAATTACACCCGACCTGACTAATTAATGCCGACTTTCAGATTAAAACCTCCTTGCCAGTGTTCCATTTCAATTACCTAGTTGTTCCTCTTGCAAGAAAAAGGGAGGCTCGTGTGCCGGCATGGGGAAAAAGCAGCCGGGAAAAAAGAGAAAGGCTTGAAGGAGGAGGGAGCAACAAATCCTGTCATAGGCAAGATTCCTATCGACAAAATAATTAAACTGCACATTGGCTGCTCCCCCAGGCAGGGCTCCGAGCACAGCAAAGCCTTCCACAGCCCCATTTGTATTCCTGAAACTCGCAGGGTCTATGCTGAAGGCAGCTCTTGGCCTCCTCGTCAGGTAAATAAAGTCTCTATGAGAGAGGGAGAAAAGACAGAGACAGAGAGAGAGAGAGAGGTTTTTTTGCTTCCTTGCACACAGCTCACAAACCCTTTCTAGCAGCCTGCAGCTCACGAGCAGCCACCTTGCAGAGTGGACTAGACAGGGCGGCCCCCATTGCAGAGGGCATGGACGAAATGCAGCCACGGTCCCGGGGCTCAAGTCCACCCTGCACTGCATGAGCCACGCCGCAGAGCTTGAGAGAGGGGTTCACTGGTTCTCCACTTGAAGGGCCCCAGTATAACAGAACTGGGCCCCATGGCTGTCCTGCAGCTCAGGAAGAGGTGCAATAGTACCAGTAATCCATATGCACAGCCCAGGTCTCCAGTGGGTAGTGCCAGGCAACCCCTACCCAGCATGTTTCATCCACAGATCTCAGAGCATGGCTATCCCATGTCCCAGTAGAGGAAATGGAGCTCAGGAAACAGAGCCAAGTGCTTAGGTGACTTACCGGGGCACCTAAGCACCTGGGCACTGACCCAGCCCCAACCCCAGCCCAGTGCGAAGCCATCAGGCTGCATTGCGTCTCCATTTAACCTGACACCTTCCCGTCAGCTCCCCATACCAATGCCCCATTCCCCTGCTTATGCCACGTGTTAGGGTGAGGATGTGGACGCTCCATCACTAGAAGGTCTCAAGGACAAATCAGACAAACATCTGTCTGAGCTGGTTCAGATGGGACTGATCCTGCCTGGAGCAGGAGGGTGGGTTAGATCCAACCTCCTGAGGGCCCTGCTGGCTGGGTCTCAGCTGGGAAGAGGACCCAGAGACCTGACCCAGCAGGACACTGATGTGATGGTCTGCATGCCTGCTTGATGGTAGGTACATAAGTGCCTTGCAAGCCAAGGCCCAGGTCTCCTTCCTCCTGAAACAGAGCTAGCAGGCCACCCCCTCCCTAACACACCAATGCATACCAGTCCTCTTCCCCTGCTGTAGGGTAGCCATCAGTAGAGGATAACCAGACTGTCTTCTATGATACGAAACTGGACACCTTTATGTCCTCTATTTTTCTCTTGAAGAGAAAACTAGAGGACATAAAGGCGTCGAGTTTTGTATCAATAGAGGACGGAGTAGCAGAAAACCGGAATGTCCTCTATGATGGCCACCGTATGTAGGGCACATCTCAGCAGCGTGGCACACTCAGTTTCCATTCTTGGCCCTTTGCTGTCCCTCCCTGCTTGCTTCGGATCCTTTGAAAGAGGAGCAGATGCACCGCCAGCCCCCAGGCACTTTGCAGATCAAGACATCAAGATGCCCCGGCCGTGCACTGCTCTCAAGACTGCAGTATGCCAATATGAACACGTTTTTACTGGGAGAGAAGGCAGACAATTTCCATCAGGTTTTTCTTCTTCTTCTTGTTCTTAAGTCAGAATCCTCTGCAGTTCTAATTGACCAAGGGAGGAATGAGACCAGAATAGGAAGTGAACAAACAGGGAAAGCTGGTTAAACGCCCAGCCTCTGTGCAGTATCAGGTACAAGTGCTGTCCTAATTAAGCCCTTCTCTATCCAATCAATGGCTGTTCCATCTCGCCTTCCTCCCGACCAGCACATCTCACACTCCTCATGGGAGCATTTGCACCTGGTTAAGATCAGAGCCACTAGAAATGGGCCAGGGAGACAAGGCCCTGGCTTCACGAGTCAAGCAAGATGGTTGCTACCCTTTGATCTGACAACGTCAGTGGTACTCTGCATCCACCTACCACTGCCGGCCCTGTGGCAATTAGGCCGCCTCATAACTACGTATAGGAAAAAAAAATCTATAAGGCAACAATTAAAGCTGCAAGGACAAGCCCTCCAAAAGGGAGGAAATGCCAGATGGCAGATGGACAGCACAACCTTCATTCAGCCATCTTCTTGACAGGTGGTTTACCTAAAGGCCTGTGCCAAGTTGAATGCACAGAAGGGATGGTACTCACTCAGAGCACAGATCTTCAGGATGCCGTTATCCTCATTTTCTCAGCCTGCGGCTCCATGCCTCCTTAGCTGGACACTGTTCAAACCCCCCCTAAGGATGGAATTCCAGATCTCCTCGTGGGCTTCACCTTGCCGTGCCTCAGCAGAGCCTCAGAACGCTTTACTAATAGCATTGAATTCACTTACACAACCACATCTCTTGGAGGTGAGGGAAGGACATTATGCCCATTTCACAGACAGACAACTGAGGCACAGAAATTTCTCCCAGGTCTCATCATTGGAAATGGCTAAATGGTTCTGGCTAAAGTTTAGCTGGGAAAATCCGCTCAGGCTGTGGTAGAGACCAGCATGGGAAATATCACCCCAAGCAGTTAGTATGTGGCCAAGCTAGAGAAAGCAGTGCTCAGCCCTACTCATACTACTGCAGCCCAGGGGCTCATGCACAGGACCCGGGTCCATTTCAGCCCTGTGTGCAGATGGGTCTACCCAGCAGCTAGGACAAGGGCAATCTCTGGGCATTACCATGAGGCCAACAGGAGTGACATCAGTGAGCGAGGGTGTCCCGCAGTTCTGCCCAGAAGGAGCACTTCCAAGGCCTCAGCAGTGCTTGCTATTAGCATAATTTCAGAGCATAATTAAGTCACTTGATAAAAATCAGTCTCTCTACGTTACTACTGCTAGCAATGAGGGCGTTCAAATGTGGCCCTAGAGTTAATCTCTGAGGCACCCTCTGGGCCTTTCCACAGTACTGATTGCAAGGCCAGACTCATCTATTGATGAGGTCCCGCCGTCACTCGAGCATGTGGCACTTGCAGGGTCCTGTGCTCCAGCACGGAGAAAGCCAGTGCCGACACGCTTCCTGAACTGCCTGCCTAGCTCTGCTCAGAAGGTGCAGAGATCCTGTCTAAGCCCTGGCACCTTGATGTTACAAAGTGGAGCGCCAGCTCCCAGCTCCGGTGCCTGCCTTCAGGTGCCCTGACAGATTTCAAAGGTGCTACAAAGCCCGCCTGCTGTGGGCCTGGGAGAATGAGCTCGTTAACTGCATACAGATGGCAGCGCTTCAGTGCGTACCCCGAGCTCCTATGTTCACCGCTAAGCCTTTGTGCATCACTGAAGTCTCATGGCTGCTGTATGCAGAAACCTCGCATTATCACACCTAGAATGGACAGAGGCTCCCAAAGCAAAGGGATGAGCCCCTGAATAAAACAGCATGTCCCAAACACTTGCCTGCTTCTTCAACGATAATCCCCACCCACCTTTGTGCCTCCCTCCACCTGAAAAGGCGGTGCTTTGTCGTCAGCCCTTGTGACGCATTTGGTATTCCAGCCTGCGTGTGCCAGCTCCCCAGTCTGCGTCACAGCGGCCACAGGAGCCTCTCCAGGCTCTGCTGCTTCCTGGTAGTGAGCAGAGCTCTGACCTGGCTCCCAAGGCACCTGCTCCTTGCTAGGGGAAGCAATGCCAACCCCAGAGGCAGCTCTGCACAAGCCCCCCCCCCCCGACAAGCCTGCTCAGTCCACAGTAGCTCAGGGGTTAAACCAAGACTCCCCTCCCTAGAACCACTTGCCTATGGGAACTAACTTGGAAAAGGGCTGTAGATAATGCAGCCCCTCTGCCCGGCCTTTTCAGCCCAACAGACCCTAGGACCCACTCCAGCATGTGGCCCGAGAGCCCACCAGGGTCTCCTCAGTCTTAGGGGCTTGCGAAGGAAGTCCAGGTTGCAGGGACATGTCTCGCACACACCAGGGTCCCTCATTCGAGATGCAGCCACTCAAAAGGGCCCAGTGATTCTCTTATATCCCAGTGTAACCCAGCATACCCCCCTGTAGCTCCAATCTAACACCTGATCCAAGTAGGACAAGACTATACCCCAGCCACCAATTGACAGAGCTGCCCCCTGAGCCCGAGTGGCAGCAGCTCATGGTTTTAGCATGAAGGGCAGGATCTGGTCCCCAGCAATGCCTCACTGCATCTGGGTGGGGAAGCACTGGGCCAAAGCCTGGGTTCGCCTCAGCAGGAGCCCCTGCAGCAGCCTGGAACTGGGTTCTGGGCACCTACGAGGCACGGGCGCAGCAGGCACAGCTCCCTCGCCAGCCCTCCCCACCGCCTGGCAATGTGCAGGCAGCAAGCTGGGAGTGGGGCTACCCGGGAGAGGACAAGGCTTTCCATAACTCAGGGAGAACTTCCTAGGAAAGGAGGGAAGGGATAGGGGCCCTTGGTGCCCATGCAGCTTCCTAGCCACAGCAAGGGCTTAACACCTGCTGCCAGCCATGCAGAAACTCACAATAAATGTTACCACAGCTCAACGAGCATGGCCACGCAGCCAGCTGGAGGAGGAGCAGGCAGCTGGAATGAGCAAGTAGGCTTCAGAGGCTTGGAAACCTCATTTGGTGCCCAGGATCCTTCCCACAGCAGAGGGGGGACACTGCAAAGAGGAGCACCACCACTGGCCTGGGTAGGAGCCCTGGAGAGAGAGGCTGGTGCTAGGGGGAAAGGTCTAGGGAGCGTGGAAGCTGTAGGGTGACAACAGCCGGGTCCAGGAGGCAGGAGAAGCAACTTCTGTCCAGCAGAGCCCCTACCCTGTCAGTGCTGCTACTAAGTGTGCACTCCCGTTTCTTTTCTCCACCCTTTCTTCTCAGTTCTGCAGAGCACAGCCAAGGCAGCAGGGTGTAGCAGCACAGTGCCCCTACCCAGACGGCAGGGAGCTGTGCAGATCTATGAGCAGTGTGGATCCTGCTGCACACAGGGCACAACAGGCTAAACAGCACAACCTGATTTTCAGAGGGACTGATCATCCCCAGTGGCTCCTGTTGGCAGCCGGTGCTGCGGGTGCCCAGCTTCTCTGGCAACAGGTCCCCATTTGTTTGTCCAAGGCAACAGAATCGCTGGAGCCAGCCCCTAATGACAGAGAAATGGAGCTAAGAGAAAACATGCCTGGATGGGGGTTTGATCCACGGTCTGTGGAAGAGGATACCACGTCTGGAATCAGAGTCATCCTGGTGAACCCCCTCACTGTAATGAACACGTGCCAAGGCTTTGGGCCAGAAAACTATTCTCCTTCTACCATAGACAGATCTAGGATACTGAAAAATGGAAGTGCAGGTAGTCATGTATCATCACATGTAACAACACATTTTTCTCCAGTTAAACAGAAACTAGAAGCTTTACTGAAATGCTAGGGGCCTAGTGCTATATTATTCAGCTTAAGATCAAAGCAAAAACAAATTTAAATTTATTGAAATGTGCACTGCTTTGTTTGATTTTTATATTAAGTTTAAATGCACACGATGTATCAGGCAAAAACAGTCCAAAGATATTGTTTCATTAATCTTGCAGTCATAGTTACATCAGATTTGTAAACCAAAAATCTAGTCCTCTCCAGTGTCTTGATAGTGCCTCCAATACTTCATCTTTCAGCCATTTCTACACCTGAGTTTACTATTACCACAGCCAAGTTAAGGTTTTGAGCTAGAGCTAAAAACATTCTGCAGGGCAGTGAAACAGAAAACAGATTGCCAAGAATGGCTAACAAATAACAAAATTGCAGAAGAAAGGATAGACTGAATAGTGGAATGTCAAGACCATTAAGAAAGAGAGGGTCATTAACACCTGTGGAGGAAAGAGAGATTAGCAGGAATCGGGGAAATGATAATGAGCCAAGTGATTCCCTCGCTGCTACCCGAATACAAATGCCACTGCCAGTTTAGGTGATGCAAAAAAATCAAAGTGTGGCACAACCACATCACTGCACCCCCACCTCCTACCAAGCGATAAACTACAGGCCAAACAAGAGGGCTCTGCAAGTGAAAGGCCACCTCAATGGAACTTACTCCACGGACCCTGCCCGTGGCTCAGTTCTGCATCCCTTGGATCTGGAAAAGGGTCCAACACTTCTATTGCACCAGTTACAGGCAAAGCTGCTCTGCGAACTCCCCAATTATGAAACGGTAACTTCCGCAGCGGATTCTGTTCTGTGTAGCAACATCAGGTTTACAAGAAGGGAACTTCTTATCTACAGTTTAAAAAGTTCCTCGGGGGATAAAACACTTACCTACTTGTGCAACCTGCTCCCAGCTGGTGCTTTACTGCCACGTGCGGGGCTGTGGAGTTCTTATCGTGCTCTACGCCCGAGTGTGCTGACACTGATGACAAAAAAAAAAAAAAAAGAGAGCAGCCCCGAAGATCACAGCTCAGTTGCTCAATTACTGCCTCTTTCAGGATGCTACATGTGACTCAATACAGAGCAATGGAAGGACAGGCAAGGGAAAGGAAGGGAGCAGCTCTTAGAAATTTAGATTCATTGGCACGCTTAAATCATGAATCTAAACAAGAATTCCTGGCTCCAGGGAGACTTCAATTGCAAAAGTAACTCCGGGAAACGTCTGTTAAAAGCCTGTCTGAAACCCTACGCAACTGGGAAGTTTGCAACAGAACAAGCCACTGAAGAGCCCAGTGGTTTTAAAGGACCCTGGGACTGATCTCTTCCCAAGCCCTGGTACTAGGGCAGGGGCAGGCAATTATTTTGGGCAGAGGGCCGCTTACCGAGTTTCAGCAAGCCATCGAGGGCCACGTGACAGGCAGCCAGGGGCAGATAAATATTAATTTTATAAATTTTTAGGGGTCCCGTGGGCCGGACAGAATGGCCTGGCAGGCCGCATCTGGCCCCCAGGCCGCATTTTGCCCACCGTGTACTAGGGAGATCTGGGCAGCCGGCACCGACTGGAAAGAGCCGTTTTTTGCTCGTTTTGAGCAACAGCGTGAGCTCTCTGGCAAAACAGATTTGGCTTCTGAAATGAGCTACTGTCTGGATTGTCCAGACTCTCTGCCTGCTGTTTAAATGGAGCCCACTGTTTTAATCGAGTGACTTTCATGCTCTTGCGGGCCTGCCCACCTCTCCATTTCAACTCAGCCATCAAAATTGGCTTGGAAATTAAGCCTGGCACAAGCTGTTAGGTGGGGAGAAAGCAGGCAGGGCCTGGGAGGGGAAAGAAAGGAATTGCAAGAGACAGAGTCTGGGTTGGTGTGGAGTGAGACTTGCTTTTTGTTTCATCTCATATGCTTTTAAAACACACTTCTCCCAGCTGGCTCTAGGAAGACTTTGCCATTCCTTCTTCCCAGGAAGGGATGCAGCTACTTAGAAAAGGTGGACAAGATGATGCACAGGGAAGCTAATAGCACAGGAAACCACAGCTGCAAAAAGAGGGACAACCAAGATCTTTTCAGCACCAGCTCTGTCAGTGCACATAGAAAAGGGTCCCCTCACAATGCTGGGCCAGAGACACAGCCAAGAAAAAACCCGCAGCACACAGCCAGTCCATCTGGGAGCAAAGGATGCTTTGCATTGCTAAATCCAGCAGCTTTGAAGAGAGGCAGCCCAGTCCCTTGCAAACACGGACCGCATTCCCATGCCCCTGGCAGGGTAGGTTATGCTATACCCCAGCTTAGCAATGAATTAACCAGCAGGCCAGAGACATTTCTGCTCCTTCAGAAAAAGAGCCCAAACGCCCATCAGCTTCCATGGGAGTGAGACGAGACACAGGTATTATTAAAACAACAATAATCAAGCAGCCCCACAGTTGTAGGTGCCTCCATTTTGGGGTATCCAGTCTAGGCCCCTTGCACCTGATTTTCCAAAGCAAGGGTCCCATCGCTCCAGCTAATGGAGCCCAGATGAAGTCCCCGGAAACAGAGGCAATCAAAACCGACAGTCATTTCTAATACAACAGTCCAGGAGATCTGCCCCAGATCACCCACTTCAACACAGGGTCCCCAACTCCACATCCTCTGTGGTCATCACTAGGCACATCCTTCTTTCAAAGCCCAGGCACAGCAGAGCACAAAACAGCAATTAGTACCCAGCAAAGCTTTGCAGTGCCCAGACTCTGAGTGCCTTCTTGACCGTCACTGTGCAAATCCGAGGTCCCTGCAAGTACGTTCTGGGGGGCAAGTGCAGGCAGTGGGCTCCATAGCTCAGGACACCTCTCCCAGCCCTGTGCTCCTCTGACCCCGACATATACCCTTGCAGGTGGCGAAACAAACAGCATATGGGGCCGAACAATCCTTGGATGGTATGCATGGTGGCAGGGCAATATGTTATTATTATTTATTGAGTTTGCTGTGGGCATGAGCAGGTGCGACACTATTAAAGTCAATGGAGCTGCACCTACTTGTACCGGCATTCAATCTGGCCCGCAGCATCCATAAAGCTTTCCATGCGGCAGGAGGGAGGAGAAAACAGAGCAGGTAGGAAGAGTCCGTTGGATGGGCACAATGCAGCCAGACACCAGGCAGCAGCCGCCACTCATGGGCTGCAGCATGTGTAGCATTACAGCTGGAAACACTGCCAGGCACTGGCAGAGACAGCCATGCAGATCTATCTCAGTCCCTGCACCACATCCTACCTGTGTAAACAGATATCTACCTTGCAGCCAGAGGTAGCATAGAGTGTTCATTCACCAGATGAAAGCAACAGTCCAAATCAGTCCCTAATATACTAACCCATTAAGTAGCAGGAACAGAGGCCTGTCCACTCCAGTAGGTGCCCTCCTCCCTGCTCCAGGGAGCACCCAGGGAGGCAGATGCTGGTCTTCATTGGGACAGGGCAGATATTCTGCACACCTGGGGTATGATGCAGATCCCAGTCACTTTCTCTGCTTGATAATATGAAGCATTTCACGAGTCATTTAACTAATGAATTCTCCAGTCAGGAAAGAGCCATTATCCCTGTTTGTGAAGAAGGAAACATGCCCCAGGAAGGTGGGTAGTGACTTGCCCAAGGTCAGACAGGCTGCAGAGCTTGGATTACAACTCAAGAGCTCTCAGAGCCCTGGCCTCCATTCAAACTCAGCATAAATAAAGGAGGACTCTCCTACTAGCTAGCAACTGCTTCTTAATGCAGACTAGGAAGAACGAGGCTGGCAAGCTCAGGCCGCCTTCACTGAAATCTGCTGCACAGTCTCTCCTGTCCAAGGATCCTGAGGGCCAGATCCTGCACTGATCCATCCTGGTGCAGCTCCAAAGGGACTCTGCTGCTGTCATCTGGATTTATGATGGAGTGGGCGAGATCAGACTCAGGCCTCAGGTGCAATAATAGCCTGGAGCCCGGTCTGTGCGCAGATGAGCCTCACTTCCGCCTCTCCCCCATCTCAAAACAGATTCGGCATTATCAGCAGCCTGAAAACCAGATGCCTGCCAGTGCGAGTCTTTTGCCTCCTGCAGGTACTGCCCCCTCCACCTCTGCCAGTGTGTGTGTAACAGGCGCTGCTTTGGTTCGACAGGAGCATTCTCTGGTAACAAGGCTTGGCAAAGGGAAGGCACGATCGGCGCCAGCTTGCAAGCCTGATGTCTTGAGGCAGATGGCAGGGAAAACATCCCAGCCTCGCTCCTCTTCTCCCAGGAAAAAAAAGAATCCTACATGGGAACAAAGGGCTCTGGGAGCTGGATCTCACCCTAAACCCAGCTATATGCCTGGCTCCCCAGCTTGCAGCAGGCTTACTCCCCATGCACCCTGCTTTTCTGCCAGGCTGATACAGGAATGCTTGGAGGTTTTTGCTAGGAGCATTACTCACCCACAGTTAGAGGGGGAGGAAGAGACACTCTCCTGTTTGCAAAAAGGAAAACAAGGTAGGTTTTCAAAATCAGTAGGATGTTGCCAATGCCTAGGCTTGGGGGATGGAGAAAGGGAAGGAGACCCCAGCCAGCTGCTGGAGGGAGAGAGTCGAGGCAGACATTCCTCTTGTCACGGATCCCGACAGTCCCAGTCAGATGGGGACATGCAGTACCTCTGCAAAGGGCTGCATGTACAGGTTGCCTTCTGCCCCCGCCTTGTGCACAGAACATCTGCTCTGCGGCAAGAACCAGCACCTGCTGCTCCCACGGGAGTAGAGGGCTCCACGTGTCTGATCGCATGATGTGTCTGCCCGCCAGGGCAGCCTGGGTCATCCACAGGGGTGGACATGGGTTGTGCCACATCAGGACTCCATCCTGCAAGGCGTGGAGCACCCAGATCCCAGTGAGGACCCTACAGATCTCAAAGGCTCCCTCTTACTCCCCTTCCCCACAACACGGAGGTCAAACCCTCCATGCTGAATCCAAGCCATAGGTAACGAAGGAGCAAAAGAAGCTACTTCCCACACCCGAGCTGCACAGTGCAGAGCCACCCAGACCCCACAAGCAAATGCAGAGCTTGGAGGCCAGGCAGGTGGCAGCCTGTATCACAGGCTTTTCAATATGAACTCTGCTGCCTGGCCCAGAGGCCAGCTGGATCATGCCCATTTCATCCCAAGACCTGCGAAGAATACGGCTGTTCCACACACCATCACGGACCGAGGTGCGGGCGGCTGACTGCAGTGTAAACAACTCGTATCCGGAAACAGCCGCAGTCGGCTGACTCGCAGCTCCCCTAGCCCCATCATTGTACCCCGCCAGCCACTCTCACTGTGGTCTCAGAGCCAAATTAATATCACAAAGAAAAAGCTGGATGCCTCCATGCGAGGAGGCCAGGCAGGAAGTACGGCTCGATTGTTCAGTCTCCGATGAACAACGAGGCACAATGCCACAGATGTTTGGGTTGCACAGACGCCAGAGCCCCTTCCCACCGAAGCCTGGGCATGGGAAATGCAGGCACTGTCAGTTTGTGCGAGAGTCACTGCTTGCAGAACTGCTGGGGTGCAGCAAGCCCAGAGGTACACCCTTTTCCCCGAGCCCAATGACAGGCAGCCCCCTCCCACGTCCCTCTGGCATCTGACCTGTGAGGCCTTCCGAGACCAGCCCCACCAAGACAGAGCAGCAAAGCCAGTCCAACACCCTGCAGCCTCCCTGCTACCCCACAGTGATCTTTAAGGACTGCCAAGTTACGGTTTTTCTCCTGTCCTGAACTAAACAGTAAATGTGCTTTCATTCCCTGCTGCTTGCAACCACAGAAGGCTGCTCCCACAAGCTACATGAAGGTGCTGGGGTCCCCTCATGACCCTCGCAGGCGGGCACCCAACTTGAGAGTGCCCCATCGGCCCTGGTGCCCATCGAGGTCTCAGCCTTCAGTCTGCGCCATTCCACCCCGAGTCGAGATCCCTGGTCTTGAAGTCTGTGGGGGGGACTGGGGAGAACTTCTCCGCAGTGTTACTCAACTATAGTATAGTCTAATATCGAATCAAAAATCAGTCAAGTTCCCCAGGGTCTGAAATGCAAGGACTGCCCTGCTACAGAGACAGAGGACAAAACAAGCCATTATTTGCAGGAGGAGAAAAAACCACACTGACTGCACTCCAGGTCAGCGGGTCTCCAGCTACCCTCCCCACCAGAAAGCACAGCCACCACAGAGGGTTTCCAATGAATGATACTACTGCACTGCTCCAAACACGGTCACCCATTGCTCCCACCACCACCTCCTAAAGGAGTGGTTTGATGGGCAAGGGCACACAGCCACCAACATAGCCCAGGCAGGGAAGGGATTATGGGGTCAAAATGTGGGGCTGGAAAAGCCACAGAGCTCAAGGGCCAGACTCCCTTTCTGGCACCTCCAGGATGGAAGGGAGTTCTGAATAAGACAGCAGTGACCCCATGGTGAACATCTGCAAGGAGAGGATGTGATCCACAGAGCACCCAATCCTGAAAGCAATGGCTCTAATGAAAACAGGACAAGTAGGACCCATCTTAGCCAGAAGGTCATGGCTCGCTAGCCCCACTTTAGCCACCAGAGAACCCCCATGTTGTGCAGGGAGAGTTTGTGCTCAGTGTGAATGGCCAAAAAACTGGATACATTCATTGCTGCCCCCACAGAGTGGACCCTGCTGTCCTCATTCGGGGCAGGCTATTGAAATAAACAGTTCTGCCTGAGCATGAAAAGCAGAATCAGGCCCAGAATTTTGCTTTCAGCCCCATGCACAGACAAAGGGCTGGAGTGTGTCTCCAATGTCTCATTTCCTGGAGAAAAGCCCAAATGCAGGGGATGAAGGAGGATGGTAGGAGCAGCTACCCCATTCACCCGAGACCTCATCTAGCTACAGAAGCTCCTGAAGACTCCACACACACAAGGGGAGCCCAGAGACTGCCTAGCTTTGATTTCACCATATCTGAACAATAGGATGCAAGTAGCACCCATGTGGCCTTTGCTACTCTATTCCACGTGGGATGCAGACAGCCTATCTACTCCAAAGCAGATTCAGGTCTTCCTCCAAGATGGTCAAAGATAAACCAAGAGTAATTTCACCCCCTATACTCCTGCATCCAGGTCTGGTTTGACACAAGAAAGAAAATCTGTTCTTTCCGGACCCAACCCCAAGACCACTGGGAGCAACAGGAGTCATAGGGGTATTAGTAGCACATACAATAATATTTGTAATGGGATGGCATGTAGAGTACCTGGCCAAGACTGGGGTCCCCACTGCAACACACTACACAAACACATCCAGATGCTCTATGCAGAGATGCACATAACCATGCTTAACTTGGGGAACGTACTTAAGTCTCAAACCCATGCCTGAAACATTAAGCATGCACTTCAGGGTTTCGCTGAGCAGAAGTGACATGCAGCATTCGGGCCCAAGCTTCCAGCAATCAGAACAAGCCCAGTCCATTCCTGATGAATGAGGTGGGTTTAACCAGCATTTTCTGGAGACCCTTCAAAAGGCATCCCCAATATTTAGGTTATATCCATATTTGCTCCTTTGCAAGCTGGCTGGAAGGGAAATGGGATCTCCTTTCCTTTCCAGTATGCATTGCTATTCCTCTACAGGGAGGCTTCCAAAGGCTGGATCACTTCCATTTCTGTCATTTGTTTTGCATTTTTATTTATTTATTTATTCTATAGAAAAGCTCTGCGGATCCTAAGCAACCAAAATTACATATTTGTGACTTGTTTTGACAGACTTCTTATGTGGATATTTTTCTCCTGTTCCTGGCATAGTACTCTCGTTATTAATCTTTTCTCTTCTTAAAAAAGAATATTTTATAGGACTCAGTACTTACGCAGCGTTCTCTGAAAATCTACCTTGAGGAGCTATCAGGGAAGGTGAAGGGCAACACCATGTGCCATTGGCTCATGAATAATCTTATTGTAACCTCCCCCCAAAAAAATATGTTGAGAAAATATGTTGGCCACACATCCACGTTTAAGCACATTTCCAGCAGTGGTCTGAATCCCAGGCTCATAGTGAGGCATGTGCTTAAGTATATCCTGAATGGGGGTCTCGGAGCACAACCCAGCTCCCGCTGAAATCAATGGAAGGGCCTATAACTTCAGTGGGGGGGGAGAAAATCAGATTAGGTGCAATCATCTTTATATCCTTCAGGGATTCATCTGGGGCTAGGCTTTGCACCTCTTCCCCACAGCAAAGCCTGCTAACAGCAACCGAGACTGCCAGTGACCTCAGAGTTTGGGATCACAGTGCCAGGCAGTCCCGTATTCTTCAACAAGTCTAATTGAACTCAGGGGAGTTATTCATGGAGCAAGGTGCTGCTCAGCATGCATAAGGGAGGCAGGATTCAGCCCTCACACATATAAACTGGACACTGAGGAACACTCCTGCTATAACTGCAGAGATGAACGGGCACTGTGGTAGGAAATCTATCAGAGACCGCAGCCCTCTGCTCCCTCCCAGGAGAGATAAGGAAGCACTAGGAGTGTTGCATTGCTCAGCCTCATCACAGGGACTGGGAACAGAGAGACCCTTATCTGTCTGCACTCTCATGGCCGTATTCATGGCTTGCAAATGTTCACCTGGTGGCGGTTACAGCCATCTCTCAGTATTAGGCAGAGCAGGGACACTGCCCACTTCTCACAGAAGCAAAGCATGCAAGATGCCAAAGCGAGGCCTGATCCAGAGAGGCGCTAGGCACCCTAATGCCCACTGATTTTTTCACCTGCCACCCCAGCACTAGCAGGATGTTCTCAGCAGCGGGGATCCCCGACTCACTTTATCCCCAGACTTTGCCGGCTTTGGTTCTGAAACTTAAAAAACCTGCCGAAACAAACAGCAGATAGACCCATCAAACATAGAGAGCCAATTACCGGAACGCCTTTCACCATGATCCTGTATTGACAAGGAGATACTTTTAAACAAACCGTGGCTGCAGACATAAGCCTATCAAGCGAATGAAAGGAAAAATCGTATCTGCTACATGGGCAAATACAATGGGGTTGTTTTGATTTTTTTAAACAAATTAATCTATTGAGTTCTAATTTATGTCAGCCCTTGATAAGATTAGAGGATTAGACCAACTGTACACTAAATGCTCTGTGTTGGAAAAAGTCATGCCCAGATTCCCTCCCTGTTGGCATGCTTAGAGGCTACAGCACCATCACATGGGGACCTGGAGAGTCACAGTAGGACCAGCTCAAAACTTCAGAAATAAAAATCACGGCTTATCCAGATTTTTCATATGCAGTCAAGGCATGAACTCCGATCCCTCTCCAATTTCAGTGAAGCTTATTCATTAAGCACTTGTACCCAACAGGCAAGCCTTTGTACAAGCAGTACTTATCTCAGAGCACTGGTATCACAAGAGGATTTTGTGCGTATGCATATGCACCGAGTATCAGGTACACGTTCACATCAGCCACTCACCCAGGGGCAGAAAATTCATGCCCAGACCCACAATACGGTAACACAGGCACATCGCTAAGCCCACTCCCACACGTGCTTGCACTGTACGATGTGCTAAAAAATCATACCTGCTCTCAGCTTTCTGATCTCCAATTCATGAATAATAAAAGCACGACTGTTCAGAGTGCTACAGTAATTGGTCATCTCTTCTTACCTGCCTCACAGGACACGGCTGATGATTATTTCATGAGCGTCGGAGGACTTTGGGTGGAAGGAGCTATGGAAGGTATTATTATTATTGATGGGTTTTTTTTCCTTGTGTGCCAAAAACAACTTCCCCAACTGCAGGTTAGCAAAACCTAGGACAAAAATCCAGCTAAATCAAACCGAGGTTTTGCCCACAGGAAATCAGGACCTCAGTCCTACAACACCCAAAAACTAAACGTAGGCGGTCACACTCTTCCACTCATACCCATAGTCAATACTGCCTTACTCCACTAAAAAGCACAGGCACTACTTACACAGCAAGGTGCTATAGAAAAACTCCAGCCCAGCAAGATAAGTCTACCAGTGGTGTAATGGGCAACTTCAGGCTTTTTTTACACCACGGATGAATACACTCCCTTATGCCACAGAAACTGAATCATTCTTCATCATAACGGGTGACTGGAACAGTACAGATACAATTTTCCCCAATGCCAGTCAGGTCCTCACATACTGTACCATTATACAGCACTTTGGGCCATTTGTCCCTTAGCTTTCCCTGCATGCATCTAGGAGGAACAGTCACTAATACTGATGGCTCTTTTCCCCTTGAATGATTTTTCTATTAGATATGAATTCCCCCACCCAAGTGAAGTACCGTCCCTGGGAACAGCAGTCTTTTGCAGAGGGAGTGGGGAGGAAGGCACCTTTCACCATAGAAAATGGATCTATTCCATCTATTCCTTTTTTTACCAGCTCAACTCTATTTTATTCTGTACTCAGAGTCCATCAGTCTATAAGCCTCTGCAAGGTGCTAAAGAGCCTGTCTTGATGACTCTAACCTCTGAAGATGCTCCCAGTATGATAAAAGAAATCCAGCTATTGAAACATGTCCCCACAATACAGTCGCTGTGTTGCTAGGATTCCAGCTAGATACAGAGCTTAAAAGAGCAACCTGAGGGAAGCTGCTGCCAAAGATAATATCTTTATCAGTGCTTGACAGGAGTCACTGGGGGCCGGAGGGGGAGAGGGAGCAAGAGGCAAGGTGGAGGGGTCCCAAGCTAAGTTTGCTTTCATAGCAAAGAAGGAAACCAAGTTTCAAAAACTAACCTTTTGTTGTTGTTGCCTAAAACACATCAAAAACAGAGTTGGGTAGCGCGGAGATTGTGCCGGAGCATATGAGTTGTGCGCGCTCGTGTGTTTATCCTGTCATTCAAAATGTATTCCAATTATGGCATAATAGCACCAAATTGATAGAATTATCCTCCCAACACACACCTCCTCAACCCACTTAACCGAAGTCACCTCCTCCAGCTGCAAAAGCCAGGCATGCCTCAGCCTTGTTGCAAAAAAAAATAAATTTTTTTTTAAGGATCTTATTTGCTGGTGTAGTGCCTTAAACCCTAACAGGGCAGGTTCAACTGTCAAAACACGGTCCCAATAATTGCCTAAGTGGAAGTGAGATAACCGCCCGGCCCACTGGTGCGCTGGCCTTGGGAGAGAAGAGCGGCGGGGCACATGCAGGGATTGGTGCTCGTCGCCTCCTCGCTGGCACCCCGGGGCGCCAGCCAAAGGTCTCAGATCCCAGGGGCGCAGACTGGCACCGCGCAGTTTCGGGGGGCATCTGGCTGCCTCCAGCCCAGGTACAGGACGCTGCTCCCCTTGCCCCTGGCACCGCGCGGGGCCCGGGTGCTTGCCCAAGTCCAGGCAGCCCCAGCAAGGCCCAGGCTGCAGCTGCCAGGCAGACGGGAGGGCTGAGCGCCGGCAGGCAGGCAGGCAGGGAGGGAGGGGGGCC
>NW_005841851.1:1542311-1571363 GCF_000455745.1 Alligator sinensis | reverse complement strand
GTACAGCCTGCCTATACAGCGGGCGGCGGGGGCTGCTCTGTAGCAGCCTCGACATGCCCATCAAGATCCAGCCCTGACACGAGCCCATTCTGGGCAGGTGCCCAGGGAGCCGCAGATCCTGCCCTGCCCTGGGCCAGACCGGCCTCTTGCTTGCTGACTTTCCAATGAATTTGAATTTAATGAGGCTCCTGAAATACAATTGCATTCCCCTCGGGACCCGCCTGCCCTGGTGTTGCCGGCCGGGGCTCTGGGTTGTTCACACGGGTCTTTTTCTGAGCCCATCCCCTTGCCCCTGAGCGAGCGCCCGCTCCGCAAAGGTCCATCTGGAGCGGCGGTTCTTCACCTTTTTCGTACCCGTTTGTAAACGTGGATGGACAGCCCCAACCCGGTGCCCCCAGTGCGTGGGGAGCAAGTCGGGGCAGGGAGGCCTGCGCAGCCCCTTGCAGGCGGGAGCTCTGCCAGCCTGCAAGGGAAAAGCCACACTCACCCCCATTTTTTTCTCCTTTAAAGGAGAATCCGGTTTTTAAGTTTCTTGATCCGTTTTTAAAGTTTGTCCGCGACCCTTTCATATATTTTTGCGACCCACTTTTGGGCGCGACCCATGGGTAGTGAAATGATCTAGAAAAACGCAGTTTTCTTTAGGGGGGGCTGTGTCCACTGAATAAGGAGATGTTTAACGAAGAGAGAGGGGACAGCATGGTCACTAGCCCAAGAGGTGCAGGAATCCTTTTCAAATTCACGCCAGTCCCCCATGCACCTAGGCAGCCCGTGCAGCTTCTCCTCTCACTCAAGGTATATTTGCCTTGGAAGCTAATGAGTCTCGTTTAAGTGCTGGGGTTTCCTTAGCAGTTGCCGTAATGGCAGTACTGGACCCTGGAGTCCTACATTTGTGTAAAGCATGTGCAGGAGCAGTGTGACGTGACTCGATTATGGAGACGGAGCAGATCAGGCTTCATTCCCATTTGCCTCTCGGCCTCTCTGCTGGGGCTGCCAGGGAAGGTGCCAGTTAGAGTGGTGCGAATGCCTGCAAGAGCAACCTCATGTTACAGAAGCGACTTCAGCCATCTGCTGGTAACAGCTTTTAATCATTTCTGGCTTAGTTCGGATTTAAAGTAGGGGTCCTAAAATACAAATGCTTTGTGTTTCATCCAGGGTTTGAATTATGGGGGAGTTTGGGGGGACTGAGGCCCCCTGTAAGAGATGAGAGCCCCCCTGTACGATTTGAAAATCATAACCTGGGGGTCTCCAATTTTATTAGGGCATTGTGATGGGTAGTCCAATTTTTTTTGCAGAACCCCCCCCCCCCCCGAGTCAAAATGTAATTCGAACCCTGGTTTCATCCATCATCAACTTAAGCCAGAGCCTTTGATAGTGTCTACATGCAACCCCTGGACACCTGTATACCAACCTGATCACACAGAACATATGTGGAGCAGCATAGTACCGCGAGCTCATCAGCTGTGTCATCGCTTCCTAGCCGGGGGGTCAAATGAGGGATATTGGATTCTTCCCATTGTGGTACCCAGAGTGAAGAGGAAGGCACACAGGAAAGGCCAGACCATCCTCTTGCTTGCTGAGACTCCAGTGAATCTGAATTTAATGAGGCTCCTGAAATACAAATTGCATCCCTCTGGTTTAGTGCCTTTCTGCTGGTGCTGGAAGTTTCTGCGGAGAAGGTAGCATCAAGGGTTTAGCTGTTCTGTTGGAAACAGCGAGCATCGAGTAAATGGAAAAATCGCTTTCTCTAACTTCTCCAGTAATGTGAGCTGAGCCCACGCTGATGTGAGGGACAGCACTCAGTCAATCACCCAGAGAGCCCAGTAAACAACAGGGAGATATCATTCAATGCTGCATATAAGTATTCAGACTATAACACAGCAATAGCTCCAGCAACCCTCCGAGTATAACAGGCACATATGTGTACCCTTCTCTCACATCAAACCCCACCGTCGCTCGGGCATCTGCTGCATTACAAGTCTCATAACATTCATGCAGGCAAACATGTAAACCCATACTCACATGCCACCTCATGTACACGTGACCTGCCACACTCATAATGCATGCTTGTACGCACCGACTTCACAGACGTAGAGAATAGAACTGCGTACACAATTACCACAAAATACAAACATGTACAATATATGCAAACACTTTCCCTTGATGCTCACATATGCACCAGAACTGTAGTGGAACCTTAAGTACCCCTTAATTCATAAGGCTTGCAATATATAAATGGGAGGGGAAAAAAACCCTTTTCCAACCATTTAAGCTGATGTGAGTACTGCCCCACAGTCCAGCAACCTCTTAAGCATCTCATAGTGCATGTTCTACAATCTGCACAGGCAGACATTAAAACTCAGTCATAAACCCCAATCCATATACACAACAAGATTATACACAGAAACTCTTCCATCCTTAAAACACTCACCACCAGTATAAGAAATGCACCAAGCTCACAAGAAGAGCTCCATTTCACAGCAGCTTTTAAGATTTCAAAATCTGTTTGTGCTCTGCACTGGAAGGAAAACAAGCCCTTTGCAATGTGCTCGTGTGAACCGATCTGTGTGTGTTCTGCTGCCTAATAATGAGGGAGACACTGGTCTGAGCCCTATGCTCTGCAGAATATTTCATTCTCCACCACTTCAGATCAGGCAGAAAAGGCACTTGAACTTCAGTACTTGGCATCCTAGAGCAGCACCCCAACCTCCCAGCTAGCTCTTCCCTTCCTGTCAAAACCATCACTTCAATAAAACAGTTCACTTTGCCAAAATGACCAATGTTAAGCTTAGTAACACTGACTATACCATATGCACACACACATCAGAATGGTATCCCAACCTGCATTAACAAAATACATGCATACACACAGGAGGTAATAGTAATGGGCTGCAGTTTTCATTAACACACACACACACATCACACATAAGTAGTGTACTTTGTTGCAATCTTTATTGCATATGCACACACATGCACACACATACACGTGCATGTGCACACACAAAACGTGGAGGCATTAGCATTGTATCACAGTGTTCGTTAGCAAAATGCATATGCACATACATAGATGTGTGTACACAGAGCAAGAAAAGGATTGCCAGTGGATCTAAAGCCATTCTTTGCTATGAAATCTCCTTGAGGGCTGGGGATAGGGAGGAGGGACTTTAGGGCTTCTGAGTAGTGACGTCTGCCACCTCTACCGATGCCCACTTCCTTCCAAGCCATCTCTCCCAGCTTACCCCCCATCATGACTGGCCTCCGCGCTGAAATCAAAGCAGCTGGCCATTGGGTGTGCTTATGCTTACGGCTTCTTTTTGAAATTCTGACTGCTCTTCTATGCAGAACAAAGCTACCTAGGCAATCTTCCCTGCTCAGGTGCTCATTACCAAAGCGTTAAATAACGTCAAGCAGCCTCTCTCAGGCTTTGTAAATTTTATCTGGGGGACATTCAACTTCCATGAGCTCTATTATTGCCTGCTTGCCTGAAAGACTTCTGAGCTTGTTCCCAAACAGCAAGCCATACAGATGAGAGGACTGGGAAATGCACGGAGCTTCTACTGAAAATGTAGGCACCATGGGAGTCGGACATGGAGAGGGACGTGTGTGTGTGCGCGCGTGCGTGTGTGCGTGTGCGCGTGTGTGTGTGTGTGTATGTGTGCGTGCGTGCATGGAGCCTGCGTCCCTGGAGGGTACATGCGCCTACAAGTGTTTGCATGAATGCGTGTGCGTGCCTGCCTGTTGGAGAGAGGCGTTTGGAGAGGAGAGTGATGGTCCGCATGAGTGAGTGTAAGATTGTGGGAGTGTGAAAAGGAGCGGGCTCCTGTCTGTGGGTTGGATTCTGCTCATGGCTTTGCTAACGTCAATCTGGAGTAATCCCACGGAAGTCAGTAGATTGGCTCCGGGTTTACCTGGGCCCTGGGAGTTCAGAGCTCTGCTGTTTGAACAGCTTTATCCATCTGCCAGTCAAAGAAGCAGTGCTTACTCTCACTTATGACTCCAAGCCATGATTCAGAGCCAGGGGAAATGGGAAGGAATGAGGCTGTTTGAATAAAGCAGTGAGCTTAATCGAGAGGAGATGAGGTCATGGAGAAGAGCAGGGAGTCACCTCCATAATCAAGCCACGAAAAAGCCCACAAGCACTGGCAGGTTTTGCTTCCAACATGGCCAACAAAGTATCCCAGGATCCTTTGCAAGTGGGTCCAGCACCCACCAGGCTGTATATCTATATGTTTTAGCTTTGACCTGGTGGGACCGTATCTAGCCGCATGGGGGAAGCATGGTCTGCATGGCTCACCCAAGCCTCAAAGAGCCTGCTGGGTTTCACAGTAATGGTGGGCCAAAAGCAAGGACAGTGGTTGCACCCTGGATGTCTCTCTGCTAGGAACTGCACCCACCCCTTTCCTTGTAGGCCACTGAACAGCCCTCAGGCAGGAACAAGTGCCCTATACCAGTACTGCAGCACAGGACTGGATTCCTATCCCCATCCCTCCTCATTCAGGCAGCAATAGCACTCACTGCACTAGAAACAGAGATGGTGCCTTCCCCATTGAGCACAGAGACGACAGCCCAGAGCCAGCCAGGCTGCCTCCATACTAGGATAACATTTCCCTCATATCTTTCATAAAAGCCAGATGGCACCATCTGAAGGGCAGCGAGCTTGCAGCCGCCAGCCACAGCTGCTGAAGCGATGCATGACACTGGCCTCTGCATGCAGCCCCAGAGCCAGCCCCAGTGCTCAGACAGAACTTGGATGCTAGCTTGTCCTCTCCTGGGAAGCCCCAATGCCAAGGAGCAGCAGCAGCAGGAGTGGGGTCGCTCCTGTTCGAACACCATCTGCAGCCAGGGTGGATGAGCTGAACGACTCCCTGAAGCTCTTGTACTGCCGGCCAGTAAGATACTTTAGTGAAAAAAAAGGAATCCCCGTGTCCTGGAGTTCCTGGGACAAGGGACACCCTGGGAAAAGTGCATCAGAAGAACTAGAAATGGAACAGGAGAGAAAAGGCAAAGTGTGCTGCAAAATCCAGCTGAGTATAAGGCCTTTTCCTTGCAGTTAAGTCACTTTAATGGCTTTACGCACATTGTTTGTTTAAAAGGCCTTCACTGTGATGTTTAATGGAGTTTCACCAGTGCTTCCCAAAGGCTCCGCAATTCCATTAGTATCCCACGGCTGGCATCCTAACCAAACAAGTCCCCCCACCCCAGCGTGTTTTCTCAAAGTGCAGCGTGGTGGAGCGGGTAGAGTTACCAGGCTGCCTGGGCTTCCTTTGCCCCTGGAGTCTCGCAGTCCCAGGGAGGTAATGAATATGCATAGCATAAACACTAGCGTTAAGTACTGCGCAATTTGGCCCAAACTGTATTTTAGAGAAGAAGAACCGAGTGGGAGTGAGTGAGAATTTTTCACTCCTGAGCTCTGGGAACATCTGAATAGCATTTTCCTGAGCCATAACTGGGGGTTTTAAAATGCAAATCAGGCTCGGGCTTCTGAAAGGCACTGTAAAAATAAAAAGACCTGTGCAGCAAAGCTTTATTGTTTCCTCACAAACTCCCTGTTCACAGAGCTGGGGTATTCCAGCAAGCAGCATGGAGACCGGGCACTTGGGAAGGGACCCTGTCCTCTGCCACTGCCACACTGGGGCAACTCTGTCTGTGTGCTTCAGTATCCCCATCTACATAAAACGCACTGGAGGGGTTAAAAACATTTGCCTTCCTTTGCATATTACGCAGCTTAGACGTTCTAGGTCATTACAAGCTGAAAACCAACAGAGCAGCTGCATCAGCAGTTTGAGCAGATGCTAGCGGACAATGAAAATACTCGCTATGGCTTTGACTCATCTTCCTCTGCCCTGTGTGGCTTGACTGTTGGCTCTAACCCACTCCTGTTCCTCCCTCATTGCCTATTATAATGTAACACACTGGTTAAGTTCAGGGCAGGGGAAAGTGTGAGTGCTTGCTATCATGGGCTATTTGTCTTCTGTTACCTCCAAAGCAGTGGTTTGCAGCCTTTTTTCATTTGCAGATCCCTAAAAAATGTCAAATGGAGGTGCGGACCCCATTGGAAATGTCAAATAGAGGTGCAGACCTCACTGGAAATGTCAAATAGAGGTGCAGACCTCATTGGAAATGTCAAATAGAGGTGCGGATCCCTTTGAATTGTAAGTGTGGGTATTCACATACATTTGCTTGATCAAAGTCATCTTATACATAGTCAGCGGACCCCCAGAGGTCCATGGGCCACAGGTTGAAAACCACTGCTCTAGAGATTCGTCTGTATCCCGTGGCAAAGGGTGCTCTGTAGAGCGAAGGGAGGGGAACCCAGTCCCAGAATGTATCTCTGCCCAGTGGTTTTCCACCTGTGGTCTGCTGAAATTTTGAAATATCTACAGGGCTCCGCACCTCCATTCAACATTTTTTAGGGGTCCACAAATAAAAAAAGGTTGAAAACCACTGCACTAGCCCACAAACCAAATCAGCGTAGCTCTGTTAGTGCAGTTCTGAGCACACACTGGTAAGCTCTGCACTTCAGAAGCTGCACTACTTCCAGCTTGGGCTAGTACAGACAGAGTGGGTTCAGCTTGTCTCCTAATGGTGACTCTGTGGCCCAGCGTGGCACTACTTTGAATCATGCGGACATGGCCTCAGTTGGCTTCTCAGCCCTATGATACCCACACCTGTCCTGCCAGGGCCACATCCTTCTCCACTCACCCTGTTTAGTAGGTCACTCCCATTGTGTGCAATGAGGCTACCAGTAAAGCACTGGATAGCTAGGTCTGAGTCTGACCCTTGGAAACGAGATGGAGAATTCTTCACCAAGCTTTTTTTTCCCCCCAGAGTCTGTTATCAAGCTCTCAACTGGTGCTGCCTTTGCCTCATTACCTACCAGGGACAGATGTGAGCTGGAGACTCAGAGGCAAAGCACTCCCTGCTCCATTACCAGTCCCTGGAGCCACCCAGTCACCCCAGAGGGAGAGCTGTTCACTGAACCCCTCAACCGCAGTTTCTCTGACAGTAATGCCCTAACAGCTGACCGACCACATGTGGCTGGAGCCTTGGATCATCTCAGTCAGCATGCACCATAGGGCGAAATATTGCAAGCCCCCTGGAAAGTATTTCCTGATGAATTATAGACACTCCAGTGAGCTGACTTTGGCCCCTTGTATTGCATACATGCAGGGGTTTTATGCCTTCTCAAGTCAGGGCATCACAAAAAAAACCCAACTCTATTCTGCTTTTTTTCATAATGCAAAGCACCATGGAATCACTACACAATGAGCCATAAACACCACACAAAAGCTGCAAGCCAGCTGTCTCTCTCCACATTTCACGGTCTTCATAGAGCCTGCCATCCCACATCCTGTTCATTCAGTGACACCAGCAAATCACACTCACCATGGCCCCTCTTCTATGACTGGCACCTTGCAGACATTACAGGCCAGAATTTTTAAACCAGGGCTCTTAAGTGAGGATTCCAAATGTTTTAACCATTGAAAGACGAGTAGTGAGAATTAGAACTAGTGTGTCCTCAGTACTTCATCCAATCAGCCCTAAAGCAGAGGTAATTGTCCTGATATGATGGAGGGGCAGCTCATGGAAAAGGTTTTATTCTCCCATGGAAGTTTTAGATTCCTCAGCAGAGATTCACAATCCTGAAAAATTATGTCTGAGAAACAAAATATTCCAGAAACATTTCAGCTTGGAGGCATTTGTTTTTAACACAGTATTGCAATATTCCATCAAAAAGAGGAAGAAAAATAGAAGAAAGGAGAAAAAAAAATAGTAAAAAAATTCAATCTTCACTCAAAAAAAAAGTTTAAATGGAAATATTTCGACTATCCATAAGGGGAGTCAACCTTGAGGCTCCCAGACCTGAAAATACTATGATTTCCTAGACTCATAGAAAATGAGGGTTGGATGGGATCTCAGGAAGTCACATCTAGTGCAGCCTCCTGCTCAAAGCAGGACCAGCCCCAACTAGATTATCCCAGCCAAAGTTTTGTCTAGCCGGATTTCAAAAACTTCCAAGGATGGAGGTGCCACAGCTTTTCTGGGTACCCTGTTCCAGTGCTTTACTACCCTGTTCATGAGAAAGTTTTCCCTAATATCTAACCTAAATGTCTTGCTGCAACTTGAGACCATTGATTTTTGTTCTGTCATCTGCCACCACTGAGAACATGTTATCTCCATCTTCTTTGAAACCCCTGTTCAGGCAGTTGAAGATCGCTATTAAATCCCCCCTCCATCTTATCTTCTGCAGACTAAATAAGCCCAGTTCCCTCAGCCTCTCCTCATAAGTCATGTGCTCCAGCCCCCTAACCATTTCCAGGATGTCCTGGCTCCTATTCAGCACAGTATACAGTAAGTGCATGCTTAAAGTCTCATTGAAACCAATGGGACTTCAATACATCAATAAAGCTTTGCAGAATGAGGGCCTTGCACTGCCTCAAGTCAATGAAATGGCCCCTTTTGACTTCAGTGGGCTGTGCATCAAGCACTAACTCAGCCCCATGGCCTATCCTGTTTGTTTTATGGCACCATCCTATAAAGTGTAATATAGCAAGGCTGACATTTACTGACGGAAAGTGTCCATATGTGCAGGAAGGTCCAGCCAACGGGACTAGAATCCTTAAAGTGGG
Organism: Alligator sinensis; assembly: GCF_000455745.1. NCBI lineage: Eukaryota > Metazoa > Chordata > Crocodylia > Alligatoridae > Alligator > Alligator sinensis. Next base: position 1,562,736 of record NW_005841851.1, on the reverse strand, counting down.
GAATGTGCTCTCTTGGGGTTTCCCAGTCTCTGGCTTCAGTAATGAAAGGTTTTGTGTTTCATTTTCAAGGAAGGAAGGAAGGAAGGAAACTGAGTGAACACATTTAGCCTGATTTAAGCATCTTAATGGCCCGATCCACAAGGAAGGTGCTTTAATACCTGCTGTCCTTAACTTAAAAGTCCTTAAATGGAACAACCATACTCTTCCCTGCAACCCTTTTCCCCATGGTTATTCAGAGGTGATGACAGGGGGGCATTTGTTAGACAGAGTGGCAGCCAGCAGGGGCTCCAAAGGAGCATGGAGGAAGCCAGAACGGTGGGGTCATCCAAGAATGGGGGCAGGAGCAGAGGGCCCAAGGCTGGGGTGGAGGAGAAGGTGCAGTTAGCCACAAGGTGGTAAAGCAGAGCAGAAACAAATAAGGGAGAGGCAGGCAGATGTTGGGGAATAAGAGCAGGAGAGAGCTGTGAACTGGGGAGGAAGCAGGAGAGGCAGGACAAAGAGAACCAGGTGGGGACTGAGAAGAAAAAACAGCCACACCACCTCCAGGTGTAAGAGCTGCACCAACCATCACTGTGAAGTAACAGCTCCCTGCAGGCTGATGAGATTCTGTGCCCTGGGATAAGAGAAGGTGCATACCAGCTGGGAGGTAAGGAGCCAGGTCTGATGGCAATGGGGAAGGCTGGTGACCGTGGCAGGGCAGGAGCTGAAGCCTATCAGCTGCATGTAGAAGGTCAGACCCATGGGGATAGCGAGGCACCTTCACTCAACAACGCCTGCATGTCCTCAGCTGTGTCCACACAAACACTCACTGTTTGCACTAAACTGACTTAATAACCTGCCTTGAGACTTGTCCACACACAGAACTACCCCCGTTCTGTGCAAGGTGTGAGTTTCACCAGTCTACAACACAGGGTGGATGCTCCTGGTTTAGCACAAGCCAGGCTCACTTTGCATTGGGTTGTGCCCGTTGGAGCAGGTATAAGATGAAACAGCCCCCTGCAGGGTTTGTGCCAGTTGAACAAGGCTGACTGAACCAAACTGGTGCAAACTGGTGTATAGCCAAGGGCTGGATCTGCAAGTACCCATTGTGCTAAACAACACTAGTTTGGGGAAATGGGGACCTCAGACAAAACGACCTACCATGTGAGTCTGCACAGGCCCCTTTAAACACTTCTAACTTTGTCACCAAGCAGCTTCCTCTCAAACTCGGATTGCACTTGCTCCCCCAGCAAGGGCAATAAAACAAGCCAAGCTTGACATTTCCAGCCTCAGCCTGCTCTGAGTGATGGGGGCACAAACACTGCAATCGGAACATATGGAAAAAGGGTTTCTTTCCCCACACCACTTGCATAACTCAAAACCGGCAGAACCAATTTGGCTCAGCCTTTCCGACAGGACCTCACCTCTCCACTGAGACAGAGTGTGGAAAATTCCAGCCACTATATGACTGTCTGTTAAGTTTGTGGGGGGAGAAGGGGGTGTTGAGTGATGGAGCTGACAAAAAGCCACGTCCGAAGAGCAATTTGCTAGTGATTGCTGTCTGCAGATGCTATCACACACAGGGATGGGAATGGGCGACAGAGCCCCCACTTATACCTGGGCTGCTCAGTTAACTTTAATAGAAGGGAGGGTAGAACTGAGCTTGCTCTATGTTCTTCGGTATAAGCTGCTCAGGAGAGGGAGGGGCTGAGGGGGGCAGGTCTTCACTGCTCTGCATCTTGTGCCCATCGCTGCTATTCAAAAGAACCCAGCATGCCAGGTGCCCAGGGAAACACCATGTATCTGGGCCCAAGAAGGCCGTTCTCCTTAAGTGTTCCCCAGGATAACTGTTTTTCTGGCGTGGTTTTGTACCCACCGAAGTGTTGGGGCTTAAAGCCCACTTTATGGAAATGGGAGGCTCCTCTCTAGCTTGCACCTGCAGCCATATGGCTGAGGGCAGGTAAAACTTGGGGGCATCTGAACTCCAGGCCTTCAGGCTTGGACCTTCATGTAGGATGCCTGCCAGAAGACTTTGGAAATATCTGAAGCCCCTGGTGGGGATGGAGGATGTTTGCCAGTTGTAGGGCCACTTATGGTTCTGGACCGACTCACAGATTTGGACTTGATTTGGCTGATTTGGCTTGGAACACAAAACATTTCTTTAAAAAAAAAAAAAAAAGCCAGGTGCCCATTGGATGCAGAGCCTGGGAAAACTGGCCATGTGCTCTTTGGGAGATCCATTCCCACCTCCTCTTCTATGTTTGCAAAGCATCTATTGCATTTTGGGGAGTTACCCAAAAATGCAATAGTAACCCTAAAACAAGGGTCAGCTGCTGTTAGCCTACTCTCCCTGCTCTCTCTCGCAAGCACAGCCAGCAGTCTTCACTTACATTGCTACAAAATTCTGCAGATACATGTGGCAAATGACAGTGTAGGAGGACAAATCTGGTGACGATGGCAAGTGAAAAAAGAAAGCAGGGAGGGGAGGAGAAAGGAAAAGAACAGCATTTCCCAGGTGCTCCTGCCAGTCGTAGGTTGTCAATCCCAGTCTCTACCACACATCATCATGGTCCTGATTTTCAGAGCAGCTGAGTGCAAATCCAGCTAGAGTGAAGGGAAACAGTTTGGGGTCAGGCCCTTTGAATATCAGGCCCAGAAGAACTGTAAGTGATGGCTCCCATGAGAGGCACTGCAGTCACAGTGCATAGACAGAAGAGGGTTTCAGCTTGTCTATCCTGCCCAAGTGCCCATCCAAATGCACTTGCTTGTGCTTTTTGGCTGCTTTATCCTTTTGGGAGGATTGCCAGTGGAAAGCACACAGGCCAAATCCTCTGTTGGGGTAATTCAACCCACCTCCACTGACTTCTGCAAAATTAGACCAGTCCACAGCACCAGAGGGCATGACTCACTCTATACGGAGGCATGGAGTATAGCAGGGAAGTTTATGTGGTAACCATGTGGCTCATAAACCTTTTGTCCCTGCTCTGAGCTACTCTGGCAGTGTTATCATAGACACGGCTATTTATACATCGGGATGCTAAGCAGCTAAATGTTCCTTTCATCTCAGTGTCCTTCCACCTCGCCAAGAAAAGCAGCCTGCCTCAGATGATGAAACAGAATAACAGCCGGCGCTGTTTCCTTCCTCAGAGCAAGCAGGAAGCACGAGCCAAACCTTCTGATTAGTCACAGCCAAGCTTTGGGGTTTGTTTCGTGCAAATGTTTCTATTCCGAAGGCAGCTCGAGCTCTGGCTCAAAGGGCTGAAGTGGGAGAAGGAACTGAGAAGACCTTGCTGGTTGTCTACCAACGAGCAAGGAGGAGAGGGGCCGGAGGACCAGTCAGGGATGCACTTAAGTAACTGGGGTCTCAAGATGGGGAGAGCGTGGCAGGCCTATCTTTTGTTGGTATCTCAGAAAAGGAGAGAAGTGCCCATGAGTGGAGCTTTCTGAATAGAGAGATGATGTGCCGTGTGTATATGCCATTCCCCCAATCACCTAGGCAGTGTAGGGACAGGTAGAACATAAATGCCATGGATAAGGTGTGCCCTAGATGAAGACAGATGTACAGGCAGACAGATGGAGGGAGAGAAGAATGATCAGATGACATACAGGCCGTCCTCAGACTTACGACACAATTGCTTCCTGAGAACCGCATCTTTAGTCGAAATGTTGCAAGTCAGAACTGATAGGAAACAATGTTATAAATGGGCGATTGGTTTCTGAGCCAAAGCCTGATGCCCTATTTTCACCACAAATAACCCAGAATTTTGTACTCAATCAATTATAGATGAGTAATATAGCTACATTAACATATTTATATTGTAAATAGCAGTCATATTGATTTGGAAGGACTTCTTTGAGGTGACTTGGCTGGACTTTTTGAAGGGTTCTTGGCTGGAGTCTTCTCAGAAGTCCTGGCTGCAGGTTTTTCTGGACTCTTGTCTGCTTTCTTAAGGAAAGTGTCCAAGGAAGTTTGGACAGACAGGAGATGGGCGATGCAGCGAACTTGTTCGTTGGCGTGGTGTGGTGTCAGATCAAGCGTTGTAAAATCAAAAGTGACATCAGAAAGTTGAAACAGGGTGTCAATTTAGAAATGTGGTAAGTGCGAAACATCGCAACTCGAAATGTTGTAAGTCGAGGACTGCCTGTAGTCTGATACTCTGCCCCTTGCCTGACACATCTGTGGGCCAGTTTCTGTGGAGCAGTTTTAGCTCTGCACGTGTTTGCTTCCCTTTGTTCATTGTTTTGCCTTGGCCCGCTGAAAGCAGGAGCCAGGATAACTGTGCAGGTGGCAGCACACGGGGCATTCAGTGGCCCTGTGGAAGAGCAGTGCTGTCCGTGGAGAGGGGGACTACACTCTAAAACCCCAGGAGAGGTTTGCAAGCCCAAAAACATAACCCCCAAGTTGCGGAGGCTACTCTGCTCCATGAGGCAGCCTGGCCCTTTCGCCGCACCCCTGAGAAAAGCTGACTTTGTCTCCTTCCAACCAGAAGGCTAAAGTGGTCTGCTTCCTACATGGGGAGACAGTGGTCATTATGGAAATGTGGCCCAGGCAGCCTCCTTCCGACAGATGGCCAAGCAGCCAGGATCGCCAGAGCTTGTGAGTAGCGTGGATGTTTTTATCTTAATCATGGCTTCAGATGAAAGCAATGAGACTGCCCACTGGCAGCCTGTCCACTTAATTTATTTATAATAACTTCCCTCTTTATTTTGCACTTGCATCTTAGCAGGGAGCCAGTCTGAGTCCCCATTCTCCTGTAGCAGTTCAGAGAACCCTGCTCCAAACTACAGCGTGAACTCTTCCCCCAGGGCCGTGCCAGAAGCACTGTCCCCCGAGGAGCCGTGCTCATGCAGAACTTGCAGAACCTCCTTGGCTGCACGCGGGAAGCCCGTGTGCTGCGAGGGGAGGGAAAGGAACCTCTCCTCTCCATAGGGCTTCCCACATTGAGGCTGACAGATCTGTCAGACATGAGATGTCACCTCCTGATTTCATATCTGGGACCTTGCAGTCAATAGTTGACTGACAGATCACCCACCGGCTCTCCAGGATGGAGAGATGACGGGGAGGAGCAAGGAGGAGAGAAGAGGAGGGGGAGAGAAGGCAGCAGTGTGCGGGAGCCAGTTGCAGGGGAACAAGGGAAGATGACAGGAGTGAAAGTGCAGCGTGAATCTAGTACTCAGATGCTGCAGGGAGCAATGTACCAAACAGACAGAAGTGATAGAGCTGCGGGAGCCCGGTTTCCATCTCATGTGAATCTCTAGAGCAACTTTATTTAAAAGAGAAAGGAAAAGGAAATCAACTGCACTAGGAAGCACAGAAGCTGGCTGTTAAAAGCCCAGCAAGCTCAGGAATGCTCAGGAGGCCATTAGACTCCAAGGCTAGGGCTGCTGGCAGGCCAGAGAAGGCAGGAGGAGGAGATGGCATGAACGGGGGGGTGTTTGTCCAAGCACCATGAATAATGGGGAGCTGCCAGGCCTAATGTGCTTCGCACTGCCTGTGAATCCTCAGTGCGGAGTGCCATCCATTTCACCGGTGAGCTGCGCTCTCTCAGGTGCCGTTTGCATTTGATGAATGCCACTGTGACACATAAATTAAACCCAGGGAAAATGAACTTTATTAGAAGCTGAAAACCAGGGCCCATCGCTCCTCAGACTACTTCAGAAAGGAGTCAGGCTCAGGATACATGCCAGACCTCCCCACGACATAGGGGGAAGCACTGCCAGCCCTGGCAGATGTCCCCCCAACCTCATGTACACTCTTTGGATCCACTGAAGCGGCTGGGAGCTCCCCTGAGGGCCTGGTGCAGGCAGCTTCTGCCTTCCTGGGCAACCCCAGATGGACCCACTCACCAACCAGGTATCAGGGTGCTTTCTGCTAGGCTTGAAACCTCCTGCTATTGTGAGGTGACAGAGAATCAACCAGATGCCCTGAAGCTGCCCACATCATTATCCCCATTTCACAGGTGTGAGGAATGAGGCCCATGAAGATGCAGAGATAGTGAACCAGTGATGGAGGGACGCTAAGAAGCCAACTGCTTTTCCTTATACCAGTGATATTCAACCACGGTGCCATGGCACCCTGGGGTGCCTTGAAATCCTTTCAAGGGTGCTGCAGAGCACCACACAACATTAGCACTGTTAGGTGTGTAAACACAATCCACTAGATAAACTAGAATGTCAGAAATGTCAGAATGTCAGAAATGTCAAACAGGAATCCATAGTGTTAAATGCATTCCAACCTTTTGTGGTCTTTCTGTGTGCTTTGCCACAGAGGAATTGCTCTGGTAGCTTTCTGCAGTCTAGAACTGAGTGAAAACTAAGAGTTGGAGTGTTCCAAAGGATGCCTTGCATCTACTGATAGGTACCTTGTGTCTAAAAAGGTTGAGAACCACTGCCTTACACTCACAACCCTGCTTCCTTCTACCTTCTCCAGATTCCCATGCACATCAACCGCACTGGCTCAGATCTCCTGGAAATACTGGTTCCCCGTTGAGCCGATGGACCTATTAACAAACTCCTGCTGCCAGAGAGGAGCCAGAACCAAGGGCTTCTTATATGAAAGAGGGGGTCTTTGGAGACTTCCATGGCCACAGCATACAGGCACTGGCTAAGAGACAGAGTTGGATGGATGAATGGATGCACAGAAGGATATGAGTGGATATAGCAAGAGGTGGTGTCTCCTCAGTGGAAGCAGGGACTTGACTCTACTCTGATCATCCCTAAATCTGGGACTGGCACTGGCCTATCCATTACTTTCTGTTCCGCACAGTTTTGAAACTCAAAACCTTCCCAGGACTCTTGAGTGGCTTTTACAGAGGATCTCCCTCCCTCCCTCCCCCCACCTTGCTTCTAATGAACCACACAGCAAGATATGGAATTAGCAGAATCCAAGTTATTAATTGTCTACAACAATTAGCCAGGACGCTTGGGCCTTTAGGCACCTTGGTTTACGTGGGGGAGCCAATTAGAGCTTCATACATATTCATACTTCTTAATCTACATGCTGAGAACACTGTTTCCCAGCCCTCTAGCCTGTCCCAACCCCGCCCCGAGCCAGGAAGGATGGGAAGTTTCCTTTCCTTTCACGTTCCTTTGAAAACAAATATTTGAAGTAGACATGATTGAGGCAGTGAAAGAACAGGGCTGGTACATCGCAGCAGCAGGGGCTGGCCTGCTCCAGGGATCCCCATATCTGAGCAGCAGGGCCCGAGCCGTGCGCACACGCCCCCGCGCCGAGCCCCATTCCTCCTCCGGCCCCAATCCCTGCAACATGGGAGGAGAGGGAGAGAATCTGCCCCCTGCAGTCACTTGCCCCTGTTCTTCTGCAGCCTCTTGCTTAGCTAGTGTAAATCAGCGGAGCTCCACTTATTTCCATGGATTTATCCTGATTTACACCATTGTAGAACCAAGCCCCAGATGTGCAGAAATAGCTCTAATGATAATGGTCTGAGAAACAAGACCTGCAAGCCCAAGACGGGCTGATCCTAGAGCTGAAGGACGACCCTGCACTTCAACTGCTGCTCTTGCAAGCTGCCCTTCTCAGACTGCGCCGGTGTCCCTGAGCCAATCCTGATCCTACCCTCAAGGCAGCACAGGGTGTGGAGCCTTCCTTTTTCTGTTCCTCAGTTTTCACAGGTGCCCCCCAGTCTGCTCTCCAATATCCTCTCTGATGAGACCTCGTTCAGCCCCGATCGCCCAGGGGAGCTCCCTTCAGAGACAAGCACCTACTCCTGCCCCTGGACAAGCAGGTCTGGAAATGCCGTGTGCTGCCTACAGCAGGCTTTGGGGGCCTCACTTGTTTGAGGAGCAGGTGGGCCCTGGGGGTGCTCTGCCCTCTGCACTAATCGCCTGGAACATGAAACAGCTGTGCAGTGTTTACCCAGGTAAAGCAGGAGGTTAAAAGCAAGACATACTCCCACCAGGCTCGCTGCCAATTAGAAGCTTATCCCAGCACCGTTTGCTTTGGTGTCTTCTGCTGTTGACATAGCTGTAAGATTTCTTGTTTATAGCCCCAATTCCAGCCCAGGTGACATTTTAGAAAGGTTAAGCCCAACTTCAAGCCTGCCATGTGGCTACTTTGCAGCAAGCTGGCTGGCACGAAGCTGCCAGAAGGTATCTGTGAACTGAGGCTGTGTCATCTTTCACACCTGTGTACAGTGGTTGTCAAATGCTCCAGCAGCTGCACGGCAAAGTTTTCCCCTCACCTTGCACAGCTGTACACGACAGCTTGAAGCACAAGGCAACAGAGAAACAGGACTAACAGCTTCGCTTCAGCCTCTGACCATTAGCAGAGCATTGGTGTCAGCCGTTCCAAAGCTACTGTGCTCCGCCCCAGAAGTGGCTGCCTTCCAGGGGGGATGAAGTGTGCCCTGAAACCCATCTGTAGCCTGCAAAACATTTTGGGGATGAAAGATGCTATAGAAATGTAAGATGCTATTAAGGATTCTATTCTTAGATGAGCTAAATAACAGATCTTCCTCTTTCTAAATCTGCAGCCTAATGAGGAGAAAAATGGAAAGTTCTCTTGTCAACATTGAATTGTTTATAGAAAGGTTTTCACACAGTCTGAAAGATCTGAAGAGACTGGTTTCCTTGTATTCTTGTCCTGCCAAAATCCTGCAATCCAAATTTACAACAAAAAAAAAAGGAGTCTTAATTGGAGTTAAATGATGAGAGAGCTCCAAAATGCAGAGCATGAATCACATTTTGTGATGAGCAAAATATGCCAATCAGGCTAGTTTGATCCTTTCCAAGTTATAATCAGGGGCGTTTTTACCATTAGGATCAGCTTGTTTTCTTAACTCTGCAAGAATGAGCGGTTTTTCCATCTCCTTCTCCACTGAAAGCTGCGCTGGGGGCTTTTCTTCCTCTTCTGAGAGGAAATAAAACGAAGGAAGAGTTCTGAGATAAGCTGAACCTGCCAACTGATTTCCATTCGACCAAAATAAGGAAATGAGCTTTCCCATTTTTGAATTAAAAGAAAACAAATCTGAACAAAACAATAAGGGCAGCGTCTAAAAGATCTCCAGGTACTCACAGTTTAAAGGCTCGCTGGCCTGCTTGGAACTGGTTAACGGACCAAGGTCAGAGGTGATGCAAACAATGGAGTGCACTGGCCCTCAGGAAGCAAAGGGAAGCCGATGTATTTTACTCCCCAGTGAGGACAGGGGCAGGGCTGCCTCAGGAAACGTGGCTGCAGGAAGGCAAGATAAAGCAGGCACTCTGTCAACTTGGCAGAAAGTAGACAGCATGAGTCCATGTGTTAACCTCTACCAACAGCACCCAACCTCCTCCCCCAGGAGGTGTCAGGAGCAGGGAGGCAAACCCTCCCACAGTCACCTCCCCTGGGCTCTCCACTAGCCAGTCTTGTTGCCCCTTCCCTGAGCACCTGTGAGGGAGAGAAACCAGTTAACTCCTTGCTCAGGGACAGACATTACACATAAACCGGTTTAAGTGATCAGAAACTGGTTTAAACCTGTAACAAAACAGATGCTCAGCACACATAAACCAGTTTGAAAATGGCTGAAACTGGTTTGAGATAAACCTGGTTGAACGCAGTATCAGACTTAACTGATTTGGGTCAAACTGGTTTATGCAATGTCTGTCTCAGACCCCTTCCTGCTTTAAGTTAAATCAGAGTCCCCCAATATCCCAGCATGCTCTCTGGGCTGGGCTGAGTGGGGCTCTCTGCTACAGAGAGCTGAGCTGGTCTGCTCCCTGGCTGAAGCTCTGGCAGAGACTGCAGGTACAGCAGCGTCTGCCTGACTTTCTCCTGCCTCCTTCCTTCCTCCACCACTCCCGGCTCAAGCAGGGATTCCCCTGTCCCCTCTGCCTTACACAGACACCTCTCAGCATTAGCTAGCAGACCACATGCTGGCTATGGTCCGTGCTGTGGGAGATGGAACAAAGACAGACAGGACAGTGTCCGCTTAGGGCTTTTTGGAGCTAATCAACAGGTAAGCTAGTAATGTCTCTCTATTCCTTCCTTGGAAAAAGTTGTTTAAGAAGAGCTTGAACTAATGAGAGAAGCTTTTCTTTTCTTTTGTTTTCTTAATGGGCTGATAAACACTGAGTTAGGGGTGATAGACACTGTGTTATCAACTCCTTGCTGGGCTGGTGAGTGGGGGAGCAGAGAACCACTCCCTAATCAGGTCCTGCCATAGCCTGACCACCCCCCTGCCCTCAGCTCAGCACTGTAGAAGGGAAAGGAGGGCTGCTTTAGTGTCCCGCAGCTTCTAGCCTGAGCCACTGCAGGCACATGCCTGCATTTCTGGAATGAAAAGGGAATGTCTATCTACCTCCAAATCGATTCAAGTATTGCAGGTTAAACTAACCTGCAAAGATATTGAATAAATTCAGGCTCAGGCTTTTTGAATGTCTGTCCCTAGCCTAGAGGCCTAGCCTCACTGCCATGCCCTGTCACAGCCCCATAACTGAACACACCTGCATCTTGGTTTGGTTCCTGTGACCATCCTCACAGTGCATGAATGACAGCGGCTGCACTCCCTGCAGTGAGTAACTTGCTCCCTTTCCAAACCAGTGAATCATATTTGTCCTCAGCCCAAAGGCCCCACTGAGGCACTGGGCACAGGTTCATCAGTACGGCTGACAACAAGAGCTTGCTCCTTTGCAAAGATGCAACTTCCAATGCAGTCTGGAGCTGGTAAATGTGCTAGTTTGATCTCTCATCAACTTCATTTAACTCCCCAACTGTCTGCTCCTTCCTCTTCCCCACACACTTCCAAGCATATTTTCCCTCCCGTTTGTAGTTTGGTTTCTGCCTATTACGGGGGCTTTGCAGAAGGGAAAATAAACAGATCATTGTTTGATGTGGTGCATTCTGTTTAGAAGTTGGCTTCCCTTTCTTCTTCCGTCTCATCAATATTAACAAGGTGATTCATAAGCAAAAAAAAAAAAAAGACTATAAATAAATTCTTTTTCTCTTTTAAATCAAGAAATTCAAAGTTATGGTTCCCACAGCAACTGTAACTCAACCTCATAGTGCACAGATATTAAAGGCTCGGGAAATTATCACCAAAGGCTGCAATCCAATATGCGTGAGGAGCCTGAGTTACCGGTGCTGGGAGGGCTATATTGCTTTGAAATCCTGGAGAGGCAGGAAAAACCTCAACCCTCTCTCTACAGGAAATATGTACCGTGACAGGGAGCTGGGGCTGGATCTCTTGTACACAGGGAACCACTTGAATAGGGACAGGGAAGGGGAATCCCTAATGCCGAACCACTGGAGAACTCCTGGATCTCACAGTGACTTGGCTCCTCCTAGCACTAGAGATGCTGCCGCACAGTCTCTGCCTGAGCCCTTCACTCAAACCTGGAGCCAGTAGGCAGGTCACAGAGCCCACTGTCCCCATGAGCATCAGCCACCAGCATGCAGAGCCAAGGGAGGTGTGACGTACACACCCCTGGCTACACCCCTGTCACTCATTGCCAGGCTGGTGTCATTCTTCCTTACAGCTACACTCATTCTGAGAAGAGGCATGAGTCTAAACTGTGGCTCCTCAGAAAGCACTGGGGTCCTCTGGGGCCCAGCTAGAAAGCAGGAAGCTTTTGAAAGCAGGAGTTTGGGGGCCCCCTCCGCTCCTCTGTGCTGTGCCTGCAGAGTAGCCAGGCAATGAAAGGGATTGTTTCAAGCTGGCACAGCCTCCCAGCGGGCCTGGTTAAGTTATTCTAATTATTTGTACTATGAGATGAAAGAGTGATGCACTCCCTTCTCATACTGGCTTTAGCAAACACAGTCCATCAGGTGCTGCCACTCCTTCCCAAGGCCCAAGAGCTGAGAACTAATTAGTCCCAAATTATACCCCTGACAAATACATGGCAAGGAAGCGTGGAACACAAACACGCAGCAAACAGCTACAGTCAGGAGCCCTTTCAAATGACAGATCAAACAAGCACCGCCGCTTCAGAGAACGCAAGATGCCTGGAGCCATCCATTTGTGCTGATGCTGGGCAGCACAGAGACCGGCAGAGAGTGGGGGAAGCAGGCCCAAAGAGCTGGCAGTGCTGAATCCACACTGCGCTGTTCTCAGGGGGGGTGTCCTCCATGGGGGCAGGCTGCAGAGGAAGGAGGGTGCATGATGCAGTGGGCATCTATGGGGAGATGTGGGTTGGTTCCACTGACTCTCTTTCGCACTGGGTATGTTGCCAGTGTCCAGAGCCAGCTGTGTTCAAGAGATGCTGCAGGAATAGCTCACAATAGCACAACTGGATGCACAGGGAGCCCTATTTGATAGACTCAGGTCTGTAAGGAGCAGGTGCTGTAAAAGAGGGGTTCCAGATGCTCACTACAGATCCAGAGGGGAAAGTTCTGGCTGTGCACTGAAGGCCACACCGTTTGGCTGTGCTGTGATGGACGGTTCAAGCTGGAAAGTCCAGGGTGGCTGGGTGTGAGGCTGCCCATGACACTCCCTGGTGTGCTACTTGCTACCAAAACCAACCTACCTGAACCATGCCTGCCCTACGGGCACAGGGCAGGACTTGGCCTTGTTGGATCTGAAAGAATGAAAGGCTCTGGTACAGTGTGTTGGCCAACCATCCAACCATTATGACTTGGCTTTCTTGACTGCTCCCAGTGCCCCATGCTCCCACACATGGGCTGCAGGGTGGAGAGTCCTCCAACCGGGTTTAGAAAGTCAGAAAGAGGCACAGCAAGAGGGCACAGCAGCCCCCCTGGCTCTCCAGGGATCTAGCAGACCTCCTGAGGCTAAAAAGAAAGGCCTACAAAGGATGGAGGATGGGATTCACCTCCAAGGAGGAATATTCTGCACTGGTCCGGTCCTGCAGGGAGCAAACCAGGAAAGCCAAGGCTGCAACTGAATTCCAACTAGCTTTGAGTATCAAGGACAATAAAAAGTCCTTTTTCAGATATGTGGGGAGCCGGAGGAAAAGCAAGGGCAACATTGGACCCCTGTTAAACCAGATGGGACAACTGACACCCAGGAAAAAGCCAACCTATTAAATGGGTACTTTGCATCGGTCTGTCATCAGTCCCATGGGACGCCCATGCCCACTATGGGACAGGAAGGTCCGAGTGAGGGAGATCCCCTGCCCTCCATCAATGCTGACCTCATGAAGGAAACCTTGAGAGGCTGGATACCTTCAAGTCAGCTGGCCCTGACAAGCTACACCCCAGGGTACTCAAGGAGCTGGTGAGCATCATAGCCCAGTCCCTGGCATGGATCTTCGAGGGCTCCTGGCGCTCTGGTGAAGTGCCTGACTGGAAGGCCAATGCAGTGCCTATCTTCAAGAAAGGGAGGAAAGTGGATCCAGCAAATTACAGGCCCATCGGCCTGACCTCTATCCTGGGGAAGGTCTTAGAAAAGTTTATTAAAGAAGCCATCCATAATGGACTGGCCAACGCCAACATCCTGAGGGATAGTCAGCATGGGTTTGTTGCGGGTAAGTCTTGCTTGACCAATCTCATTTCCTTCTACGACCAGGTGACCTATCACCTGGACAAGGGAGAAGAGATTGATGTCATATATCTTGACTTCAAAAAAGCCTTCAATCTGGTATCCCATGATCACCTCTTGGCGAAACTGGCCAACTGTGGCCTTGGGTCCACCATGATCTGCTGGTTGGGAAATTGGCTCTGTGGTTGGACCCAGAGGGTGGTGGTTGACAGAAGTCAATCGTCGTGGTGCCCTGTGACCAGTGGGGTCCGCCAAGGCTCTGTCCTTGGACCCATATTGTTCAACATCTTTGTTAATGATTTGGACATTGGAGTCAGAAGCGGACTGGCCAAGTTCGCCAATGACACCAAACTCTGGGGCAAAGCATCCACACCTGAAGACAGGAGGGAGATCCAGGCTGACCTGGACAGGCTCAGCAAGTGGGCAGATGAGAACCTGATGGTGTTTAACACTGAAAAATGCAAGGTTCTCCACCTTGGGAGGCAAAACCTGCAGCATGCTTATAGGCTCGGCAGTGCTACGCTGGCTAGCACTACAGAAGAAAGGGACTTGGGGGTCATCATTGACCACAAAATGAACATGAACCTTCAATGCGATGCTGCAGCTAGTAAAGCGACCAAAACACTGGCTTGCATCCATAGATGGTTCTCAAGCAAATCCCAGGACGTCATTCTCCTTGGTGAGGCCGCAGCTGGAGTACTGTGTCCAGTTTTGGGCCCCACAATTCAAAAAGGATGTGGAAAAACTTGAGAGAGTCCAGAGGAGAGCCACGCGCATGGTCACAGGTCAGGAAAACAGACCTTACAGTGACAGACTGAGAGCCCTGGGGCTCTTTAGCCTGGAAAAGTGCAGGCTCAGGGGTGATCTGATGGCCACCTATAAGTTTATCAGGGGTGACCACCAGGATCTGGGGGAACATCTGTTCACCAGAGTGCCCCAAGGGATGACAAGATCGAACGGTCACAAACTCCACCACGACCGATTCAGGCTGGACATAAGGAAGAATTTCTTTATTGTCCGAGACCCCAAGGTCTGGAACAGCCTGCCACCGGAGGTGGTTCAAGCACCTACATTGAACACCTTCAAGAGAAAGTTGGATGCTTATCTTGCTGGGATCCTATGACCCCAGCTGACTTCCTGCCCCTGGGGCAGGGGGCTGGACTTGCTGATCTTCCAAGGTCCCTTCCAGCCCTAATGTCTATGAAATCTATGAAATCTATGGAACTTACCCAGGAACTGTTACAACCTGCAGGTGTCTTCCATCACCATTACCAGCCCTCTTGAGGCATGTACAGAACCAGGGTGTCAGTAATAGGAACATCATGAATTAACCAAAGCAACTGGACACTGAGGGGATAATACAAATGATGCCCAATGCTTCACAAAAGAACCAACTGGGCCGGCTGCTTCCTGCTAGATCGGCATCTCCTGGAAGCCAATACAATCAAACAAGGCAACAAAACCCAGATGCTTCCTGATTAACTCCACCAAACTGCATTTCCCAGTCCTATCCTTTAGCCCCACTTGAGAGCTGCCTCCTGTTGCCGGGGTTGGCTATGATCTCTAGATATCTGTCCTTGTTGTCAGCATCTCGGTCAGGGCTGGTTCTCACAGTGATAGCAGATGTGGTACCATCACTCTTGGATCCAGCATCACCGGCACTCTGGCTGCCTGCATTACTGCTCCGGCCCCATCAGTGCTAGGTGCCTTGATGCCCACCTGTTCTAGGGGACCAGATTAGGGTGCCTTCACCTGAGGACACTTAGGTGAATCCAAAACAGGAAGCTCTGCCTCCAGCCAGCTGCCAGGCAGTCCTGGTTCAGGCTGCCAGCTGGACTGTAGCCTTCAGTCCATCCTGTGAACCCTGAGCTTACCACCCCCAACCCAGCTGCCCTAAGGACCAATCTCACAGCTGAGTTTTGGTCATGCTACATCCCTGCACACAGCAAGACAGCTCCCCAGCCCCTCCCTGCCCCTTTCGAGGGCTCTAGGCCAACTGACTTATCCAGCATCCCATAAGAGCCAGTGACCAGCTCCCCGCACCTGTGCCCTGGGACACTGTCCTCTGAAGAGCAGAAAAAGGAGCTCTCTGCAGGCTGGACCAGCCACTCACTCCCTTCCAAGTGGGAGTCAATTGAGTAGCCCCACACTCATGCTGGTGTGAGTGAGAGCTGGCCTGGGCTGTCTGCTCCTCAGAGGCCCAGATGGAGGCCTGCTCCACAGAGGACCCTCCCAGCTCCTCCTGCCACAAGGCTGCACCAAGACTGGAAGTGAGCTCTGGGTTATCAGATCCCCTGCTGCAACAAGAAGGTTCCTCAGCAAGGGCAGGGGTTGAGTTGGGCTTGGGTCCAGGTCTAGCCTGAAACAGAAGCACACCCCTATCTAGCTTGAAGCACACCCCCATCTCTAAGACCAGAGGGCTCTGCTAAGGACTCCTTACCATCCCCTTTGGCAAGTCTCCATCTCCCTTCCTCTTCCTTCCTGCCACATCTCTGGGATTCATTAATCACAGCAGAATTTGTTGCTCCCATCTGTCTGCTATCAAGCGAGTCTGGGGTGGTCTGGTTTAGCATGTCAGCAGCATCCGATCCTCCGGAGCCAGCTGCAACACTGCAGTTGGGGGATGGCACCGGCATGGTGAGGGTTGCAGCTTGGTGTCTCCAACATGGGAGCAAGTACATGAGGCGCTCCCTGACACCAGATGCTGTTCAAATGTGCCAAGGCAGCACAAGAGACTTGCAGGTGTGCCCGCCACCCTCTTCCAGCCCAAAGGGAGGCATTTTATCTGGGGGGTTGGCACCTTAGAGGCAGCACCATGTGATAGATATGATGGTTATGAACCTCAAAACTCCAGCATTTCTGAAAATCCCACTAAATGCCTTCAGGTCCCTAAATCACTTTGAAAATTGGGCCCAAAGTATCAGACCAGGAAGGATATACATCCCTCTGTCAGCTCTGGACTACCATGTTATTTACAACATACAGGACAACTCTTCTCTGGAGTGGTCTATGTCCCACCATCCTTATCTCTCCAGACAGGACCTGCCTGGCTCCCCAAGGCCCAGCTCCCCTTTCCACTCCCGGAGCCTCTGTCACGTTCTTTTTGCTAATATCCCCTAGCTGTCCTGTCTTGTCCAAACTGCTTCCCTAATGTAAAGCAAAGCTCCCAAGGCTAAATGCCACTGTGGCATGAATTATGTTTATCATAAACAAGAAACAAAGAAGGAAGAGAACAAAGGGAGAGGGAAGGAGGGGAGAGAACAAGAAAGGGAAAGACAAACAGAAGAGCAAAAGGGAGGGATATAGATAGACCCATTAATTTCCCTGTGTTTGCCCTGGGATTTGAACAACAAGCTGCTGTGTCTGTGGTTTATCTTGGTTCCTCAGCTGTGAAACGTGCTGTGCTCCAGCGTCTTCTGAGCTTTAGAGATTTGCCAGAGAGCCGGGAATGAAGCAGGAGGTTCGGCAAACAGAGATAGCAGAGACGGCTACATACATCACGCTCGGAGGAAATTCATTCCTTTCAGCACTGCCCATGGGTGAAATTACATTATATTCTGTTTGGGTAATTGGATGTCACATGCCACCCAACTCGCTAGAGGATGGCACTTCCTTCCAGACCCCCAATGGGAAGTGAGACCCTGGGACAGAGAGGACGAAGCTGATGTCCCATATGGTGTGGAGGAAAGAAGGGAAAAAGCCAGGCCTGGACTCAGAGTGTTGCTGACAACCCACAAATTCAGCAGACTTCAGGTGGGGCAGAGGATGAACAGCTGCTCTGGGGATTGGGTCAAGAGGGGAAGAGTACTAAAAATATCAGAGACAATGAAGCTATACAGAAAACAAAAGTAGAAGTCAGAGAGAAAGAGCGTGTACATGGGCAACTGGTGCCTCCTGAGTCTGGGGGGGCCACCAGCGGCCAATCGCCAACCGGGGGGGGCATCCCAGCAGTGGATTGCCAAACCCAGAAGCGCCAGCAGCAAAACTGGAAGTGCTGGCAGCAAAACCAGAAGTGCCGCTGGTGTTTCTCTCGGCGCCCCCACTCCCCAGACAGTGCCAATCTCAGGGGGAGCACTTCTCTCTTAGTGCCCCCACTCCCCAGCTGGTGAGGACCAATCTCAGGGGGGGCATGTGCTCCCCCTACACATTGCCTATGCGTGTAGGGAGAGCAGAGGCAGTCACACTGAGAGGGCTCCTTTTTTAGAGCATGGCTTTCATTTTATGCACACGCACTGCTGTGCACCTAGTGTACTAACACAGTTTCCTTACCCATCTCTTCTCTGGAATCCAGGACGCTGACACGCACATCTTTGTGCAGACCTGGTGCCCACCACTGCTGCTCTGTCCAAATTCAAGTGTGGAACAGGCTGAGAAGTCTCTGAAAATGCAGCCAGTTGTGAGGAGGGAAAGAAAAGCAGGAGGTAGAAAGTAAGGAGAAAGACAAACACAGGTAGAGGAGATCTCTCTTACATGTTCTCTGATAGCAGGTGGCATTAAAACAAAGCCAAAAAGTCCCAAGACTTTCAATAATCTCTATTGATTTGGTTGCTTCTGTGTCCAGGTGACCACCCTCAAACTGATACGATACGGCCTAGGATAAGAGCACAGGTGGTCAGTACTTCTGGAGGGTGAGGCCCCTTCAAAGCACCTCCAGTGGGCACCCAAAACTCCAGTCACTGCTGCGAGTCCGTGCTGTCAAGTGGGTGGCACCAATCAACCATCTCTGCCTCACAAAGGCTGGATTGAGATCTCCTGTTTATTGCTCCTGAAGGTAGCTGTGGGGTAGTTAGTGAGGTGTTTGGGGGTGTCTGGGATAGTTAGGGAGGTGGCAGGGGTAACAATTGGTGAAGGGGCAGGAAATCAGACACATTGGAGAAGTGAGGGGGGGATGTATCCAGCAAGAGGCTGCAGCACTGAGAATTTGAATGAATATGCCCAGAAGAGCGCATGCTGCAGGAGCAGGCAGGGAGCAGCATCTCCAGTGCACAGGGCCAGGTGACAGGGGTGTAGGTTGTAGCCGTGTTGGTCTAAGGACATAGGCAGACAAGGTTCCTTGGGTGAATCTGCACACCACTGCTGAAACTTCCTTAGCCTGACAAAGGGTTTTTGAACCCGAAAGCTTGTTTAATAACTATTCTCCAACTATTTGGGTTGGTCTAATAAAAGATATCAGATTCACCCAAGGAACCTTGTCTGCCAGGGCCAGGTGAGGCACTTTCTCAGGGACAGTTCAAGATGCCTCAAACCAGTGTCTCAGTGGGCAGAGCCAGCTGGCATCAGAGACTACACTTGAAATGTGGGGCCAGCCTTGCTCTGAGCTGCACTATCTGCAGGACACTTCTCTGTCTCGCACAGCGCTGCCCTTTACTTTGTGGTGGCTCTGATAGGACTGGGATGACAGGGACACACAAGCCTCTTTGAAATTCTGCTGCTTGTCGCGCCCCCACTGACCTGACAGGTGTCTGAAATCCCTTGCAGTTCTCCCTCCGTCTCACTCTCTTGCTTCTCTTTGCCCCTAACTCAGGTGTCTTGATGGCTTTTTAATAGCACAGTTAGAGTTGCCAACACAAGCCAGAGGACAGTCTCATGTGTCATGTTCACCCAGGGCATCCTGGGAGCTCCATCTGGCTCGGGAGGACTTATTTTATTGAAACAATCTCTGCTCGGCCCTGCTAGTTATTGAATTGTCTTGGCTCAATGGCCTCGTTCAATATCAACTTTTCATGCTTAATAATTAGCACTGCAGAAGAGAGTTTCATTGAATAAATGCTTAATGTCACACACGATTAGGAGACACAGGGATGACCTAACCAAGCAATTCAATTTGGGGCTGCAACTGTTCTCAGGGGAGACAATTAGGGCCACATCCTGTACTAGGGATATCAGCCAGTCAGAGAGAGTGAAGGAGCTCATACGAATTTTGCTCTTCTTTCCCATCCACCACATCTTGGTCTTGCGTGAAGCACGAGGACCAGTTATTGCTTCTCCCCCCAAATGCTCTGTGATCCCTGTCCAGTGAGGTCATCCGTTATAGCACCATAGCCCAGTCCTGCACTTCTTAATCTACCTGGAGATGCTGCTTTGAATAGACTAAAACTTGGTCTCATCAAAGCCCCTGGAAATTTAGCCTGAGTGTGGCATCCACAGGACTAGGACCCACACTGCACCCCTGATGCCCAAGAAAGGGAGAACTTCAGGCAGGGGCTTTACCTGAGCCCAAGTGCAGCATCAGACCCGACCAAAGGGGTGAGGCTCCAGCCATGCCAAAGCCATCACACAAAGTCTGTCTCCTCACAACCCCGGTTCCTGCAATCTCCGAGAAGCTCAGAGTCCTTGAGGCACTCTCCCCACAACACAGATGAGGAACTAAGGCATGGGGAACAAGGGCCAAAACTGACAGATAGACAGGCACCTAAAGAGAAGAGAGGTGCCTAGGCACTTCTGTGGATCCGGGCCTGAGTACCCTGCCCAGACGTGGACACAGTGGAGACTTGAGGACAAATCTCTTAGGCCTCAGCTACCATGGGACACTCCTGCCTTTCTACAAGCAAATTACCATATGATTAACCAGTCATAGGGATATTGCAGACGACACTGGTGCCCGGCAGATGTCTTGCTCCTGAAATCCCATCGCTAGCATCATTTCCTAGAAAGCATCTTTTCTAATTAAAATGTATGAGCAACCAGACCCATCACAGCCGCGCACACAAGTCCCCCACCCATTCTCATCAGTCACTGACTGGAAATGGCCTCCTCTGTGACACCAACATTCATTCCCCCTGATCCCTCCCCTTGCAAACAGCCCAATCCCAATCCCCACCTCCCTCCTCTAACTGAGTTTGGAAAGGGCCAGGGAGTGGCTGTCACCTGATTTCCCCCTGTGCATGGTCCCCCACTCCCCCCTGCCCAGGCAAGCACACTTCCATCCATGTTTCATTTCCTGGGGACTTCTGCACCAGCTGGTTTTCCCAGATGAAAAAGTGGCCAGACGAGAAATCTGCTTCCTGCTTGTGGGC
>NW_005841851.1:1534169-1542286 GCF_000455745.1 Alligator sinensis | reverse complement strand
CCCCCCTCCCCCCTGACCTGCCACTATGGTCATGCTGCCCGCCTGCACCGTAGACTGGTGGCTGAGTGAAATCCTTGCACAAGGGATGGCTGTGAATACAGAGTGCCAAAACCCCTGTACAGCTCCGGGCGGCTCTACACTTACAGTTCAGACCCAGCAGGATGCCTTGTGTTGGGAATGAGGCCCAATAGCAGCTTTTGGTCTCAGGGGACTTAAAGACTGCATGGAGGCAAATGCTACAAGTCTCTCAACAGGGCCAGGACACAGCCCCAGAGAGGCGGTGGCCAGGCACAAAGAGAAGCAGGCACTGCTGCCTCTTCAAGGTGCAGCGCAAGGCTACACTGAAAGGGATTGCTGCAAAACCCATGGAAGTGAATGGAAGGCCGTGAGGCACAATACTGCCCTCTGCAATGTCCACAGACTCACCACTGAGATGCAGCCACAGCCGGTGCCACCTGGCAGCTGAGCTCTGCACAGCAATATGCTCCACCAAGGCTCAGGGAAGCATGAGCCAGCTCCTGCCCCACTGAGCTCCCTGGGTGTTTTGCTACTGGTCAGACCAGGCTGGGCAAAATGCATGTGGCCCACCAGGCCATTCTATCCGACCCGCGAGGCCCCTAAAAAATTTAGAAAGTTAATATTTATCTGCTCCTGGCTGCCTGTCATGCGGCCCTTAATCCCTTGCCAAACCTCAGTAAGCGGTCCTCCACCTGAAATAATTGCCCACCCCTGGGTCAGACCCTCCCTGAAAAATAGCCAGGCACCAAAGCAGGAGGACAGATCTGCACAGTCTGGACTGGAGACAGCTCCAGGTCCCACACCATGACAGGCCCTGCGTAGCTTATATGAGCTGGCATGAGCCTAGCCTGTGGCAGCCTTTCTGCGAGCAGAGTGGCCACCACCTTTAACTCTTGGTCCTTGCCTTGAAGTGGTTGTGACCAACTTTTACCAGAAAGCAATGTCTTTGAGGGCTGTTGCTGCAGCCTCTGATTAGCTTAGGGCTGGACCCAAAGGCCACAGAAGCCAATAGTGAGAATGGGTGTGAGTCAGGCCCTGGGGATATGGCTGCTTTAAGCCAGCGGGTTGCTTAAGGCAGAAAGTAGGGCTGTGTGAAATTTCGCCCGGCCTTTTGTTTCGAAGCTGTTTCCATGCATTTTGAGCTCGAAACAGCGAAATTGGAACGAAACAAAAGCCTTCTGAACAGCTGCAAAACAAAACAAGGGAACTTGAAACATTTCAAAAGGTTCAGGTTCAAAACGTTTCAAGTTGTGAAGCCAGGCTTACTGGCTTCAGCACGGGTCCCAGCTGGCAGCACCCAGCTCCTGTCACCCAGCAGGCAGATTGGGGGCACGCACCCCTGGGAGGACTCCAGCACAGCCTCCACAGCCCTCCTGGGGGTGCTGGCAGCCTCCGATGTGCCTGCAGGCTGACAGGGGGCCAGGTGCTGCTGCGGGGGGCGAGCAGGGCCGAGGCAGATCAGCTTGTGTGGGGACCCACCACCCCCAATCCCAGGGTAGGGGAGGGTCCCCGCTTGAGCTGATCTGCTCTGGCCCCGGACCAGTGCCGGCTTGAAGAGGGTGCAGGGCCCAGGGCAGATCAGCTCGTGCGGGGACCCTCTCCTGCCCTGGGATCAGCGTAGTGGGTCCCCACATGAGCTGATCTGCCCCAGGTGGCAGCACCCAGCTCCTGTCAGCCAGCAGGCAGATCAGGGCCTGCTGGCACCTCTGGGAGGTCTGCAGGGGCTGTGCCAGAGTCCTCCCAGGGGTGCAGGTCCCTCCCAGCTCCTGTCAGCCAGCAGGCAGATCAGGGCCTGCTGGCACCTCTGGGAGGTCTGCAGGGGCTGTGCCAGAGTCCTCCCAGGGGTGCAGGTCCCTCATCTGCCTGCCAGATGACAGGAGCCATGTGCTGTCGCCTGGGGCCAGCGACAGCACCAGTCTTCCCAGCGCCGGTCCTAGGTGGCACAGCACCCGACTTCTCTCATTCAGCAGGCAGATCGGGGCCTCACACCCCCAGAAGGACTCTGGCATAGTCCCTGCAGCCCTCCCGGGGGGTGCGGACGAGCCCCCAATCTGCCTGCCTGCTGAATTTTATGTTTCCCTATAATAACCTATGGGTGAAACATTGAAACAGCAAAACAGTTTTGATGAAACAAAATGGAACAGTGCGTTCGAAACGAAACTCGAAACAAGACACCGTTCCGTCGAATTGTCGAAATGGAAGTCGAATCAGAACGGTGCTGTTTTGCACAGCCCTAGCAGAAAGCACAATTAAGGGGTATTTGCAAAAGATCTGGATAGGGCAACAATCTCATCCTCTCGGACATGTACAGTTACTCTCACCTGGGCTGTGCTCAGAGTAACACCCTCTTCCAGGCAGGTCAGAGACCATGAGAGGGGAGGAGAAAGGAAATGGGTCAACTCAGGTGACGGGGCGCCTGGCCTCTCCCAACCAGAGTCCTTATTGCCAATTAGAAAATAATGATTCTCAAATGACTGGGAGATTCCTAGGAGAAAGCTTAGGTCTGAGGTGCTTCCCTCAGGGCAATGTCAGTCATGGCACCCGCGCTGTGTTGGCCTGCACCTAATTGGCTGCTCCAGCGCTTTGCAGAGATAGGGCTACAATGGGTGCTCCCATCAATAAGCCAGGGGGGACCTGGGCAGGCAGCACTATCCCCCATCACCATTAATATTTAATTTTTAATCAAACAAATGAGGAATTCTTCTATTCCACTAATTTCCTCGCTCTTTCAGAGCCACAGCAGAGGAAGGAGGCAGCACAGACAGGACTGGGGGGGAGCACATCAGGGCTTGTCCATCAAGTGCCACCGCAGTAAGATCCATCTTTCTGAGAAGCCAAGACAGCTCCCAGTCCTGCAGAATAGAGTCACCTCATTCTCCTCCTGAAGGCCAGGTTTTCAGCTGGTGTAAATCACTGCCACCACTGGGTTTGCAGCGGGGGGAACATAGCTGCCTCCCAATACACTGGCACTACCCTTGCAAAGCTATCACTCTATCAGGAAGTACAGCACGGGGAGATGAAATGCTATTACTGTATCTAGCTCTCTTCACCTCAAAAAGGAGGGGGAAAAAACTTTGAAAATCTTCCCTATGCAGGGAAGTCAAAGAAAATCTCTGATTCTAGGCTGCTTTCTGAAAGGAGTGGGAGCTCTTTGATTTTATTTGAGGGATTTTACAGCTATCAGACCAGACATTACTGGTATTTCAGAGGTTTCTGGTATAAACAGATCGTTAATGAAATTAAGGGGATGACTTGCTCCTAAAGATCTGCTTAAGTCACAGGAGATAAAATGGGGTGAGAACCACCTGGAATTTCACAGGCAAACAAATGAGGAGAGAAAGGGGAGGAAAGCAGAGCCTTGGCTATTAAGACTCCTTGCAAGTGAAGGGTTTGCAAAATGCAGGGAGAAGGTACTTTGCATGTCAAAGGGCTCCCACACCTCCCACTACAAAGTGTCACAATGAGCGCTGACAGATGTTCAGGCCAACCACTCTAACTCATGGCACTTTACTTAAAGCACCATGAGTTAGAGCACCCCCACCCCCTAACCCAACAGACAGTTGCCTGTTGGGTGTGGGGAGGTGGGAATTGAGCTGGCCTAGCAAGCAGAGGAGCCCCTCTCCCCAGCCCTACCCCACTCCTCCCCTAGCTCCAGGGCTATCATCAAGGAGGGAGGTTGCAGGGAGGAGGGAGGGCAAGCTAGCAGCAGCAAGCTGCTCCTTTCACAAGCTACAAGCTTGCCCGGCTTGACCTGGAGTGGGTGGGGTGTGATTCAGAGCCCCGCTGCCTTGCGGGCCTGGCCCGGTCGGGCTCCCCACAGTACCCCAGCTGGGCTGCATCAGCCCAGCCCTGATAGCAAGAAAAGTTAACCCTAGGGCACACAAGTTTCCTAAGACACTCTAAAGTGCACTTTCATCTGATACCTCATTTGAGGAGGGTTACTTTTTTGCACGATTGGTGACTTTAAAAGCACACTGTAATTTTGCACATGTGTCATGGTACAACTGTAGAGCACTTTCAGGGGCCCAATTGCACGAAAAATTGAACTTCTGTCTAAGCCGAGTGTCACATCCTGAAGTCATCTCTGTAGCTCTGTTGAGCTGCACTTGTAAGCTTCACCCACTGGCGCAAAGGACTTCTGCCTACAATAAGGCTACAGGCCATGGGACTGGGAAACAGGCACAGGGATGAGGTTTGCCAGGTGGCTTGGGATGACTCACTACAGACACTTCACATGGCCCCATCTCAGAAAGCTCTGGGGTAAAGCTTCTCACTTTCTAATTAACAGACACTTTCAAGTGTCTTAGACCAAGTTCTATCAAAGTCTATACATCTCCCCAGGGGTGTGGCGGTCTCTCCATTCCTGTCAGGCTTTAGGTCAAGACTGGATACCCTTCTATAGGACAGGCCCTGGCCAAACTGGAGCAGTGAACTGGACGCACAGCTCCCTGGGGGAGGTTCTTTCAGGCATGTTATATAGGTGGTCTGACAGGATCATCATAGTGGCTGCTTCTGGCTTTAAAATCTATGAACACAAGTGTAACTGTACAAGATAACATAAGCAGCAACTGCAAAGCTTAGCCTGTGTACAAGTGTTTGCAGAACTAGGGTTTGGAGCTGGGCATCAAGAAACTAGGGATCATAACAGCTAGACAGGTTTGAAACTCAACCACAGGCTGCTTCCAAACAGTCTGCCTGGGGTCAAATGAGCCTCATGCAAAATTGGCTTGACTCTTGTCAATCCCTCATACAGCAGAACTAGCCCCAGAGCTTGACACTGCAATGAGCTGCAGGTACCCCTCTCATAGAAGACTGAAAATAGTTCCCAGGCTTTGGGGTATAAGCTGGTCAGCAGCTGGTATCAAGGAAAAATGACCCCGCCATGGGATAACACTGCACTGTCAGGTACACATGGCACCTTCCTCTGAAGAAACCCATCACACTTATTCCAAGGAACTAGAGGACATGACGAGCCACAGATCTCTGCTTCCACAGAAGCTCCTAGATGCACAACTCACATGTAACAGCAGGCATCTGTGCCTGCCCTGCCAGTGCCAGGGACTGGTGTCAGCAGGGAATCTAGTGGCTCTCCAAAGGTCCAGCGCACAGCAGGTGCCTGCAGGTTAGTGTGTGATAGACTGAGAAGCCACATCGAGGAGACAGTTAATAAAAGCAGGACTAGAAGAATCAATGCGTGCTGACACCCCGATGACAGATTGGCGAGAGGGACAGATTTAATATCCCCACATTATCCCTTCGCAGCCTAGGGGCCCTGGAATTGATTGAATAAATTAAAGCATTGCTGTGCATGACACTAAAGTTAAGGTCGTATCAGCACTTCAATCTTAGCTTCGGTATTTTCCCCCCAGGTTTTCCTTTTCATGGATCCGCACAGAATTTTATTTCTGTGCTGTAACTTGGCCCAGAACGTCTCAGTTCAAGTGTAATTTTACTATTGTAATTCTCAGGGCAAGAAAAAAGATAGATGGATAGACAGACAATAGCGAGATGTTCTGGAGTATGAGATAGGCGGCTCTGGCTTATATCCCCCAGAAATCAAGCAGTGCGCAGGCCCTGGCAGGCCACTGCTCCAGTGGCCGCACCACTGCCCCATGCTGCAGCACAATCAGGAAATACAGGACAAAAAATACATTAAAAAAAAAATCAATATGCTTCAACGTATAGAGACTCTGGAAAGATTAAAGCAATGGGCCAGATTCATCTCTGCATAACTCCACTGACAGGCAAAGTTATTAATTCTCGAGTTACTAAAACCAGCTTAGATTACTGGAAATGAAGATTTAAAAAAACACAAGTTTTTTTGTTGCTGTTTTTACTCTTTATTACATCCTTTCGATTCGCTCAGGGCCAATTACAGTTCCCCTGATGTGCAGCAAGATGTATTACGTCCCACAAGAAAATCCCATTGATTTCAACAGGCCTTCTGGAAAAGCGAGGTACTGAATCAGGATGTGGCCCTTCATTTTGACTCCTTCACCCATCAGCAAGATTCCTAGGGCAACCACCCCCAGATGATGCCGACCACCTCACATGAAGGACTGAGCCCCCTCAGCTGAGAGGCAAGGCTGCCGCCATGCTTAGGAGAGGGGGCTAAGCCCTTCCCAGGATTAGGCCTTACACTGCTCATTGTGTAGTCTACAGCACTTTCCAGTCATCCTGTACTAGCCCCAGGCCTGAGCGCTGAAGTCTCTGTGCTACGAGAGTGCTCTACAAAACAAATGTCGGTACGTGTGCGGTGAGTTAATAGACACAGTCCACTAGTTCACGCTCCAGAAAATATTGTGTCATTCACAGTAAGAACGGTGCGCTGCAAACAGCTTCCTGGGTGCAGCTCTTTGCATCAGTGCTTCACATTGAGCTCAGCAGGGGAACGTTCGATTTAAAAACAACTGCTGCAAAAACCCGTTTCCCCTGGTTTTTTCATTTCACAAAACCATTGGCACAAGGCCCCAATCAGTGCCATACCTAGATTCCTGGCAGCCCCGGGTGAACTTTTAGTATCCAGCTCCCCCCCACCAGAAATAATGATAATAATAATAGGATAGCGGGGGGATTAGGTATACGTATATGCACAATATTAAAACATTTTTTTGCAATTGTATTTTTTTTTTGCATTTGCAGGCCCCCTCTCTGTATAGGGCCTGTGTCTGGGTCTGGCCCCAATCCTGGGAGACTCAGCACTTTACATCTCTCCTGCTTGGCCTCCTCTTTCCACCTGGCCATCCTCATCATGCCAAGTTTACTTGAGGAGCCTGTTTCTCCCTTTCTGAAGATGCTAGCAGCCCGCACCTTTCTACAGCCCCACGTTAAACAAGACAGAGCAGCCTGGAAATGTACCCCCCTCCCAGTGAACATCAGAAAAGCAGCACAGCTCCTGACAGCCACATGGGCTCAGCCACGTGACCATCTTTAATGGGAGTGATGTGACCAGCCCCCCTCAATGAGTTAATTGGAGAATTTAAAGGGTTGCCATGCAAATTCTGGAGAGAGCAACTGGCTCTGCTCAGACCGACCTCCTACAGTAGCTAGGACACTGGCACTCAACACACCGCTGTGCTCCCCGACTCTTCTCCAACAAAACTGCGTGGGCCCAAGTCTCAAAGCCTGAGTCAGCCCAGTTTTATTGCAGCTGCATGCCAGTGTGACTCCATCCACCTACTGAGCAACCACACGGATGAGTCAGACCCTCGGTGTCAGCCCAAAGTGGGAACCTGACTGATTCTGTCAGCCTGTGTTTCTGTCCACAGGCTGTTTGCCCATGAATTTAAATACAGATTGGGCATCAATGCCTCTATCCACAAATCAAGCTTTCTTGTGTGCATGTTAAGTACAGACTAATTAGACACTCAAAGGGAGGACAAATCTAATTTGACTGGGAGGATATGGAGAAAATTAATGCAGTTCAATGGCAGAATGGAACAGGGACACTTCACAGTGACAAGAAGGGTGGAAGGGCAGGACTCCTGGGTCCCACTCCTGCCTCTGTCACTGACTCCTTGGGTGAGTCATAGACTCTCCCGGCCTCCTTGCACCTTGTGCTGTCACTTAAAGTGACGCACAGTGAGTGTGAACAGCTCATCGCTTGGATACAAGCATTTGGCACCCACTTTGCAATGGTGTCAGCTACCATGGTGCAGCATAACAGAGGATCCAGCTACGGGCACTGTTTGTTGTTCCACCATCTGGCAGACCGGCCTTACAAGAGGCTTCATCACTGTTCACGCAGTGCTTTGAGCTCCTCACTTGCAAGGTGCCCTCCACGCAAATGAGGCGCTTAAGCTGCTCCCACACAGCCATCACCCCCTGAAAGATGGCATGTGTGTTGCTAATGAATAATGAGCACCTTCTGATGGCTTTTGCAGAGGATAATAGAGCGCAGTTGGCCAAAGCAATCTGTGGAGGCTACTCTTTGAACATCAGCAGCTTCCATGTCCTCGGGCAGTGGAAGTTTATGGATCTGTTTTTGGAAGTTAATGTGCTCATTAATTGGAGGCTGATGGAGCAGATGGCACCAGCTTTGCCTTCCCTAGGACGCAGGTGGTAGAGCCGGCACTGCCCTTCATTAAAGGCTTTGAGAC
>NW_005841851.1:1532835-1534159 GCF_000455745.1 Alligator sinensis | reverse complement strand
AGAGTTGTGTCTGAGGATTTCTCTCCTATCCTGGGGCTTGGGTTTCCCATCTCAAATGATACAGTTTCCTACAACCGGGAAAATACAGCTCAGAAGTGAAAACAAGAGAAGCAGGGCTGGGGGGGAGGGCGGGGGGAGGTTATTCAGCTTTCTGACTTTGATTTTAATCATTCATGCAAAATAGAAATGGCAAAATCTCAAAGGCAGGTAGAGCTCCCTGGCGTTTGGGTTTCCCCACTAACTTGAAACTCCGAAGATCAGCCACACGTTTGCTACAGGTTGTGGACCTGTTGAATAAACCTGGGCCCAGTACCAAGGACACCCAAGGCCCAGTTCTGAACAAATGTGTCCGGTTTCAAACCAGCTCCAATTTTGATCAAAGCTCAAAAGATTCATAAGTTCACCTCCAGACTCAAGGGAACAGGCGGTTCATAGCTTTCCTGAATAAAACCAGATGGATTTACCCATTTCAGCTGAGTTCCACTACAGGTATTTCCATGCACCTTCACTCAAACCTCATACTCAGGCAGCACTGATGTAACTGCACCTGGACAAGAACCAGAGAAGGCAGCCTTGGCTGGAAGCAGAGTCATCCCTGCCCTCATGGGCAATAAACATCAAACCTGATTCTCCTCTCACTCCAGTCTGATGTATGATTCCACTAAATCTGGGTCGGCAGCAGCAGAACCTAGAGCCGAGTCTGAACACAACATATTGGTTGAAAAACCACAGTGTGGACCCTATTCTGCCCTGGAGGATTGGACCAAAAGAAATCTCATGAAGTTCAATAAGGACAAGTGCAAAGTCCTGCACTTAGGATAAAACAATCCCATGCCCCGGTACAGGCTGGGGACTGACTGGCTAAGCAGCAGCTCTGCAGAAAAGGACCTGGGGGTTACAGTGAACAATAAGCTGAATATGAGCCAGCAGTGTGTCCTTGTTGTGAAGGCTATTGGCATCCTGGGCTGCATTGGTAGGTGTGTTGCCAGCAGGTCAAGGGAAGTGATTATTCCCCTCTATTCAGTAGACATGTGCAAAGCAGCTAGTATTCGCTTTGGATTCAGCTGATTTGGGGGACAGTGATTCGATTTGGTGATTCGAATCAGTGTCCCGAATCGATTTGGCCAAATCTCTGAATCACACAGCCCACTCTCCCAGCCCCACCTGCCCCAGCTCCTGGCACTTTGAAAAAAAAAGCCCCTGCTCACCGGGTGCTGCCCAGTGGGGGGCAATCCCCGCTGCCCCCTACTACCTCACACTGCATGGGGGGCTCTGTCATGAGCACCCTGACCCCCACTCACTCCCCCAGTCCCCCCATGGCTGC
>NW_005841851.1:1518964-1532649 GCF_000455745.1 Alligator sinensis | reverse complement strand
CCCCCCAGCCTCCCCTCCTCCACCCCTAGTACTTACCAGCTCCGAGTCGGGCTCCAGCTCCCTGCTGCAGCCATCGGAGACTGCCCAAATCACTGAAGCTCTCTGAATCTTTTCTGAAGTGATTCAGACCTTTTTATTGATCCCCTGATTCAATTCGGATTTGGAGATCAGCCACTGAATTGGGCCGAATCTCCTCTGAATCGAATCACCACCCAAAGCTTCGCACAGCCCTACTATTCAGCACTGGTGAGGCCACATCTAGAGTTCTGTGTTCAGTTTTGGGGCCCCCCGCACTAGAAAAAGGATGTGGACAAATTAGAGAGAGTCCAGTGGAGGGCAACAAAAATGGTTAGAGGGCTGTGGGACATGATTTATGAGGAGAAGCTGGGGCAATTGGACTTATGTAGTCTGCGGAAGAGAAGACTGAGAGGGGATTTAATAGCAGCCTTCAACTCCCTGAAGGGTGGTACAAAGTGGACGGAGCTGGACTGTTCTCAGTGGTGACAGATGACAGAACAAGAAGCAATGCACTCAAGTTGCAGTAAACAAAGTTTAGGTTAGATATTAGGAAGAACTTTCTCACTAGGAGGGTAGTAAAACACAGAAACAGATTGCCCAGAGAGGTGGTGGACTCTCCACCCTTGGAGGTTTCTAAGACCCAACTAGACAAAGTCTTGGCTGGGATGATCCAATTGGGGATGGTCCTGCTTTGAGCCCCCCATGCTGGACTAGATGACCTCCTGAAATCCCTTCCAAACCTAATTTTCTCTGATTCTTTGAGTTTATGATTCCTGACCCAATCCTAAGTCCATAGATTCAGGGGGCACCTGTTGGGCTGTCAAGACAGAATTTGGCCCATCATATTAAAAGATATTTCCTGTTATGACTCAGACATTGTGATTCTAACAACTCAATCAGTAGCACCCAGGCACCTCTTCACAGGCACTTTGAATTCCTCACTGCCACCAGGTCTGGGGGCTGGTGTTTATCTGGAAGACTTGAATAAAATAAACCTGTTAGGAAGTCTTCCTTCCCTGCTCCTGAAGACTGCTAAATCATTGCCCAGTGCACTGCCACTCACTCAGAGGCATGAGGCATTCAGAGCGTAAATGAACAGTGATTTGTCACCAAGAATCAGCCCAAAGGTGTTGGGGCACATTTGCTACTGACGTAAATCCACAGAAGTGGCAGTGGAGTCAGCCAAATTCTCTGCTGCTGTTTCTTCATTATGAGTGTTTCCATAACAGATCATCCAGGGACATTCACTCTCCTGTATTTCCTCTGTGCAGTGAAGCTGCCCAAGATGCTGGGCCAAGTAGTGATTTTGCAATGCAGATGACTGATCACTCAGGGTGCCTTTATTTTAGACTGCCAGAGATCCCTCTAGCAATGCCCAACAGCCCTCACCTCAGATCTCAGATAACATTTAGTTCCCTCTTCACACCGTTTTGCTCACAGCAGGCCGGTTCTACGCTCAGAAAACACACTTGGCTCAAGAGGAGATTTTAATGCTGAAAGAACTGGAAGGAAGGACCAAGGCTTTGCCTCAGGCTGATAGGAGTTGAGGTGATTACACTCCTCCCTGGATCCTATCTGTAAGACCAATATTTTGGGCCATGTTCCTCTGTAACGTGAACCCAGCTGAAGACACTGGAGAAGCACTGGGAATGAATTCTTTCCCAGAGAAAGCTGGAGGTGACTCATGCTGG
This sequence comes from Alligator sinensis, assembly GCF_000455745.1. Lineage (NCBI taxonomy): Eukaryota > Metazoa > Chordata > Crocodylia > Alligatoridae > Alligator > Alligator sinensis. Next base: position 1,530,940 of record NW_005841851.1, on the reverse strand, counting down.
GAGAAACTCTCCCATGCCAAAGGCCAACACAAGAGACAGGTGTTAGTACAGCCTCACTTGAAGACCTACTTGCTGCAAACCCCTTGAGGGGATCCCTCTGCACAAGCTGCCCCTTCAGATTCAAAAAGACTCCAATCGACCCCATACAAGTTTCTATAAACCTCATCAGAGCAAAGTGACTTTTAAACTCACATTGAGTTTTCCAGGGGATGTGGCAAGCTGAGAGGGTTTGGGCCAGGAGGTTATTACTGAAGTTGCAGCTGTTTAATGAGCCCTGATAGAGTCATCTATTTATCTTTTCATTATTGGCATTAATGTTCTATACAACAGAAGGTGTCGGGAGAGGGCTGGGTTTTTCCATGCAGTTTGGCAAGCAGCGTGAGATTCACAGGATTCGTTTCCAGAAGCTGAAGCTGCTGGTTTGGCTTCTGATGGAACAGAAGGCTGAGGAGGGAGGAGGAGGAGAAGCAGATCTCTAGTAAAAGGGAAGCTCTCAGGATGAACAACAGAGCTTTCGGAGAGCGAGGTTGTATTTCCGGTACAGAACACTGCAGTGCTCTTCACAGGGAGGTATATCTTTCACCTTCATCACTCAGGGTTTGGGGTTCAGAGCAGTCCAGCCAGAACCCACCCCATAAAACATCCAACGAGCTGCAGTGTCAGGTGGGTTGGGTGGCTAGCTCCCTTGGCCTCACAGATATCTTGAGGATGTTCTTATCTTGAAAAAATATGAGACGTTGACACAAATGCCCCAGCAAGGGGGAGGGCTGGATCTTTATTTCTGCTCTGCACCATGCAGCCTTATGAGAAGCCCTCTCTCCCTTAAGCCCCTGGTGCTGGCTGGTCTAGTGTGCATCAGAGGTCTCCGCACAATCCCAGTTGCACATCTACCTTACCCTGTTCTTTCTGCACACCTTGCGCTGAGATAAGCTTAGGCAAGGCCAGAGGATATGATCCCCAGACTCTGCCTGATGTCAAGTAAGCCTCCACTGAAGATAGACTGGCAACACTAACCCCTGGAAAATAATCACAAAAAGTCTTCCTTTTCCTTGCTGCAACGTCCTACCATAATAGCATCAGAAGCTACATTATCATTGGAGTAAGGTGCCATGTTTGGGGCCAGTGAGAAATAGGGTGCTTCAATAAACTGGTACTTGAGACAACTGGGTTTTGTTCCTTGGACCTCAGTTATTCTCCTGGGTGACCTCGGACAGGGTCCTTCACTCACCTGTGTCTCAGTTTGCCCATCTACAAAAGAGCAATAATGAAAGGAAAAGGGTGGCATGAGCCATTGAGTTTTCCAGCTCAGGGGCCAAACCAATAAAACAAATTAAAATAAAATGCTTGCCAGTTCTTCTGATCAGGCTGGAAATGAGGTGGGGAGAGGGGAAGGGTGAATTAGTTTGTTTCTCACTGAAATAGAGAGTGAAACTTTTCACTTTGAGATGAGCTAAATGCTTTGTTCATCCCACCCACAAGAAACCAGGTCATTTCTATTTCTGGCTTTTCTTAAGAAACGCAAAGGAAGGGAAATGAAGGGCTAGACGTAGGCAGTATTCACCAAATGAAGGTGTCGTGAGTGCTCTCTGCCAATAGCCCAGTGGTTAGGACTCTCTTCTGGGTTCAAATCCTCACCTGCCCAAGGGCACCTGAAGCCACATCTTCCACTTCCTAGGAGGTAATGCCCAAGGCACCACACTTTTGGGTGTCTTAAACTAGACTCTTAATCTGCCCTGTGGGAGAGATTTGTTTAAGACCCCCAAAATATTCTTTGCAGGAGGGGCTGGCACTTGAGTGACCAATCTAAGGGCTCTAACCACCAAACGAAAGAGTCATTCTCATGCTCTCCCAGTCCCTGGTGAATTGTGACCTCTTCTGTAAGTACTTCCAGACTAGGGATAAAAAGAGCTGCATGAGGGTTAGGCAGTATCAATATCACAGAATAAACACGGTACTTCTTACACCGAGGTAAATCATCCAGAAGGACCAAGATGAACCAATTCACATTTATCCTATCGATCAGTCATTGGGACTATGATCTTGTTAATAGAGATGTCCAGAGTAAAAATAGATGAGGAGCAAATTTACTTGGCCTTTGTGAAAGCCAATTTTTTAAATAGCCATAATTCAGCATGCTTAGAGAGAGAGAGAGAGAGAGAGAGCGAGTGTGTGTGTGTGTGTGTGTGTGTGTGCGCGCGCACGCGCGCGCGTGCATTTATACACACACATACCCTCGGACTGAAAACAATAAGCTGTCATTCAGAAAGCCAAAGAACATCTAAAATGGCAGGCTATTTCATGCCCCTGTAATTTAATTTAATTGTGGCAATACAAATGGGTCTGAAAATGTGAGAGTCTTCTTACAGAAGATCTGAGAGGAGGATCCACTAGAAACATGACTCAAAAAATGGTTAAGAGGCAGGGTAGGGCTGAAATGCAAGAGACCCTGGGCAAATCACTTGAACCCCTGCCCCCCGACTCCCTCCTGCAGCTGTAAGGCAGGAATGATGCCATTCAGGCTTTTGAAGGGCTCTCATGAGGCTGAATTCATTGATGTCCGCAAAGAGCACTGAGCTCCACAAAGGGTACAATGTAAGTGCCCAGGATTTTAATTATCCCCTAAAACTCGGGCTTGATGATCAAAACTCTCCCAAAGCCTCAGTGACAGCATGAATGGTTCCACTACAAGCCAGGTGCTCTTCAGACATGGTGCCCTTATCCCTCGGCGCTAATGATCAAGGGAAGGTTGCGTCTCCCAGCCTTAATCTCTCTTGCCTTTTAGGATTCATCACTGACAATAATTAAGTCTCATAAGGATGAAACTTAAATGAGCAGTAGCCTTTGGGGATGGTATTAGAGTGTTAACTCTGTTTGTGGTTTAAATATTAATGTCAAAGTGTAATTACCAGCCGCTAAGTTCCTGGCTGGCGTTTGAAAACATATTTAGCCAAGCAGGAGGAATGAGCCCGCCCCAGCTGGAGGCCTTGGTATGGAGGGGATTAAAACCCCAAGCTGGAGGAATCCTCCACTAGAGGAGAGCACAGAGGAAAAGATATAGTGGGTGTTCACTGCAAATGAGAAGGCAGCTTGGAAAACTCGGGGGGGGTTCCTGATGTAACCTGGCTGCCAACAGAGCTCCCAACATGGCCTCAGGACCCGGGATAGCAAAAGTGGAGGGACAGCTCAGCCCATAAGAGGACCCTGGTCACAGCTCAATGCTACTTAGCTAGCTGGTGTTTGCAGTATGCATGCATTGAACCCGATTCCAAAGGGAGAAGTCCTCAGCACCAGGGTTACTGTTGTGTCACTGGGATTTTATGAATCTGGCTCTCAGTGACAAGGCACCCAGCTGCTGGCTTCACTGCCCAGAGGTGTACTGTGCAAGCAACCACCCAGCCCAGCCTGAATTCCCAGCCCTTTGTCCCAGCAGCCCCCAGTAAAACCTAGGCTGGAGCATCTAGGAATGACTTCTCCTTTGGTTGTTCCAAAAGCCTGGTCAGGGACATGAGCGGGGAGGGAGTCCTTCCCAGGAGCCAGGAAGGGATGACAGACTTGGGACGGACCATCCTCTTCTTGTCCTTTAGGCTCCAGGCTCGCTAAATCTGTGGCAGAAAGAAAGAAATGAGCCTCAGACACACACAGCTCTGGTGCCAAGCCCTCAAGGCAGGTAAAAAAGTCCAGGGGCACATGGGCATGTGCTAGACAGTGACCAAGACAAGTTATTGCAGCTGGAGCATTAGGAACCAAGAAAAGGGCCATGCCACCTCAGGGCCTACTCACAAAAGGTGATGAGCATCCTCAGGACCAGATCCAAAGCCCACTGAAGTCATCCAGAGTCTTTCTATTGCCTTCCATAGGCATACAGCACCAGAGGGTACTCCAAGAGGGGACCCAGCACCTGGCAGGATCAAGCCTTTGGGACAGACTTAGGACAGCCCAACTTCTCCCATTCCTCCCTTCCTTAGGAATGGCAGAGGGGAACAGTCAGAAGGGGCAGGAGAAAGGAACAGCAAAAGGAGGAGGAGGGGAGGCCACGAGAGTGGCTGCGGAGACACACTACCCCCGACTGGCTGAGTCTCTCTGCGCTGTGGCAGCGAAGGAGTCGCAGGCTGGGAGCCAGCCACAGCAGCACCCGACGCCCGTGCTCAGCCCTGAGAGAGAGCGCAAGCAGCAGAGAGAGACTGTAATTCATTTCACTTCATCTCTGCTCATTTCAGACAAATAGAGCAGAAAAGTCAAGCCGGGGAAAGTGGAATCAGGGCATGAAATGGAGCTGTGGATTGTAATGCCTTGGTGAGCCTGGGAACTCATTACTGGGCTCAATACCATTAACCCTTCCGGGGGTTTGCTCCAGACCTGCAGGGACAATGCTGGGTCTAATGAATGCCACCCTGCCCCGCACACTCCTGTCCATCCCTGTTACACCTGCGGCCCCCAGTAGGATTAGTTATACACAGGAAGAGCTGAGGGAAGGGCCCTGGCTTGCTCTCAAGGTGGGGAGGAATAGAAATTCAGAATCCTCCCTGTGCCCAGGGTGGCATGTCTCAGCCCTTTGAAAAATGACTGAGTGATTAAAGCTGATCCCTCCAAGGCTGCCCCCAGCTTTGGGGACTGGCAAGGTCTGAATGGCCAGGCTGAGGGCAGTGGGGCCATGGAGCGATCTGTCGTTTGACATCCCCTGTAAATCCGAAGGAATTTAACGGGATTTGGAGAATTAATCCAGCCAGGATTTAGATGATCAAAAGAATTTCTTGGAGTCAGCAGCCCTTACAGTGAAATTCAGCCAAGCCCTTAAAATATAGTCCCTCAGCAGGCTGAAGCCTTTATTCTTTCTATCTGGGTTTACGTGTCTTTATTTTTATTGTCTCTCTGGAGGGCAGGGGAGAAAGAAAAGTAAAGTCTAGGAGTGAAGGGAAATTTCACCTTGCTCAGCATCTGCCCCAAGGCAGCACAGCCTCCCCCCCACCCAGTGCCATGGTAGCCTGTGAGAGACTGATCAATAGCAAGAGAGCTGGGAATGAGCTGAGCCAGCTCCCAAAGCACTAACCCCCATCAGGAGAACTGTAATATTAGCTCTGGCTCTAAATAATTAAGGGTAGATTAATATTCTCTTCCGTTATTTCCACAGGCTACATCCCAGTAGATCCCACTCTCTGCCATATCAGCTGCTCCTTTGCTTTCTGCTCTCTTGCTCCTGGGGGGGTGGGCTTGCAGCAACGATCCAGGAGGCTGCACTCCAGAGGTGCATCCAGACAAGCGTGCACATGTGGTCTGCAGTGTCTCAGAGCTGTTTGAGGCCCCACAAGCTGCACACAGTGCACATGCACCCATTCGCCACACTGCTAATTTGCAGCGTGGTACCAAATTTTGACACCGGGAGGTCCCTACATAAAAAAAATGCTGCTAAAAAAAGCGGTGTGGCACACACAGCAGCACCATGTGCCACCAGAAATGGAGCCTGGCCAGCCACAGCCACACTGGCTGTTGGCCAGGCTCCGTGTGGCTGTACTGGTGCTGCTGCTGCCCCAGGAGGCCCCCAGGACCTCAGGTAAGACTGCTAAGGCCAGCACAGGTGTTGGCCCCAGCCTCCTCTACCCCACCCAGGACAATTTGGTGAATGCAAGAGCAGAAATATGTGCCACTGCTATTTGTGCCATGGGAAACATGCACCCCTGTACAAGCACACTCATCTGGACGCACCCAGGCGTGTGCTCCTGGTTGTGCCCATGGCAGAATGCCACCTTAGTCTCTTCCCAAACTCTGCTATCATGTTTTTTCTTGCCATTGTTCTACTACCTGTCTGTCAGTTTGGCTACCATAGTCACTGTGGTCAAGCACCCTCAAGGTCTACAAGGCCTGTGTGCCCCAGGGGCCACAGGGCTGTAGACAGACCGAGACTCCTGGGTGGTGGCAGCGGTGACCCCAAGTTCACGAGTGTGCTCCAGGAAGGGGGTCGGCCAGACATGAGGCACCCCCAGGGAGGCACTCGGAGCCTGGAAGGTGGTCGGGCGCAGTGAGGTGGGTGGCTCAACGCAGGCGCGCCCCATACTGGCCCGCCACAGTGCCCCGGTAAAAGCAGCAAGCTTGAGCGAACCCAGAGGTGCTTGAAGTAGGGACGCTCAAAAATTAGAGCGTCTTCCCCTCTGTATGCTCCAGTGTCTTCCCCTATACATGAGAACGCTTGCCAGCCTGGGCACCTGAGTCTGGCACAAGTTCCAAGGCGCTGGGATGCCAGGGCCAGAGCACTCCTGGACTCTCCCTCACCCCTTCCCCTCGGCTGCTTTTCCCCCCATCCTCTACCATTTTGGGGCTGCTCCTATCAGGCTCTGGGCCCCTCCTGCCCTGCCCCAGTCCTATTTGTAAGGGTCGCTTAAAAACAACACATGATCCCACTGAAGTCCCAGGGAGCTGCAGGCAGCTTGTGCTCCCAGAAAAGGCCTAGCATCATCCAGAATCAGGACTTTCTGTCTTTTTTCTTTTTGTTCCACTGTCACTGCTTCTTTCTTCCTTCTCCACTTACCCCTTTCTCCCTCTGTGAGTCTTGTTTTTCAGTAACTCACTTCCCGTCTCCCTGAAGCTTCCAGCTTTGCCTGCTGTGAGGAGAGCTCTCCTGAACAAAGTGCCAGGCTGCCCGCCTCTCCCGACACCCTCTGGCCTACCCTCAGCCCCTCACTCACATGGGTTTGTCCAGATACAATAAATGATCTCTGCCCAGTCAAGCAGAAGGTGTGGAGGGCAAGGTGATTCAGATGATGAAGTCAAAGAGCCTCTAGATAGCCAGAGTAATTCCAGCCCAGCTGGACACGGGCTGAGCCTCATCACCATCTCGTGGCGGCTGAGTGCTCTATGTGAAATGGTTTGGGTCTGGTTTCCAAACCACCTTTCCCTCCTTCTCCAACTTCTGCGCTTAAGCAGCTCGTTGCCCCGACCACGGGAGTATGTGAGCATCTCACACTGTTTAGTCTTTCTTCTCCCAGCACCATGAGACGCAGGGTAGTGCTACTATCCCATTTCTAGATGCAGAGCTGAGAGGCTAGGTGGCTTGCCCAGGGTCACCTAGGAAGTCTGTGGCAGAAGATGGACTCCAATCTAGTCCTTGCAAACTAATACCTAACCACTAGGCAAGCATTCCCTTCAATGGGCATATGGAGAGGCCAAGAGAGTGGACAACAAACATTTCCCCCTCAAGACCATCAGGCTGAGGCCTGTTGGGGAAGCTGCCTTCACTGACCCACTGCTGTAGGTACACAGAAGATTGCATTCATTATGACTTAGAGGGGAAAATTCACACAAGCAAAAAAACCCCCAAAACTATAGAGACAAGAGGATATGCTAATGAATGAGGTAGCAATATATGAATATGGGGGTGGGGGGGAGCGGTGTACAGCTCTCTGGCATACGCAACCAGAGCAACCCTCCCTAATGACACCTGCTGGGAGAGGGAAACAGAGACAGAGCCAAAATAGCAGTAAAATGCTGAGGCCTCAATGACCCGCTCCAGATGCAGCCTTCTCTTCATCCCCAGACTGGCTGCTGGAGATCGGTGCCTTGCCAACGCTACCCTCTCTCCAAAGCTAGCCCTGCCAGCCAATCCACCAAGTGGAATCCACGCATCCTTGGAAGGAAATAGTTTGACTGATGAACATATGAAAGGGAGAGTTTGCCATTAGCATAGAGAGAAAATCTCTCATTCCAAAAGGTTGCAGCAATAATTTTAATACTTGCACAGAGCTGGACTGGTTTGATACAGTGGAGACATACACATGATTTATGAACCACTGATTATAATTGGAAATAAATCCTTGATCAGGCCTGAGGCAGGAGAAGGAGAAAAAAATACACAGAGGCCTGAAGAATTCCAGGGCAAATGTTATGCAGCATCAGTCTTCTCTCAGCCACACGAGCTAGCTTAGGTACTGCTTGGCCTCCACTATCACCAGATCTGAATGTTTCACAGTCTTTCAGGCAGTTATCAACAGCACACATTTGTGTGTAGGGCAGAGCTAATGTCTCCATTATTTAAATGGGAAACTGAGGCCCAGGCAAGCTAGACCTATGGACTGGCAAGCAAAATTTAGTGAGCTGAAAGAGGGGTACTTACCACATTTGCTGCCTCCAGTAAATGTTTCTTGCATCCATGCCTATCCTCTGGTAAGAGAAAACTAAACCAGAGCAACTTATTCCTGAATAAAGCAGGATTATGTTGACCACAATTTAGCTTTCTTTTACTGTGGGGCAGGAGCGGGCACATCAAACAGCTATGGCAGACCAGCTGGGGTGCAGTAAGGGCTCCTCCAACTCAGTGTCATTTGTCCATCTAGCCTTGACCCTGGACAAGTTGCTTAGGGTTTGGAGAGATGACCAAATGACAGTGAATTAAAAGGGGATAAAACTGCCCTCCCAATAACTGTCCCTCCATCCACTTTTCCTTGAGAAGTGGCAGCCAAACCAAAATAGCTCCATCCTGCTTCATTAAGGGCTACTGCATTTTAGCTGCCATTTACCATAGGGCAATGGGCAGTTACCCCAGAGCAGCTGATGCACAGTAAGAGCCGATCATCTTTTCCTGGGCTGTTGTTCGTCCGTCTGTCCACACCGAGGTCCCACAGGAGTCCGTGGCAGAGCAGGTTTGGTCATGTCCGTGGCCAGTGCTCTAACCACATGCCCCATGCCAGCTGAATGCAGCAAGGTCACACAGATATCATCCCAGAAACCAGTTGCCGTCCTCTCTCCCGTGCTGGTGACAGTGATCCTGACCTGAGTTACCCTGTTGTCAATCCAAGGACATCAGTGGAGTCTGGGCTTAATTACGGTGCCAGGATCATGAAAGGCAAAACTCCCTGTGACTGCTACAGGAGCGCAATTCAACCCTGCTCCAAGCTCGGGGAGCCTCTGATTGATTCAGAAAGCACCTCATTATGGAGAACTAATCCCTTCCCTGTATGAAGCAGAACTCATTTCTCTGTTACTGTGGGTGACAATCCATCATGCTCTCATCTGCACTGACAGCTGTCACCTCTCCAGGAGATGGAGGCATCTGCAGAGAGCCTCGCTCCCCAGGCTACTCTCTCTGCGTTCCCCCTTGTGCTCGCATTCCAGGCTCCACATCTAAAGCCTCTTGCCACCTGTGATCTGCAGTTGATATTCAGGTCTCTTCTCACTGAGACCTTTCTGCTTCACCCTGAATGTTGCCTGATGCTGCCAGTAGCCACCTGTGACCGCCAGGCCAGGCTGACAGATTTTTAATGCAACAGTAACCAGGGGTGGGGATGAGGGAGCAGTGGGCCAGTGTTTGTGCTCTTGGATCAGCAACATCCGATGCCTAGCCTCATCAGCTGATGGGTGGACCCTAACTCTTTCCCCCATCCTCTCTCCCCTTCGGCTCACCCCGGCTAGCAAACCCCAGTTCCTGCCTTCTGACATCTCCCCTTGATAAAGCTAACACTTCACCGTAAATGGCTGCAGGATTGTTCTGCTCCCCAAGGGATCGCGCTGAGCCTTGGACTCCTTCCACCTGGGACAGTACCCGTCCCACTGAGCCAGCCTCCCTTCACCTTCTCACCTCTGCATGCATCTCCCCCCCTCCCAGCTGTCCAGTGGGCCAACTTCAAAAGCAGGGTCAGCGTGTGCTCTAGTCCATGTCTACCCCACATGCTAGTGGTCAGAGCACTTGGCAAGCATGCTGATCACCCAAGGAGTAGATACAGTACTTTTGCCTGTCCTTTTCCTTTGTTGACCTTCTCTCCCCCTGGCCTCATTGACAACCAAGGGGCGAAGAAAACCAGCATCAGCTATTTCTGCCTGCAATGAAATACAAACCGTCTCCCAAGCTCCATTTTTTGAGGCCAGCTCTTGGCCAACTCACAGCTCTCTCCCTTCTCCTTTGTCATCCAGGTGACAAAAGCCTCCCTGATCAGTACGTTAGAAAGAGATATAAACCCTTCTCTGAGATTGATGGCCTGATGCATCATCCTGGGTGCTCTCAAAACACTGCAGCCTGGGGCTCAGACAGAAATTCAACTACCTTCGCTATGGGCTCTGGAGGGAATCCAGAACTATCTTGGGATGGGAACACTTTTCAGCACCCCATTGGAAGGAATCTATGTGCTTCAGACAACCGGGACAATTACTATATAAATCATATGGGGAGGAGAGACTAGAACCTTGGTACCCCGGCTCTAAAAATACAGCTTTCTGGCATGCAAGGCAAACTTAATGCTAGGTCTTTTATCCTGTCCATGAGCTACATACTCAAAGGTGCTGCCCACACAAAACCCATCTGGCTGAAAAAGATGCTTGTCAGCCTCAAGACTTCTGAATATGTGGTCTGACTCTTCCTATTGTGTGGTGGACCAGATTAAAAAAGCCATGCCCTCCTTGCTCATTAAACTCCTCTTATTACACACCTCCCCTGCAGGGCAGATCCACAGCGAAGGATCCAGCCCATGTTATGTTCTTGAAAAGCACTTTTCAAACATAACCTAATTCTCACACATTAAGATGGACATTTCTCAACTCATTTGTTCAGGCTGTAGCAAAGTGACGGGCTTGAGATCACATGGCAGAAGAGACGGGTCTGGGAAAAACCCACTAAAGACTGCCTGCCATTCCCCGTGCTGCTTTAACCACCCCTCACTCGCACACCTCCCCTGGGACTCAGAGAGACCCAGTATAATCTACTGAGCACAAATAGCTACACCATTAATTGGTATTTATGCGGCAAAGGCCGTGTAGCTACACAGCCATTTACAAGGTCCCTCAGATCACTCGGTAATGGTATTTGATGTTGTCGAGTTATTACAAGCATAATTGCTACACAATTCACAGTGTTCAGGACCCGTGATGTCAAGGCATGAGACAAAAATAACCCTGCTTTCCCCTTGTCACTGACCGACTGTTATAGTGCACTTCTCCACTCAGACACGCTCCCCAAAGTCTGCAATCAGCCGACAGCAGAGAGCAACAGCGGCTCAGCTTACCACGTTATGGGTACAGCTACACTGCAATCAGAGTGTGACGGCAGCCTGAGAACACCCTCCCCCCGCACAAGCCTCCTTTGCTATACCAGCGAGGACTCTGGTTACATTAGCCCACCAGACCACTGCATAACCAGATTCACCTGCACTGATGTCCAGGCTGTCATGTCTTTGCAGCTCTTGGTATCCAAACCAGCCAAATTAAAGCTGGCTTGGGGTACCTCCCTGTGTTGTGGTCACCTCCCGGATACAATGTACACAGGCCCTTTGCTCTGCCTTGACCCTGCTCTCCCTAGGGGAGCTCCATCTGAGTATTATTGGAGCAGGAGCAGGACTCGCCAAACTGCTGCACTGATGCAAATAGAAAAGGGCGATGACTTCCAGCCCCTGAATGGAAGAGATGCTATTTCTTGCGCTCCACGTCTCCAAGGAACTTGGCTGCCAAAATGTTTGCCCAGGATTCTCTCATGACCCCTCTCTGCATGGGAGGTGAACATCTAAAGAGACTCCTTAAAGCCCAGCAGCTGTGCAGAGTCATACTGCGCCCTCCCTGCTAACTCCCCCCTGCCGGCTCTCTCCACACTTGTCTCATTGGTAAGGATAAACGGGTGGCTGCCTATGCATTAAATCGCTTCATGTCTCCGGCTGCTACCATCACTTTAGTGATAATGAGAATCCTGGGTCCTTGGGGACCTGGGAAGGGAAAGTTTGTTAGAACAAGGCAGCATCTGTTTGGTTTAGTGGCTCCCAACTCTGCTGCATCCTGGGACCCGGGAGGTGTCTTTGGGGAGGCACTTCTCCGGTTTTCAGGCTGACAGTACATGGTTGCACCTGAGCCTTGAACACCTTCAGTAACCAACAAGCATGACTGAATGCCTCTGGGAGCTCAGTGTTGTGCAGGGAGCCATGCTGGCTGCCATGGCACTGAACGAATAACCCCCGCTACACACACACACACACACACACACACACACCCACACACACACACACACACACACAC
>NW_005841851.1:1478609-1518933 GCF_000455745.1 Alligator sinensis | reverse complement strand
CCCCCCCCCATGCTAGTGACAGTACTGCAGACCTAAGGAATCAAAACACTATTGATCGGGCCCATCCTGCCCTGATTGCAATCTGCCCAGCAAGTGGCATCAGAAGCTCCAGCAACATCTATCATCACTTTCAATAAAAATACACCAGGTCAGGTCCTCGGCAGGTGCAAATCCATAGAAGCAGCTCGGAGGACCTGGCTTGTTTTGTCTGTCATTAATCAAGCGCAAGGAAAACAGAGGAAAGGGCTGATGCAGAGAGCAATGCAGTGGCTCAGGAATATGGAGCATTTATTTGGCTAATCAGTTTTACTGTACAATCAATGTCTATTTTGCCTCTACTAAATGGCCACGCCAGACAAAAAAATTATTGTTAAACACTCGTGTAGTGGATTTTGGCAAATTGCAGACTTTAAAAGAAAAATTACTACAAACAAGCCTGGCCTGCTACTTATGGATTTTTTTCTCCAGCTGAATAAATAATCACCTTTGGCTAATTGAGTAAATATAAAACTCTTTAGAAACAGAAACGCAGCAGAGCAGCCAAAGGATATCGGCGTTTTCAGAAAGAGGAATTCCCCAAGAAACTGCGTGGAGAAGAGAGGAGAAGGGCAGGGATGGAGGGAAGTGATGAATTAAACATCGCTCTCAGTTCCTCAGGATGTTAGAGGCAGCTACAGACCAAAGGCGAAGGATAAATAAATAAATAAACACATCTTTAATTAATAAAGCTGAAGGAAAGAGATGAGAGTGAAAGGAGAGAATGGTACCCAGACACTGCACCCGGAGGTCCTGAACAAAAGAGCAATATCCCAGCAGGTGATTAGCCAGTTGTCTCCCCAGCTTGGGGGGGTGGTTGGAGTTTAAAACAAATCCAAATGCTTCTGGGATTTAAAGGGAACTAAACAAAGCAGTAGCCGTGGCCTGGAGGGGAGGGTTCCTGCTGCAGGCCAGGAGGAAGGAGAAGCCTGGTGTTTTCTGCACCGTGCCTATTTTCTAAACAGGGAAGTCAACACATGCAAGGTCATCGCCACTTGCTCCAGGTTGGCTGAGCCTATGTTATAGGTGGGAAAATAACCTACCCTCCCTCCCACCTGGGTGACTGACCCACCAAAGCACACAGCCTTCCCTACCCACCTCTCCTCCCTGGGCTTCCAATGAACATTAAGCCCAGGCTAGGAGTTGAGCGTGTGAATCCAAGCAGCACGTTCTCAGCCCCCTCGCCTTGTGGAGTAGTCTCTTTTGCTTTAACTTCCCTCCAAGGTCTCTATTAGCAAACGGATTGTGAGGCATTTCACATGTTCCATCTGAATTCTTATGAAGGAGGAGTAAGGCCATGCAAGATGGATGTGTCAGCTGGGAGGCCTGGGAGATTGGCTGGAAGAATTTTAAGGAGCTAAATTCAAGAAAACGGTAATCAGGGGAAGTGGAAAGAGTGGGAGAGGCTCGTAAAAGCAGGCAAGCTGCTTCTAACAGCTGAAGGATCTGGGCCGATACAACCCTTGGAGGGTCCCAGATGGGCTGTGCCAGTGATGATGGGGTATTAAAGCAGGCAGGCTACAGGAAGCTGGTTCACAGGGATTATGATTAGCTGCAGATTAAGGGCCCAAGTAAATCCTGTTGGTGGAAAAATGGCTTGTTTGCTTTTGTTTCAAGAAAATGATGTAAACCAAATAAATCCCAGTTTCTCCCTCTCCTTTGGCTTCTTTGTCCCAGCTGTCATCCCTTTTACAATGAATCATAAATATGTTTTGTGGAGAAAGTAATGATTAAGGTAAAAAGTTGAAGTCCTAGTGCTGTCAAAAGCTCTCGGGGGCAGCAAACAAACCCCAGAGAGAAACACCTCCCCTTCAGCAAGACCCCATGAGCACCCCTGGCCACTGTGTACCAGGATGCAGCAGATTCCCCCTGCGCAAAGAGTCAGCATAACCACAGAATCATAGGAAAATGAAGGTCAGAAGGGACCTCAGGAGGTCACATCTTGTCCAACCCCCTGCTCAAAGCAAGACCATCCTCAACTAGATCATCTCAGCCAAGCCTTTGTCTAGCCGGGTCTTAAAACCCTCCAAGGATGGAGATGTCACAGCCTCTCTGGGTAACCTGTCCCAGTGCTTTACTGCCCTCTTCATGAGAAAGTTCTTCCTAATATCCAACCTAAACTTCTGTTGCTGCAACTTGAGACCATTGCTCCTTGTTCTGCCATCTGCCACCACTGAGAACAGTCCAGCTCCATCCTCTTTGTACCCCGCTTCAGATAGTTGAAGGCTGCTATTACATCTCTCCTCAGTCTTCTCATCTACAGACTAAATAAACCCAGTTCCTTCAGCCTCTCCTCAGAAGTCATGTGCCCCAGTCCCTAATAATTTTCATTGCCCTCTGCTGGACTTTTTCCAATTTGTCCACATCCTTTCTGTAGTGGGTGGGGGGGCAAAACTGGGCACAGTCATCCAGATGTGGCCTCACCAGTGCCAAATAGAGAGGAAGAATCGCTTCCCTCAATCTGCTCACAGTGCTCCTCCTAATGCAGCCCAATATGGACATGCTGTTGGCTCATTCAGCTTATTGCCCACTATAACCCCCAGGTCCTTTTCTGCAGAGCTGCTGCTTAGCTAGTTAATCCCCAGCCTGTACCGGTGCATGGGATTGTTCTGCCCTAAATGCAGGGCTTTGCACTTCTCCTTATTGAACCTCATGAGATTTCTTTTAGTCCAATCCTCCAATTTGTCTAGGTCTCTCTGAATCTTAACCTGACTCTCTGGCGTGTCTACTACTCCCCCCAGCTTGGTGTCATCTGCAGACTTGCTGAGGGTGCACTCTATCCCATCTTCCAGGTTGTTGATGATAATGCCCAGGCATTATTTAAGAGCTCAAGGATCTTTTTTTCATTGAAAAGGCACCTGGCATTAGAGCTCCTAGTACCTCACCCCCAGTCCATACACAAAACCCATCATGTGCGTGCTGTTCTATTAGCATTTCCAGTTGACCGAATGAGCAGGAGTAGAGCTGGGAGCTGGAGGAGGCATGGTTCACCTCAAACTAGTATGCAAGTAGGAGGTAAAAGGATGTCTGGGGCTTGTTATGGAGAATGTCATCTTTTAGCCAGAAAAAATGGCCTGTTATGGGATTTCCTGTGAGTCAATACTGCTGTAGTGGGGTGGGGGGGAGCTTGAGGCTTAGAAAACTAAGGTAAAATATGCTGAAGTACCATTACAGCAGTGTTTCCCAACCAGTGTGCCACGGCACAAAAGCGTGCCATCAGAAATGAACAGGTGTGCCGTGGAATGTTGCCATGACAACGAGCTACAATAGGTACGGGGATGGAGAACACCTTAACAGGTGTGCCATGGAACATTTTTATTAATGTAAGTGTGCCTTGGGCTGGAAAAAGTTGGGAGGTGCCAAAATTATATGCAGAACAAAATAACAGGACCATCGTTCTAAATAACAGCCCTGGCTGGCTACGGCTCCACCTTGGTCTAAGGCCTGTGGTTCGGTAAGGGGAGAAAGACCTCTGAAAAGAGCTCAGAGGAAAGATCACTAGAATCGCGACTCCTACCTTTTCAACTCTCAAGTGGACTTATGACAAGAGCTGGCAATGTTATCCTAATTTTCCTCTATATTGGAGTGGTGGGGGTGTCAAGATACACAGTTTGCCTAGGGCACCAATTACCCTTGGAGCGGCCCTGATAAAGGAAAGGGTTTATTGGTCCTCTGTGTTTGGCTCAGATATTAGGGCAGGGGTGGGCAAAATGTGGCCCATGGGCCAGATGTGGCCCACTAGGCCATTCTATCCAGCCCACAGGGCCCCTAAAAATTTAGAAAATTAATATTTATCTGCCCCTGGCTGCCTGTCATGCAGCCCTTGATGGCTTGCCAAAACTCAGTAAGTGGCCTTCTGCCCAAAATAATTGCCCGCCCCTGTATTATGGGCTTTAAAGGCGCAGGTGAACATTATGATCCAGCAGAGGGCAGAGCGTTTCCTCCAGAAATGGCTGCATTGAGCCAAAGAACTTGTGGTTAACCCAGCACAGGCCTTTAAAAAGACATCCATCATTAAGTCCAGGCTCCATTGAAGACAATGGCAAAATGCTCCTGGCCTTTGATGGAGCCAGGATGTCACCCACAACCTTGACCTACAGAGAATGCACCTTTGTGCCTTTGCAAGATGCAGCCCATGATTAAGGTGTCTTTGACAGATGGAGTTGCTGCAGAGGGAGCTACGGTCCTGCACTTGGCTCCCAGACGCAGGCAGTTGCCTCTGTGGAGTGGGAGTTCAGAGGCTGCAGCAGTTCTGGCCATGGCCCAACCCAATCAGTTCTCTACCTGCATGCAAAACCGCCTGGCTCTTTTTTTGTCGTTCATCTGAGCGTATTGTCAAACAAAGGCTCCGGTGCCACGGCTGTGCCGAAGGGCTGCACTGCTCTCAGCCACGCTGCTCTGGAATTGTGAAGGTGCCCTTAGAAGCAGCAACATAATGGCGGTTAATGTGGGAATGAAAGCACAGGGAACCCTTCCTTTCACCACTTTATTTTCTATGCGTCCTCCCCGCTCTCCCCATGTTCATCCATCAATCTCCGTATCTCTCCCTGCCTCGCTGTCCTTTTCTGCGCATAAAGGCTTTTGCTCAGATGACAAAAACCTGTGTTCCTCCTCCAATCTCAGGAATGAAAGTCAATATAAAACAGCTTCTTATCTCCAGCTTTGCTTTTTTTTTTAGACCTTCAAGGGTCTTTATTTCACTCCACTAGCAAATTTTAACTGACAATTACAGCCATTGACTCACACGCAAGGTGCTTAAAGCCTGCGCTGCCTCGGCATTAATCCAGGCAGAGATGTGAAGCTAGACGCTAGACAGGAGACACCTGTCAATGTCTTTAAAGGGGCGGAGGGAACTGCACACAAGCTACCAACTATACTGTGCAAAAAACCACACACACACTTCTCCTTTCACTTCCCCTTCATCCATTTCTCCAGCTCCGGGAATTTCACGGCAACAGGAGAGAAGACTGAAAAGTGCGATTTAAAACAAGAAAGCCACCACAGAGACTAAGCCTATCAGGATTGCAGCCTGCAACTGTGTTGCCTTCTGCAAAGAGAGGATTAGTGGCTGAGGAGCAAATATTGGCTGGTAGGGGGAAAGTTGGCCTGATGTCCTGATGGGCAGTTTGAAAACACATTGTGGGGAGGATGCTACCAAGAAGCTTGCAAAGTCCCCCAGCTTGGAAAGGGAGAGTGGGAAGGCTTTACTCCTCTTAGTTCTGTGATATGGGTGTTAATAAGGAGAAGAAGGGATAGGAGACATCAAATGCAAATGCCTTAAGGGGCAAGGACTCAGCGATCTCTGAAAATATGCTCCACTCAGCATCAGGGCAGCAGGGATCTCTGTAGGCAACCAGGGTGGACAAGGGAAATAGCAAAGCAAGGCGAAACCTCTCCCTTCCAGGCAATGGCTGGATCAGAGCAGTTGTGACCTCTGGCCTGAAGCCACTGGCTGCTGGCTGTTCTTGTGCCCAATTAATTCATGACCTCAGTCCAGTCCACCATCATGAATGCTCAGCAGATAAATCAAAGACTCAGTGACTCAGCAGACCACAGAGGCTGATGCAGCTGCACTGGCTTAGAGCAATCCCCGCAGATGGCACTCCTGGAGCTCTGGCTAGGAGACAGTAGTACTGCCATTATCCATGCTTACTCGGGGCCAAACCAGGCAGCCATTGGAAATACCTGACCTAGACCTTTGTCCTCAGTGGAGGGACACCTGATTTATATCAGTATAAGGGAGAGCACGAATCCAGCCCCCGTCACCCACTGTCCACTTATTCCTCCACCACTGCTCCCTTGGTCCTCAGAGCTTTATGTTAAACCATACGTAAAAGAAGCACATGGGAAGGTAAAAGGCAAAATGTAGCACTCTTGTCCCTCTCTGACAGCCGGGGGGCAGCAGTGACACCTGCTCCAAGGCTATTCACAGCGCTCTGGCAATCAGACTGAGTCGCCAGTTGCTGAATTAACTGTATCAACATTGCAAGGCTGAATTAGCCACATGCTGGCACTATAATTCTAATTGTTTTCAGATACACATTGTAATAAAAGTCTAATTAGCACACATCTCTAAATGGGAGCTGATGGCATGCAGGAAGGGCTTGTGTCTGTGACACAAGTAATGAAGGATTACATACACTTGCCAGATACCTCTGGGACACTGCTTTTCACGTAGGGTTTTGTCTGATGTGGTGGAGGTTTTTAAACAAATGCATGAAAACAAGAAGGGAAGGAGTACGCTGACAAACTGCATGAGCTAGAAGATGTAGATCAGACCCTCGGGAACATGGCCCAGCAGAGATCATTTAAATAAGGTGTGATGTCTGCTCAGCAAATCGAATAAGATCTCCACACACAGCCAATGTGCCATCACGTGTGTGCCCACCAACCTGGCATGCATGCAGCAACACAGGAGCACGCAAACATGCCCACACATGCAGGGATGTGGGCAGGATGCCTACTTGCATGCACATATAAGCACACTTGCAGTAACTCAGTGGTACACAGTAAGGCTGTGCAAAGCTTTGGGTGGTGATTCGATTTGGAGGAGATTCGACCTGATTTGGTGGCTGAATCTCCGAATCCGAATCAAATCAGGGGACCAGTTTAAAGGTCCGAATCGATTCAAAGCTCTCCGAATCTTCGGAAAAGATTTGGAGAGCTTCAATGATTCAGGCAGTCCCCAGTGGCTGCAGCAGGGAGCAGCAGCCGGGCTACGAGCTGGTAAGTACTAGGGGTGGGAGAGGGGACCATGTGGGGCCCCTGCCAGCCTTCCCGGCCCCTCCCCATTCCCCCAGCCCCCCCATGGCTGCGCCCCCCACAGGTGCCCTATCTGTGCCAGCTATGGCACTTTAAGAAAAAGAATCAAAAAAACCCCAGAAATGCCCCAGGACTCATCGCTCCTGCAGTGGCCTTGGGGCTTCAGGGGCTCATGCAGAGCCCCCCATGTGGGGCAGGGCAGTGGGGGGCAGTGAAGATCGCCCCTTGCTGGCAGGAGCGGTGAATCCGGGGTTTTCTCAGGGTTTTTGTTTTCTTAAAGGGCCAGAGCTGGCCCAGGCAGGGCACCCATGAGGGGGCTGGGGGCTTGTGCAGAGCCCCCCATGTAGTGCAGAGCAGTGGGGGGCAGCAGGCATCCCCCCCTGCCTGGCAGCACCTGCTGAGTTGGGTTTTTTGTTTTTTGGGGGGTTTTTTTTGTTTTTTTTAACAAGTGCCAGGGGCTGAGGCAGCCATTGCTGGGCTGGGAGAGCAGGCGGGGAATGGACTTGGCTTGCCTGATTCGGAAATTCGGCCAAATTCATTCAGGACAGTGATTCGAATCACTGAATCGAATCACTGTCCCCCGAATCAGCCAAATCCAAATCCGAAGTGAATATTAGCCGCTTCGCACAAGCCTAGTACGCAGGCACACCCCTATAGATACACAAAACCACATGGAGGCCATAATCCTGGCACACAGGTCGTGTCTGCACCACAGAGTCCTGCTTACGCTGCTGGGTTGGTCAGGGGTGCATAGCGGCAGGAGCAATAGAGCTGTCCTGAAAGAAGCCTGTAGCCTGGGTGCAGCAATACTGGCAAACACCTTTTACAAGTGGTTTTACACGACCGGGACAGAAGACGACGTTGTAAGTATAAGCTGTGTCCACACTTGGAACCCTTTGTTGGTATACGGAGATACTCTGTTTAAGCCAGTAAAGCACTCCTGGCAAAGAAAAAGGCACAGATATATGGGTAAGTGGACTAGTACTACAACACACAGACCTACATGCATATACACCAACCCTCCCACCCACACCCACACCGCCCACAACCAGCTGAAGCGATGAAAAGCCCCTTAGAACTACAATGGCCCTAACATACGCTTTCCCTGCCATCCCCTATGCAAAGAGTAGGCCCAGACCCAGGCCAGGGTCAGGATCTGTTAATGGTGTGTTGTGAGCAAGCCCAGCACTGACTAAACATGGAAGCTGAATATTTTGCCCTAAAGCCAACAATCAGATGCCCTGAAGACTGAATAGCTTGTGAAAACATGAGCATGTAATCTCCCCACCATGCACAGGCCAGCAGCAAGTGGGGAAACACCTGCCAGGGGCATCCATCTCCATCTCACCCTGGGATCCGACTCATTACCATGAAGGCAAACACAGCAGGAGCAGCCTGTGCCTCCTCCCCAGACCCACCCGATACCCCATTGCCTTGTTTGTCTGAGCCAGCCGGGTCTGTATAAGCAGAAGGGAGCCAATTAGCAGCTGATGTGAACGGCTGAGTGGAAAGTTATTATTTAAAAGCTAGTTAAGATAATTGGGGGCCAGTTTAATTAAAACATCAACTTAAATGCAAACCAAATACTGGAGGTTTCTAGCCCCCTGGTACCAGGGTGAGTGGCTTCCCCAGGGAGGTGGTTAATTACTGCCAGTTGCAACTGTAACTAATAAATAATAACCATAATCATCTCCAGGGGTTGGAAATGTCAGCCCTGGTCTTCACTCCCCAGGACATAGCTCCTGTCTGCACATGTTATCGGAGTCCCCATCAACGGCAAAGGTCACAGCAGTGTCGTAGAGGGTGGGAAGCTGTAGGGCTTCTGGTGAGATTTCCAAAGCCATTTAGGGCTCACAGGCCTTGGTCCCACTCATGCTAATTTCCTGCTCATTTTAATAGGAACTGGTCCATTAAGTAAGTGTCAAAATCCCCGAGGAGGCCATGGAAATCACAGCCTTTCGATTGGACTCCACTATAGACAGAGGTCTTAGCACACCACACCAGACCTGGGAGAGAGATGCTTGGAGTATCCATTAGGGATGCAGGTCCAGGGCTGAGTGCTGCCTGGGGGAAGTGACAGTCTCTTTTAGATGTCCTGGGGTCCAGCTCTGTGATGCCAGCAACCCATGGGGTACAGATGAGGCAGGAAAGAGAACTGGGAGGTGACAATTAATGTGACCTGCTAATCTGTTGGTGGAGACAAGCCTGAAGTGAAGCAGGCAAAGCAGCCTCCTCTTCCTCCAAAACGGGATCTTGCTCCATTGACAAATATGCTTTGAGACCCCTGTATTTCCATGAAGGCCCCAATTCTAATCTCAGTTCCACTGATGTAAGCTAGGAGCACCTCCTCCTATCTCACACCACTGGGAGAGCAGGCAGCAAAGTCTGGGCTGGCAGGGCCGGCAGGACTCACTGGGACACGTGAGACAGCTGCAGCACCGTGTGGAGCACATGGAATATCACTACCAGACTGTGTGGCTTCATCCAGTGAAACCACTAATAAACCCAGCTTCTGCTGAGAGACAGGCAGAATTACCCCAATCCATGCAGGGGACCACAGCTACAGCCCATGAAGTGGAAGGGGAAGACCCTCCCATGAAGAGGGGACACAAGGGAGCCTTCCCTCCCTATTGAGGACTGCAAAAATGAATGCTCTCCTTAGCGCAGCTCCTCTCTGCGCTATCTCACTCCAACACCATAGATCCTGCGATGGCTAGGGGCAGGGGAACACTCTAATTACTTCCGAATCAATTGATCTGCTGCTATTTCAGGAACATCTCTCTAACAGCTTGGACAAGCTCTGAAACAGCCAGACCCTGGTGCCTGGACCCCAACAGAAGGAAGGCGCTGAGAATCTGCATGTGAGACCCTGCCAATAGCACAGCACAGGTGAAATCCAGAAGTGAAGATAGATGCTGGCATGTCCCTCCCCTTCCTCAGATTTACAGGGCCACCTTGAGTCAAGGGAAATCTATGAGAGGAATGACAAGAACTCGATAGCACATACAGCAATCCCAGCCAAGAGGAGGAAAGTGAAGGGGGTGGGGGTGCACTCTCCAGGCAAAGGCAACAACACTAGCAAGTCACAGGTACACATCTGCAACACCTTCCATTTTTTTAAGGTAAAACTGCAACAAGGCAGGCACACAGGTGTCTAGCAAACTCTGGCCATAAAACCAATTGAGAGGATCAAGCAGGATCAGGGATCCTCCAGTAAGACAGAACCACCAGTGCCAGTCTCATCCCTATTACCAACATATCCAGAAGAAAGGGGGCCTGGGCAGGGTGGCCAGCATACCACAGAGAAGCTCCCAGTCTACTCTAACTCCTCACAAGAGGCCCCAGCCCAGCTTAATGCAGCTCCCTGCTCTCAGGAGTGTGAAGGAAGCTTTACAATGTCCTTTCACCTCTGATCTGCTCTCTGTGCCCCCCAGCCAGACCCCTGACTCTGGCCCTTAAAGTTTAAACCTAGAAATGTTTCTCCTGGAAACGGAATAAGCCAGTTGTCCCAGCAGTGCTCCTGTTCTCACCTCCCATGTGAGCCATAAGTGCATTAACATGCTGGGATTAAAAGGCATAAGCGATTTATACAAATGAGGTGCTTAGTGAGCATTACCTCTGAGGTCTCTCAGTTGTGTGGCCAGATTACAGCCAGCGGGGCTGAGGATGGAATCACACCTTGGTCCTTTCATGTATACTTGCAGCTGGAAATGATGCCCTCCATCAGGACTGGCTTTCCCTGCCCTTCCTATAAGTGTGAAGGATCTCAATAAAAGGAAAGTCATAATTCTCTCTCTGTACCTACACGCCAGATCCTCAGCTGTCATAAACCACCAGAGCCCCATCGGGTTCAGTGATGGGTTAACAGCTTATATTGTGGGAAGATCAAACCTTCCAAGGCACCAGGAATGCAGAGGATGTCCCTTTGCACCATTAAAGTTCCCGGTAGGTTGTATAACATAGGGTGGGACAGGGGCTGCCTTTTCACTGTGGGTATATACAGCATGTGGCACAACAGAGACTGCTTCCTGGCTCGAGCACAGCACAGTGCAAGCTGAAATACCCTCCTGCCCCATAGAAGAATTACTCCTGACAAGCTGAAGTCTGCCTGTCCCTGCTGTTACCTGCTCTCTAACCTTCCTTCCCCCTGTCTTCTCAGTAATTAGAGCCTTGGTCTGCAAAGAGCCTGTTCCTGCTCCCATAGATGCCCAATGCACAGCTCTTCCAGGCAGGGGATCATGCCCAGGGTACCTTGAGGCATGTCATAAACATCTACCCCACCCCGTGCTCCTGGCTTGAAGCTTCCTGCCTCCCCTGCTTGCAGTCAGCATGCACTCACAGTTCACCACCAACGTGACCGCCGATGATTAAAAGCAATCACAGTGTTTCTTGAGCGCCACAAGTTTCAACCCTGCTCACCCGCTCGCATGCTCTAGTTCTGCCAAAGTTGGAAGCTTTGCCCTGCTCCCTTCCTGAAGACATGCTTCAGTATCTCCCTCCAGATTAGAAACCTACATCTCACCCTCTGCAGGAAACACAGACATTAATTGCACAGGAGAAGCCATCTTCTCCACACGTTTTTGATATAGGGACTTCCACTTGTCAAAGTCCTCCTGGTTATTCTGTATAATTGGAACCCAATTATCCACCATGATATCACAGCCCTATCTTCAACTTCACTCCAAAACAAATTAAATTTTTCATCAGCCACTGTATAAACAGGGCCAAAATATAGAATTTCACTAAGGGCAAGATTTGGGATTTAACTCATAGGTGGGAATTACTGCGTGATGTTGAAAATCTGCAGGGATTTTTCAAGGGTCTCTTACTAATATCAGGCTACCATTGCTCACATCAGATGTGCATCTAATTACCTGGTGTTTTATCATGGTGAGCCCCACTCTAGAGGGTCTAGTATGAAAATACCTAGCTCTTTTCATCAGTAGATCTCAAAGCACTTTACAAAGCAGGGCTTCATTGCTATGCCTATTTTACAGAGTGGGAAACTGAGGCTTGGCAAGAGGAAGTGACTTGTTCAAGGTCACACAGCAAATTGAAAGCAGAGCCACTAACAGAACCAAGGTAGCCCGAGTTCTGGTATGGTGCCATGGCCCTAGGCCCATGCTGCATTCCTACATCGGGGTTATTTCCATGGGAGCTATTGGAATGGGGCCACTTCTGAGGTGGAATACGGTAAATTGCTAGCAGCATACACCAAGTGTCCACAGCAGTTTTATGCAGGAAGCAAGGACCTTGTGCAAGGTGACATCTCCTATTCGTGCTACCTGGGAACACCTGGATTTGTGTGTCCAGGACCGCAAGGTTAACAACACCTCTGCTGAGAAAAGTGCTATGGGATTTTTAATGATCAGGGCTTCTTTCACCTGTCATCCATCAGCCAGTGCCTCTGGCAATACAGCAGCCTCCAGCCAGGGCCGTATTAAGCAGCAAACTTCAGCCAGGGCTCCTAACCAACAGTAACCAAGGCATGTGCTTGCTCACTGGGTCACTTCAGCCCTGTCTGTAGCTCTTGCTGACGGCTGACCTGCCCCTGTACATGGTACCGCTGGGATGCTGGTTCCACAGTGAGCCAGAGGGCAGTGCCAGCTACTCCACCTACTGACAGCCACAGCACTTGCACTGCTCCAGAAGGGAGAAAAGGAAGAGTCATGGAGCTCATTGCACGGGATCTAAATGAATCTGAATTGCATTTGCACTTCATTTAGATTTAATAAGATAGTTATTGTTTGCTAATTACATGCCAATTGATTACTGCAGCAACATATTTATTGAAGAGGAAAAATTTAGCTGATGCATATCCTACTCCACTAAATTGAATTAAGCAGATTCAAAGTGACATACTGTCAGAGAGCATAAGTCTCCCATTTGACACACACACCTCTGAAAACAGCCACTGTCTGGAAACATATCATGTCCCTTTCCAGGGGAGGGAGCAGCCCAGCAGGAGGGTGTATCACCGCAGGGCTGCCGTGTAGGGTGCTGGAGGCGTGTGCCCAGGTCTGCAGCCCCTAGGCAGAGAGCTGTGCCCTTCCAAGGCTCCTTGCAGTCCCACTACCCCAGCTTCTGCTGCTACTTTCTCAGGATCTAAGCACATGGGGCAGTCAGTGACACTAGACAAGGCCAACTCATCGCTGATCAGTTTAACACATGACAGAATTGTCCTGGGTCCTGTACTATTTAATATCTTCATTAATTATTTGGACCATAGCAATGAGCACACACTTAACAAATCTGTGGATGACACCAAGGTGGGAAGAGTTGCAGACACTCTGGAGAGCAGGGCTGGGATCCAGAGTGGCCTGAATATCCTAGAGAAATGATCCAAAAATCAATCAAATGAAATTCAACAAGGACAATGCAAAGTCCTGTACTTAGGACAGAACAACTGCATGCACAAATACAGTCAAGGGAATGACTGGACAGAAGGAAGTATTGCGGAGAAGGACCTGGGGGTTACAGTGGACCCTAAGCTGAGTGTGAGCTAACAGTATTCCCTTGTTGCAAAAAAAAGCCCACAGCATATTGGGTTGTATTAACAAGTACAAATCAAGGGAAGTGACTCTTCTGCTCTGTTCAGCATGAATGAAGCCTCACCTGGAGTACTGTGCCCGTTTTGGACTTATACTTCGAGCAAAATATGGACAGATTAGAAAGTGTCTAGAGAGTGACAAAAATGATTAGAGGTCTGGAAAGCAAGATTTGTGAGAAAAGGCTGAAATAACTAGGATTGTTTATTCTGGGGAAAAGAAGACTGAGGGGGGATTTGATAACCATCTTGAAATAACCAAAGGTTGGTTACAAAGAGTAGGTGATAGACAATTTTCTGTGGCCACACAAAACAGGACCAGGAGCAATGGCCTCAGACTGCAGCAGGGGACATTTAGTTGGAGATTAAGAAGAATTTTATCACTATGGAAGTAGTTAAGCATTGGAACATGATATACAGAACAGTTGTGAAATCTCTATCTTTGGAAAAGCAGGTTAGTTAGATGCTTGACTGGGATGGTTTAATCAGCCTTGAGCAGAGAGCTGGACTAGATGACCTCCTGCAGTCACTTCCATCCCTACATGCTAACCCACACACACATTCACAGGGGATGCATGTATAAATGTGAATAAATGTACCCACGTAAACAAGTATGCATAGATAGATAGATAGATAGATAGATAGATAGATAGATAGTAATGGGCATGTCCATGCCACCTTACACATGTCAACACATTTATGCATGCACACGGACAAATGTAAATGCACACACAAATTCACAGAATGGTGCGCACACAGATTCACAAGCAATGCTCTATTTCCCCAAATCAAACATATAAATGCATTCACCTATAGAGACCCAGGCATATGCAGACCACCAAACCATATTGATTTGAGGTAGAAAGAGCCTAGTCCCTTGTACCAGCACTGACTTGAACAGAAGGCAGACGCAAACATGCAGGCATCCAGATACATGCACAAACATGCATGCATGCAAGGTGGATGTTCCTGGGTCCAGTGCTAGAAGTGAAAGCCCTGAGGACCCTTTGCTCCCACCAGCCTCATCTGTTTCCCCAGTAAAAGGGAAGCATTCATCTCTTCCAGCAAACTGTGATGCACTGAGAACACAGGCTGCCCAGCAAAGGTCACCCCCTACAAAGAGTGAAGCAGAGTCAGAGAGTTTGCCAGAGCTGGCAAGGAGAACCTAGGAGCGGTGCGGGGAGGGAGGGAGAAATTAAACCCCATCTAAAGGAAATGAGAAAGTAAATGATCCTCTTCACAACTGTCTCCACACACAAGCAGCCACGAGTCGGAGGGACTGCTCCAGCCGGGGAAATGTCAATTGTATGGAAATGTCATCTTCATCGCAGCACTCTCCTGGGGCTGCCGGGAGCTGAAAACATGACTGCATTAATTTCCGTCCCTCTCTATTTAATTTTTAAGCTTTTAACCTTTTTTTTTGAGAGAAAAAAAACCATTGCATTTTGCATTCTGTAAAAATGTGTCGTCATAATCATGCAGAAAGGTTAAAGAGCCTCAATTAGAGAGGGCACTGCAAAAGTCACTCCGCAGACAGTCGCATGCCGCCTGCAGCTTAAAGGGAGTGGATGGCACTCCAGAGTCTTCCTGTGCCAAGGGTGACAGCTCCTACTCTCCCAGTCAAGCCAAAAAGAAATTGCTGGTTATTTCTTCTTTAAAGCGACCCTAGACTCCCAGCCCCTTGGGAGCTTCCAAGCATGGAAATGCATAATGGGGACCCAAGGGAAGGATGCAGCAAGGAGCAGATCCAGAGGAGATGGAAAGCCAGGGGGCACAGTCAGAGCATTCTCACAGATGGAACCCATTGGGTACAACGGCAGAAAGCAGGAATAACCATCTCTGGGTCACGATTCAGAGCTCTTGATACCTCCACAGTTAGTGAGGCAGGATGGCCAGAGTCAATACATGGAAGAAACAGTGAACCCTTAGCCACAGTTCCTCTGTGAGCTCTTCCACCCCCATCTTGTTCACAGTCCTTTTGTTCTTTGTTCCCTCCTCCCAACCCCTCTACTCTTGTTTGCTCCAAAGGAGAGAGAGCAGCACACCCCCCATGGTCAGAAGGAAGGAGCATGGGGGAGACAGCAGTGTTCAGATAACCAGGAGAGAGGAATTACACGAATTACAATTGATTTTCCACCGTTAATGAACCGTGAAGTGCTTGTGATTGCATCTTGAAAAGATTTATAATTATTCATTGAATCTCAGAAGATAATTAAACTTCATTAAAAGCAGACATGACAAGCTTGCATAGCAAGAACAAACCCGGGTGCTGGTTCCAGATACAAGAGGGAGATAAGATGATGGGAGAGGGTGGGTGAGGAAGTCTGCTTAAAAAGTAATTTTTTTTTTTCCTGAACAAGAACAGCTGCTGCCCTTGGTGGTTTTTCCACCCTTTCTTCTTAATTCTCTTTTACAGCCCTCCTCGCACTTCCCCTGTGCCTAGCATCGAGAGCACCTTATATAATCTAATTACGTAGTTTGCAACAGTAATAGTGTGAAAATGTCCTAGTGCTAAAGCGCAGGTTGGGGATAGGTTGTGTTGCGTGTCCTTGCCAAAGTGGCCACAATGTACAAAAAGCAAATGGGAAAGGAGTTCAAAGGGGAGAATGGGCAAGAAAAAAGTCATTAAGGTGAAATTCAACTCTGCTTGAGGACTTGATTTTCAAAGCAGCCACATGTGGGATGTAATTGGGGTGCTGGGCTCCCCTCCACAGCATGTGCTGAGCATATGAAGTTGGCTCTTAGGCTAGGGACAGACATACGGGTCTGGGACAGACATTGCATAAACTGGTTTGAGCCAAATCAGTTAAGTATGATACTACATTCAACCAGGTTTATCTCAAACTGGTTTTGGCCATTTTGAAATGTGCACTGAATGGCTGTTCTGTTACAGATTTACACCAGTTGCTGATCACTTAAACTGGTTTATGTGTAATGTCTGTCCCTAGCCTAGTTCACAGAGCTTAACTAGGATATAAGTATGCTTATAGGCCTTGCATAAGGGGGAGTTTCTGTGTTGACTCCAGACACGCAAAAGCTATCACCTCTTTTACAAAAGGAAAGTTTTAACCAAGAAAGAAGCTGCAGAGCCTCAGCCATCATTTGCATCCTTTAAAAATCAGAGATGGCCTTAGCCACTTTTCTCTGTTAGGAGCACTAGGGCAATGTTTCCGCATAGCTTGACTAAGACAAATACCTTTGCTCATATGAATCTCCTGTAATGAATGGAATTGCTCACATGGGACTAGTTTTCATGACAGAGCTGCCTCCAAAGCTCTACTGAAAGCAGGTTGCTTCTTTCCTCTGGTTGATGGGGTTTGCAGTCATTTCCATGGCACCCTATTATCATGCCTCCAGTGGTTGGGGTCACCACTACTCCAATCTGCAGGGCATCCACTCTGTTTCTCCCTTGGCCCCAGAGCACTGGTGGCCCCTCTCCTAACTGGTCTCTGTAAATCATTGGCCAGATCCTCAGTTGCCATTAAGAGGCACAGGTCCATGAAACCCCATCAATCCAGACTGAACTGCATCAGCTGAGAACATGGGACTGCAGAGTTAGACCTAGAGACAGCAGCTCAGAATGAGAGCTCTGAGCAATCACCCTGTAAAGGAGAGCCCAGCAAATCCTGGAAGAACTCCCCTGCACCTGCCTCCCCAATTAAGTAACCGGACCAGGGATGGGGCAATAACAGCAGTGGATTGGCACAAACTTAGAAGCTGACCCTGTGCATAAATCCCAGCCTGACAGCCTTGGCATGGGTGGATCTAGGATTTTGAAAGGGGGGGTGAAGATGGTGCAATGCATTATTCATCACACATAAAGTAACACTTATTTTTCTCCAGTTAAAAATAAATGAGCAGCTTTACTGATGTGATAGGGGCCTACAGCTGGATTATTCAGTTTAAAACTGAAGCAAAAACAAATATAACTTCACTGGAATGAGTTAAAAACAAACTGCAGGGCTGTGAAACGAGCTTCCTTACCAGGCACAGCTAACAGGCAGAAGAACTGCAGAACAAAGGATAATTTGATTGGTGGAACATCAAGACCATTAATAAGAAGAGAGGGTCATTAACATCTGTGGAATGACGAATTTAGAAAGGATCAGGTGGATTATAATGAGCTATGGGGTTAACTGACTCCCTCAGTCTGACTATAAATGCTACTGCCACTGCCAGGCAAGTAGTTTTAAATTCTGGGTGGGCCAGGAATCAAAGGGGGGTGCAAGTGCACCCCTGAGCCTTGGCATGTGGGGAACACTTCAACTCTTACCACCCTGGGGACTAGTGCTCTTGAAGTGAGAAAGAAGTCTCGCTGCAGAAAAGGGCAGGCACTTCAGAGCAGCCCAATACACGTTGCTTTCCCTCGGAGAACTCCTTCTTTTCATTCCCCTCCTAAAACTGCACTGAACGAGCTCTGGAGTCCCAAGGCAGGCTGACTTCATTAAGAACAAGAGATGTCAACATGAAATAGGGAGACTCAGAGAAACTGTTCCTCCCGCTCAGCTTGGCGCCAGCTGCATGAACAAAGTCCCAGTCAGAGGACAGCCCAGCGTGGGTAGAGACAGACCGCCCTGTCTGCACGCTTTGATTTCCAATCAATCTGCTTTAACCACTGCAAAGCCTCTCATGTAAATGCACTTCACTCAGCTTAACCATTCTGTGAATCACTGGAGCTTGTGTCTGTACGTTACCAAAGTGATTTAAGCAAGGGTTAAAAGTAAAACCACTTCCAGGATGTCCACGTACAGGCAAGGGGGCTGCATGCAGTGACTAAATCCATGTAAAATCAGCATCATCTGCTAGTGTGCAACTCTTCTCTTACAAACAAGACCTGAACCTCAGGATGGACAAAGCCTTTGGGAGGACACGAAGATGGGTGTCCAGGCTTTGCAAGGAGCAAAAGGAGATGCCAAATGGAAAGGCCTCTTCCTGAGACCCTCCTGCCCTGCTTTGCAAGGGAATCACATCCCAGCCTTGCAATGAATGAGTTTCCCAAGGCAGCAGCGTTTCCTCCAGCTCTCGCCCCCATGCTATAGCACCATGTGTTTTACAGCATTGTCAAACATAATGATTCTTTCCCTGGAGAGAAATTGGGTCCCGTTTTATATTTTATTGCCACAAAAAGAACATTTTTTACCTTCCACAGTCCACAGCTGGCAGGAACGGCCCCGTAAATCTTGGCAAATGCTTGGTGTTGATATATTGCCCAGTGAGAAGTCTCTGATGCTTGAACTGGCACAGAGTAAACAAGGTGGCAGTCCCCAGCACATATCTAAATAGTGGGAGCTGCAGAAGGGATGGGACAGCAAAGTGACTGTGGTCAGAGGCCAGCTATGTGGAGGGAAGTGATGAGACACTGGAAGTTTACTCCCAACTCTTCACCTGACACAACAGGCAGAGGACAAAGCTTCCTGGCAACCAGGTTATCTATCAATGGTGGCCTTCATGCAGAGATGATCTCTTGCCATGGTCCCAGATCCCCCTGATGTTGAAAATATTTGCTCCCAGAGTCCCAGCTGGTGCTGGCAGGGCACTGCTGGGCTGAAGATGACAGCCCTTATGTCTTCACTGGGCACTGCTATGAAGAAGCCCTACTGTAGCACCAATGCACTGAGGTTGGAGTGGTGGAAGCCAATATCAAAGGAGCCAGAGGGACGAGAGAGAACAAGGACAAGGGGCATCCTATGGAAATGCCACCAAGGCAGCAGCAGACCTGGACTCTCCCATTGCCATCCATGTGAAGCAGAGAGGTGAGAAAAAAGACAGCACACGTTCTGCCCCTGGAGAGGGAGCGAGGGACCATTCCTGGAAACACAGCCAACTACAACAGGACATGCCCTGAGCACAGGTGGCACGTTCCCCCTCCACCGGGTGGTGACACCTTTGCCTGCCCCTCGGGTGGCTAAGGAGAGGGGAACCTTTGTGGGAAATGCCTGTGGCTTCCTCTGGTCACTGTGGGGGCCAGGGAAGCTAGCTAAGGAAGCAGACTCAGGGAGTCTTTGAATGTCCAGCTTCTTCATCTGTCTCTCCAGGAGTGCAGACACACTCTGACTCCAGAGCAGCCATCCCAGGCTTGGGCCTGTGCTCCTCTCACTGTCAAACCCTCCTCTGGGCTGGATCAGTCAGGGCAGATGCTAGGTGGCAAGTGCTCCATGCTGCACAGATGAGAGCCCAGACTGTGTGCTCTGGACTCATCCTTTCTGACACTGGAGTCCACTTGCAGTCATGACTGGAGAAGTCCTGTGACTTGATGGAACCCCTGTTTTTGCTGGTACTTCTCCACTGCACCAGTCACCAGCAGGGCTGGATAGAGGCATGGGTGAACCTCATGGTTAAGCTGGAGAACTGTGACCTCGACCATCCCACGGTCTGATGGCTGGGGAACTGGCTCTGGGGTCAGACACAAAGAGTATTAGCGGATGGGAGCAAATCAATATGGCACAAGGCGACCAGTGGTGTCCCTCAGGGATCGGTACTCAGGCCAGTACTATCCAACATCTTCATTAATGATTTGGATTTGGGCATCAGATGCAGACTGGCAAAGTTCGTGGACAGCACTAAACCATGGGGGAAGGTGGTCACGCTGGAGAACTAGCTAGGGATACAGGCCGACCTGGACAGGCTCGCAAGGTGGGCAGACCAAAACCTGATGGCTTTCAACGTAGAGAAGTGCAGGGGGCTCCACCTTGGGAGGAAAAACCAACATCATACTTATAGGCTCAGCAGTGCTATGCTCACTAGCACCACAACCGAAAGAGACTTGGCGGTCTTGATTGACCACAAGATGAACATGAGCCAGCAATGTGATGCCATAGCCAGCAATCCAAACCAAACTCTGGCATGCATCCACCAATGCATCTCAAGCAAAGCCAGGCATTGTCATCCTCCCGCTTTACTCAGCCTTAGTGAGGCTGCAGCTAGAGTACTGCATCCAGTTTTGGGGCCCCCACTTCAGGAGGGATGTGAATAAGCTTGAGAGAGTTCAAAGGAAAGCTACCTGCATGATCAAAGGCCAAGAGAGCAAGCCTCATGAGGAGAGGCTGAGGGACATGTGACTCTTCAGCTTGGAGAAGAGACAGCTCAGAGGGGACTTAGTGGCAGCCTATAAATATATAAGGGGTGTGCACTAGGATCTGGGAGAACAGTTGTTCACCAGGGCTCCCCAAGGGATAACAAGGTCTAATGGCCACAAACTTCTGGAAGGCCAATTTAGACTGGACATAAGGAAAAACTTCTTTACAATCCGAGTGTCCGAGGTCTGGAACAGATTCCCCCAGAGGTGGTGGAAGCAAGTACTCTGCACTCATTCAAAAGGCATTTGATGCTTATCTTGCTGGGATCATCTGACCCCAGCAGACTTCCTGCCTATGGCAGGCCCAGTGCAAGCTTTAGGCACCTGCACCAGAGGTGATAGGCAGAGAGAGAGCATCCAAGGCAGTGCTCTGACCTACACAGTGGAAGGGGAGCATTCCTGTCCCTTTATCAGTCCCATCGGACATCTAGGCCCTCCACTCCAAGGACCAAGCTCATGTGATAGAGGCTGGGGCAAGAGGGAGCACCATAGCAATCAGGCACTCTGCTCCAGCCATGCAGACCGATGGGAGGCACTACTTACCAGACAGCACATGGCATGTCCTGCTCACTGAGAGCAAGCACAGCTCAGTGAGTGCTGCCTCCCTCTGCAGAGGAATCCAAAGATTAGTTTTCAGCAGGTAGGGAGATGGCCTGCGGGGGTCAAGTGCCCAGGTGAGTTGGTTTATATCAGCTGGGGACAGCTGTAGGGAGGGAGGCAGCAATGGGGTGTGAGTTTGTGGATGGAAGGCATAAGCAAGCATGAGCTAGCGGGTGAAGGCTACCCGTGCATCTGAGGCGCACACATGTTGCGGTATAGCTGCACCAGTGGGAATTTGCTGAGAAAAGGAGTGTGTGTTGGGGCGTGCATATACGTGTACAGAGGTAGAGGCCAAGACTGGAGCTGGGGGGGGAGTGTGGTGGTACAGCATGTGTACAGGGGGCTAAGGCTGCATAGGTGTGTTCTATAGTACCAGCTGTGTGAACACAACATCACATGTCCTTCGGGGAAGGATAAGAACAGAGGTGCAGCAAGGCGATGCAATCATGGGCTGTGCCATGGTGGGTGACCAGACTCAGTAATGCAGGTGAGTGGGTTTCTCAGTAGGAGAGCAGGCTGTCAGCAGTTTATTCCTGGTGGGGCAGGTTTGATGTAAGCATGTGGGAAGGGGCAGGGTTGGGGAAGCCCTGGAGGGTCTGAGTGGGTGTGTTTCACATGCTATAAGAGGGCACAGGTATGGGTGCCGGTGAGGGGCTAGGTGCCTGCATGCATGCAGCTGATACCTGGTGTACTTGCACTAATCTGCACAGACGCATGCATGTGGACATGTGTACACATGCATGTGCTCTCCCTTGAGTCCAGCTCTTAACAAGCACTGTCCTTGACTATGGTGCTGGATGCCCCAAGGTGGCAACACAGCATCCCCTAATAGCAAGATGCCAAGCCTGATTTCTCTGGGCAAATAATGAGCCAGGTTCCCTCCACTGTCTCTGTCCCTGCCTCCTGCCTGAACTCCAGCAGTGGCTCTCCATGTAATGAAGGGATAATGCCATAATGACTCGAAACATTGCATTCTGCCTTAGAACAACCACATGCCACCTCACAAGCCCTCTGCCCACAGAGCCAGTGGTGCCCAGCTGGAGAGCCGCCCACCGTCTGTCCCCAAGAGCCAGGCCCGTTCAATGAGACCTCACAGCTGCTCTCCAGCCAAGCCTGTAGTGCCTGACTTAGGAGTGTTACCCCCTCTCCTCCCTTCCTCAGGGCCAGGACTGCCATCATGCAGCCCGGGTCCACTCCAGCCACCTTTGTCAGCGCTGATTCTTTATGAGGCGGAACCTCCCCTGGAGCCTCGGGAATGAAAATATCACTAACCCTGGCTGGAGGGATAATGAACAGGGAGAGAGATTGATTGCAACGGCTGTAATTAACTGAGGGGCCTTGATGGCCTCGTAAACCACAAGAGCCAAACCGGAGCCCCGAGATGAAAGCGCCGTGGTGCAGCCTGACTCTCCCAGGCCACCCCCACCTCCAAGCAGGGCTGGTGTCTTCAGGATTCAGAGCACGAAGCAACCTCGCTCCTGCCTTTATAGGGCTCTGAATCGTTTTATGAGGGTGGGGAGGGTTTGCAGGGGAGGATATGAGCTTCCCACAGCCAAACGTGGCTGAGAGCCCCGAGGTGGGAGGGGGCCAGAGCTGACACACTGATTGCCACAGAGGTGACATCCCAGCTTCAGCTTCGCCCTCCACGCATTACACACAGAGGGCTGCATCCATTTGTAGTCTGTAAACAGGGCCCAGCTGCCAGAAGGGTAAGGGGGAGCTGGAGGAGGGAATAATTATCCACCAAGGACTCAGATCCAGTGAGATTTACGCCCCTGCTTGGCCATAAACCTTGCAGAGATCTCGGGAGAAAAACACACTCCAGCTCTCTGCTGTATGCTACCTGCAAGCGCAGAGGTGCTTGGACACCCACCCACCCACCCCTGCCAGGCCACCCTCTTGCCCTCAGGGCACTAGATCCTTCAATGGCATGTGCCCCTCATGTCACCCAAGCAGCAGACAATGCCCTTGGTGCAATAAGAGGTATGTTTTCACATCAGAGAGCCACCTTTCCCTAGCAGGGGCAGGATGGGGGCTGTTTTTACTAATGTCGGAGAGCTCAATCCCCTGTTTTTTGCAGTGCAGTCATACCCTGAGGCTGCTTTAGTCATGCAGGCTACATACACATGCAAGTGCTGTGCCTCAGAAGATGTGATGAGAGACAAGTTTGTGTTTGAGCGATGGATGGAGATGGCCTCAGAGACCCTCCCCATCTTTGTGGAGCTGCCATGACCCCAGTCTTGCATTCTAACATATCCCCCATCTCCTATAACTCCAATTCACCCCAGCATTAGACTACCCTCTGTTTGCTCCAGCCCTGGCTACCAGCCTCTCCCAGCACTGGGCTTGCTTCCCCCTTTCAGATCCTCTTCATAGCTTCCCCTCACTGGCAGGGGCTCAATGCCAGAAGAGGCTCTGTGGCAGCTCTGAACATCTCTGGGGATCAAAACATTGATCAAAGCCAAGGTGTTTCATGTGGCTTTGCACCATGCCCAGGTCTCCATGATGTTCCCCAACCCCATAGGTCAGTGGAGTTGTCAGCAAACCTGCCAAGAGACAGAGGCCAGGCTTTGAGCATGCAAGGGGACACAGAGCCTGCCACAAACCCGGAGTGCAGCTCAGGATCTCCCTCTCACAGCTGGGCACTCCTGAATCTGCACAAGAATCAGCCATACAGAGCCAACAGATCCAGAACAGCCACAGCTGTTCCCTTTGCAAACAGCCTACCTGCTCCACCGGGACAGGGGCCAAGGAGGGGTCTGCTGTGTTTCAGTCACTTAAAACACTGGACAAGCAGCAAGCATTGAAGAGTACGTTCACCCTGTCCCCCATGATGTCCCAGGAGGGATGCCCCTGAGCAGGCCTTCCCCCACCCCTCCTGCTAGCATACACCAAACCTTGAACAGAAGCAGCAGAGCCATTCCAGAGCATCCCCTGTGGCCAGTCTGGGGACATGCCCTGTGTAGCACAGGTGATACCCGCTTTGCAACTCAGCTATTATGGCTTTGCAGCTCACTGATGGGCTCCTTGCTTCCTGCAGCTAGCTCCATTATGCAAATTCCCCCTGATATTTGTAATATGTCCCTGTTAAAAGCCTTTCTCCTCTAAGGCGAGCAAGTAATAAATGGGAATGTCTCTATGCCCCATTAGCCCACATGAGGCATCAGCTTGCAGCAGAAGCAGTGGGACAGAGGGATCATTACTCCTTGGACAGAGTCCCAGCCATGGCACTCGCACACTGCACGGCATTGCCTCAGTTGTGTCATCACCCCGTGCCTCAGTTTCCCCCTCCATCCCTGCCTCACAGGGGCTTTGTGAGGCAGAACTATTTGATGTACACGTGAGCTCTTCAGAGGAAAGGAACAAGAGAAGAGCATGAGAGTTTTGTGATATCATCCCTTTGAGCCTCCTAGTAACCAGGGCAATGGCTCAACTAGCAGGATTCTATTATAACCAATGTCTAAGCCAAACCGTAGGATTCTTCTGTATCATTTTAATGCCAGTGCTTCACTCCCCAAGTCCCCTGGTTGCTGCACACTGCCTCCTCCTCTGGCTGTTCAACCCCCGCACACCTCCCCACGCGATCTTTGTCCATCACACATCGTTGGCCCTGAAACTCCATGCACCATGGGCGACAGACATATCCGGAGTGACAGGCTCTCGGAGTCAGCAGAATGCAGCCTGTTGCCATGGAAATCCAAGCCCCCTTTTTGAGCATCTGTTCAGCTTGAGGGAATGTAGCCAGCTCCCACTGTGAAAAATCTTTGCTTAGAGTCCCACTGAGAGTTGGTTTTGTATCCCACAATTGCTCTCCATTCCCCGGTCCAATTATGAGCTCTGCCGGGAGATGATGGACCACAGCTCAGCTCAGGATGTCTGACGTCAAAATACATTGTCTAAAGGAAGAGCTTGCAACCAAGGAGATGATTTTCTATTTCAAAAACTCCACATGAAGGCGTTGGGTTGGTTTTTTAAATGTTCCCAATGATCCCTTTTTGCTATGACCTTGCAGGAAACCACCAAGTGGTGCCCCTCAGAAACGGCCTGTCAAGTTCTGTTTATCTGAATGCACCAGAGTTTGCACCTGGAGAAATGCTTATGTACCTGTTGTGCTTCAGTTCTTTTCAGATGTTGGAAAAATTGCTGAGAAGAGTCTTCTGGCTACACCCCTGGCTGACCAAATAATGCTTTTAGGTGCAGCTGCTGTCTGAGAGTTATGGCCAGTCAGGGAAGCAAAACAAAATTCACACACTACTGTGCCTGTGTAGGAAGGATCAATGAGGCAGAGTGGGGCAGCTGGGAAAGTCCTTCTAGGCAACCTGGTGTCTTCATCATTTCTGTGCACTGCTGAGTTTGGAGTTGCAGGAAGTGCAAGCAGAGGATACTAGCTGGCATTTAGCACGGTGTCTTTTTCATGCTTCTGTGGTGTGTGTGCAAACATATCTGTGCACACATATATCTGCATCTGC
This sequence comes from Alligator sinensis, assembly GCF_000455745.1. NCBI lineage: Eukaryota > Metazoa > Chordata > Crocodylia > Alligatoridae > Alligator > Alligator sinensis. Next base: position 1,493,444 of record NW_005841851.1, on the reverse strand, counting down.
AGGCATGTGTGTGTGCGCCTTAGCATGCATGTTCAAGGCTGTAAATGGAAATGTCTCCGTGTGGGTTAATGTGTTCATGATGTCACTTATTAAAGGTGTATGCTGTGCATGTGTTGGTATGTGCTAATGCATGCACATATGTGCATGTGTATGTATGTTTGCAGGTGGAAAGGCTCACATGCATGACAACCATAGAGAAAGAACAAAGGCCCAAGGGTTCCCGCTTCTCCAGGCCACTCCTATGGTGCAGCTATGACAAAACAAAGGCACATCCAATTACCAGCACAGCTTGGCCCATGAAAAGTCTTTGCAGATCCAAACCCTGCGCTCCTGACTGAGTTGTTCCCTTCCCTTCTTTTGGAATCACAGGCACTTAAGTGACTCTTTGCTGCTGGCAGAGGCACCTGCCACAGGAACTGCTTAATGAGCGCCAGCAGTGTGCTCGGGCTTTCAAAGCTACAGACAGCTTCATTAGCCAAACAAAGCCCATTTGCCCAGAGAAAAGGCAGTGGACGGGAGGCAGGAGGGCTTTCATCTGAGATCGAAGACAACAGCTCCTCGATTTCTCTGGAGCCCACTGGGAGATGCCGGTTGAGGGTGGAGGTGTGATAATAAGCTCTCCAAGGAGTTCAGCTTATGATTTCCAAAGCTCGGACTTCAGAGATAAATCCAGAATAAAGCCCAAGCCAAAACCCGCAATCCTTTTGCTTTCAGACTTTTCTACAGAAGCCTTTGTTTCATGAGAGATGTTTAGGGCCTGGTTCACTATTGACTGGGGCCTTCCCCCAAATGCTACTGTAAATGATGCCCCAAGATGTGAGACAATAGTACAGGGCTCCTCCCTTTGAGGTCATATCCCTGCAGGGATGTGGCCATCCCAATGGACAAGTCAATCTACCTCCTTGCCAGGAACAGTCTCTTCCTCTGCATTCTCTCTCTATAAATCACTCCATGTCAAGCAGTTCCTCAAGCTAGATGGCTCTAGGGATCCCTTCTGGCTTGAAGGTCTCTGGCCATTCCCCTCCTCCCCTGCTCCCCACTCCCCAAATGCTTTCCACAAGAGTGGTGCTTTTCTTCCCCAGTGTCCTTTCTCACAGGGTTCAAATAATGTCAGCCCTGGGACTGGAAAAGCCAAGAAAACCTCCACCTTCCTACCCATCACCCCCAGTGCAGCCATCGATTCTCATAATTGCAGATGAAGATACTAACTACTGCTCTGGATAGGCAGAAACAGACTGAGATAAATGTACAGAGGAGAGAGACCGTGAAAGAAAGAGAGAAAGAGAAAAGAACGAGACTCAAGTGACAGCAAAAGGAAGCATTTTGGCACTGACCCTTGTCCCCTCTATGAAAACCAGTGAACAATTATCCGAGTTGTGGCCCAGAGGGTCATCCCAAGGGCAGATCATCCTCCCCTACTCTCTTGATCATCTCCTCAGCTCCTCAGGTTGCCTCTCAAGGGAGAGCACTGCTTGCCCTCCCTGCGTCCTTCCCGTTCCCCTCTGCCGCAGAGCTTCCCTGGGTAAACTCCAGGGAAATAAATCTGAAAAAGAGACTAGAAATTTAATCAAAAGCCGTCGCGATGAGCAATCTGTCTCACTGGGAGCTGGGATGAGAGTCGGGCACATGAGAATGGAAAACAGAGCTAAGGCAGGGAGTCAAGCGAGAGCCAGAGCTAAGAAGAGGTCTCAGGACTCAAAGGACAGCACTATGTTATAGCCACTTCAATCTGGGTCCCCTGCCCGCTGTGTGAATTGGGCACCTGGCCCCCCACTGGAGCACTGGATGGCACTGCTGTGCCTGGCAGACAGGAAAGTAATATACCCACATAGCAGTAAGGCCCAGCATGGCAGCAAAGTCCAGTGTGAGGGGAAGCCCTTCTGGTCAGTGCTTCAAGCCAGTTATGGCAACCCAACTGCTCTGCTCTGCTCTGTGAAGGACACTCTTGCTGTTGGGGTACCTCACTGCCACATCACTCAATGCAGACTAACTAGACTCAGCCACCCAGTGACACACATCTGAATGGAAAACCAAGGCAGCACCTAGGGAGAAACTGGGGTTAGGTCTGCAGTACTCAATACCCACCAAGATGAGCAGTGAGCAAAATCTGGCTCCCGGACAGAAGTGACCATACAGCCTAGAGAGGCTTTCTCCTCCACTCTGCAAAGCACCAAGGAGCACAAAAGAGAGCACACAAGACTTCCTGCTAAAAGTCCTGGCAGGAAAGCAAGGCAGGAGAGATGGTGAGGACAGCTATACAAAAGCCTATCTTACATCACTAAGGGACTCCCCTGCCAAAGAGACCTAGGGGGCTGAAGAAGGCCTAAGGCTGCTTGTGAAGCCCTGTCCTGAGCACACTTGACTCATTGTCTCTGTGCCAGACAGCTCCTTGATTTGCCTCTCTGCAGCACTGGCACAGCTCGCCATGCCAATAATTTCTGGCCTGAGCCTAACGGCAGCCATGGGATTAGATTCAGACAGAAGACAAAAGCTTGTGGTGCCCATCGGGATGATGCCCAGCCTGAGCTAAAAGCCAGAGAACATCAGCTTCTGTCTGGACAAACCAAGAGAAGAGAGGAGAGGAAGCGGCTGCCTCTTAGGGATATGTCTCCTGCCCCCCTGCACCACACAGCTGTGCTCAGGACCTCAATGAGATCAAGAGCTATGGCAGAAAGGAAGGGAGTCATCCATAACAGCGTCACACATGGCAGTCTGCAGGGGGTCGGACTCGATGATCTACAAGATCCCTTCCGACCCTAGAAATCTATGAAATCTAACCCAAAATAAAATCTTGAAACATCTGAACGGGTCATTTCCACTATATTAGAAACTGTACGTACGTACGTATGCATGTATGTATGTATGATTATTGAATGTAAAATTCACTGAAGCCATTCCTTTCTCACCAGAAGTTCTTGTTCGGAAAACAAGATGTTTTCACAGGATAGCAGTTCCCTCGAACAATCCCTAAGCAGCTCCGCTCTCAGCCTTCTTTGCCTCCACCACCCCAGTGCCATTGCTAACTTGGGCAACCCTTCTTCCCAACAGAGCTTGCCACAAAAAACACGACAGTCTTCCTTCTGCCCAATCAGAGTTTTAGAAGGTGTGGGGGGGCAGCTTCTCCTACTGGTCCATCCCCCGGCCAAACAGGGACAGCATCACACCTCCATCATGGGGCTTCAAGCTTCCACAAGAACCAGCAGCAAAATTCATGGCACTCACACTCACCCGTTTTACTCTGCAAATGCACCGGCACATGGTGTTACAGGGACAGTCTAAACTGGAAATGGCAGAGAGGGATCTTGGGCTCAATCCCATCCCATCACTCACTTTCCCCTTTAACTTTAAAGCACCATTCAAAGCTTCCTAAGGCTGCTGTCCTAGAGCAAACACTCCTCCTCCCGCTCCCCCTCTTCCCACCCAAACACATGTGGCTCCATGAAATGGCCTCCAAATTACCTGTGTGTACTCATCTCCAGCCTGCCTTTCCAGGGGTTTATTTTTTTCCTGATTGCAGGGCCTCGCCCGTCTGACAGCTTCATTACAGGTGACCTTCAGCTCCAGCTTTGTTGAAGGAGTGATTTAGAACCAAATTATGGCTCTATTCCCCCCCTCCCTCCTCATTGCTCTATACAACAATAATAGCACCAGAGAGGCCCTGTGAAGAAAAGCACATCCCAAACACAATACAGAAGCAGGAAAAAAGCAGCTCATAGCCCTCAACCAGAGTCAGAGAGGTGGGACCAAAACACCTCTAACAATGCAAGCAGACTTACATCAGGGATTAATTTAGTCCATGGGCATGACTGACTCTGATCTCAAGGGCTGGGAAATTTTAATTAAGAGAATCTGGGACTCTTCTGGGAGCGATGGAGACTGCTGGGAGAATATAGGGGTCAGGTGATAATTGGGAAGTTGGGCTTGCTTTGAACAGGAGGACAGTGAGATGGACATGTGCACTGTTGCTATGGCTTGGCTAAACCTCACGGTGACTGGTAGGTATAACAGCTGCTTTCCATTCAAGCTGAATAAAGGAATAGATAAATGTACCCTTGTTTAGCAAAAGCTGAAACAATACAAGCCACTGCCCAAAGCACTTCCGTGGGGGAAGGCTGAAGGGAAGCTATAGCATGTGCACTGGGAGGATTCCTGAGGACTGGTACAGCCAAGGCAGAAACAAGTCACTGGTTGGGGGGAGCTGCGTGTATCCACGTGAGTAGGAGAAACAGAAAGAAGCTCCAAAGAGCCAGGGCAGGAAAGCCAAGGACGCCAACAGGACAAGCACCATCGGGATGAGATGAGAAAAACCAGGAGAGCGCATTTTCAGGCTAACTGCAGCTGGAAAAGCTGTGAGCAAGGACACTGTCTCTTGATGGCTAATGCCTGCTGCATTCAGTGCAAGCACGTGTGTGCACATTCCTCACACACGAACAGGATGGCATCAGAGGAGGAGGAACGCCTGACCCCATCTCCAACTTCTCCTTCTACATAGAACAAGCTCCGCAATTTGGCTAAATGCGTGGGTCACAAAGGGGTAATGTCACCCACAGGGGGCCAAATTCTCAGCTGGAGTAGGTTAGCCTGACTGCAGTGGAGCTGTGTGTATGTAGTGTCTGGCTTTAGTTTTTGAAGAACTTGACGCCCACCTTGCTGGGGTCATCTGACCCCAGCAGTCTTTCCTGCCCAAGTGCAGGGGGGCTGGACCCAATGATTTTGTAAGGTCCCTTCCAGCACTTAACCTCTATGAATCTAAGAACTCATTATGGATGCATAGAAAGGCCAAACTGCATGGGGATGAGACCTTGTCAAAAGCCATGCGTGTCCAGCGATAGAGTGCTCCAGCTACAGCCTGAACCAGCTCACCCCAGAGCAGTCACTTCAAACATCTCCCACCTACCCACATCAGGATTGCATACCTGTCCTTGCCAACCCCTCAGCTCCATTGTGTGCTTCTGCATCAAATGCGCTTTGACACCACCTAGCCCAAAGGATGCTGAGAAAGAAAAAGACACCAAAAGCACAAGAGAGGAAACAGAGAAAGGCCATCCTGGAAAAAAGTAAGGGAGGGAAGAACCCACTCCTGTTCTCACTGAAGGAAGGAAGGAAGGGATCTTTAACCACCTCCTTCACAGCAGGCCAGGGGATGGGGCAGGCAGGGACAGCTTCAGAGAGAGTCTCCAAATCCAAGCCATGAAAAACTAGGCCCTGAAGCTCTGTCTGACCCAATTTATTTGCAGGACTTACTCAGGCAACACTCACTCAGGGGTCAGGAGCAGCCGACAGCTTCCCAAGGGAAAGGCAAGTGCTCAGAGAGGAATAGCTTTGAGACTGTAGCTCCTGGGCTGGGAAGGAATTGGGCCTGACCCAAGGAGCCGAGCTCCTTCTGCAAGGGGCTGACTCTCGCTCATTCCCACTGATGTCAGCAGGGGCAGCAGGTGCTCAGCACCTCTGGGTGCAGCTCAGAGCCTTGCAGAATGGCATCCTCTGCCTAGAGAGCCTACATGGTTCTTTATCCACTGTGGCCGAGACAGATTTAGAGGACAGAGCACTGGAAGAGTGGGCATCTAGTTGAGACCCCTGCTCTGGGCAGGATCATCCCTGTCTTACAGACATACTAAACCACTAAATGAAGCTGCCAACAGACTCTTCTTCCCAATCACCACAGGGCCATGACTTAGCCGCTTGGAGCACAGGGGGAAGAATTTAATTGGTAATGAGAAAACCTGGGAGGGAGGCCAGGGTAGTAGGTAGGTAGGTAGGTAAAATGGTGACAGGCAGGCCTGGTAATGAGCAGCTGGGAGTGCATGCGGGAGGTGCCCGGGTGACTTGCATACTGAAGAGCATTGAGAGGTGGCCACATGGAAACAGCAGAGATAAAGTGCCTCTTTCCAGCTGACATTTATCGCTGCCGCGGAATTCCCATCTGGATCAAGGAGGCAGCAACCAAGAGGAGAAATTCACACTGGCTACTGTATGCAAATCTAACCTTTCTGCACCTGCCACGTCGGGAGGGTTTATTGACTATGCGGCTGCCCAGCTAAATTGGAAGAGGCAGCCAATCAAAATAGACCATGGGAAAGGTCAAAGGGCCACCTGGCTCACGACTGTAATTTCAAAGAGGATGACAGGCATTACAGCTCTAATGTGATGGGGAGAGGTGCTATATTGAAATGACTTGACAGCAAGCAGTCATGTACCCGTGTATATATGCAGGGGTCACCCACACCACTGGCCAGGGCTGTACAGAAACAGAACTGCTCAGCCGCGTGTCATGGGCCTTATTGCTTACAGGGAAGGGGAAATTTTCTGTTAGCTCAAATCCCTGGAGTCATTCACTGTGGAGCAGTTACCTCCTTTACCGCTATAAAGCTCCATAAGACCATGGTATGAAGAAGGGCGGCAACTGTGACATGGCCTGAGGAATGAGGGGCGGGGGTTGGATTAATTTTAGATAGAAAGATAGTAGTTGTACACACATGCACCCTGCATGCACCCCATCACTGCCACTACTACCCCATGTTATCAAACATCTGCTTATGCTCCAGGCTATCAAATTATGCCATTTTAGCAGTTTGGGTAAATTAAGCTGCCAATTTTTTTCTGCACCCAAAACAGCATTGCCTTTGTAGCAATAATGCTGCCTGGCACTTTACATCTAAAGGACTCCCTTCATCCATGCAAATGAAATGCAGCCACCTCTGTGCGTCACAGCAGCTGATCCTCAGCCTGTAGTACAAGAGCTCAGGAAAGCAAGCGAAGAAGAACGCTATAACCAGCTAAAACTGCAGGGGGGGATTTAGACAGACGTAATGCCATCTCCCCACACTGAAATGAGGCCAGGACACAATAAATGAAAGTGATGCTCTGAAAATAAAAACACTGAGTTCTTGAATGATCTCAGGGTCAGGAATCCAGTTTTGCATCACTTCTAGTACAAAACACTTCAGCAGCAACAGTGGCTTAAAGGGCTGGCCAGGGAATTGCTTCTGTCCTAAATCAAAGGAAAACATTTCATTTAGCAACCTGGTTTGGGCTAGCCTGTACCCCACTGCCCAGGTATCCCACCGCGGCTTGCATCTGTGCAGTTACAACCCCAGGAGCAGCAAGGGTGGAGGGAGGGGCCTGAAAGTTTGACTTTTCAGACATGAGATTTTAGGTTCCCAACTGAAGACATCTTAAAGGGGCCTGGTTCCCAGGAGGCAGATACCCAGCACTTTCTGTAAATCAGGCCCCTTTATAACATCTCTTTCTGGACATCCAGAGTCCCTAGCTATGTTTGAAAGGCTTCGACTGAAGGCACTGATGAGGTATCAGTTGGCAGCCGCTAGTACTTTTACCACTGCATTTTCTAGACCTACTTTAAGCAGCATGAGCTCCTTCATAAGTCAGGCCATACAAAACCAGCAGACTGGCATAATAATACTAGTAATGATGATGATGATGATGCCTTTTCCCTTGCTTTCTGCTTTACTAGCTTCCCTTCTTCTTTTAAAGAAAAACAGACCCTCATGCACTCACATGCCTCTGGGATCTGGAGCTTAATGAAAAGCCCCAACTATTGTAAAACTCGAAATAAAATCACAGACGTAAGAAACACTCAAACACAGCTGCAGAACCACAGCCTTTGCCACAGCCTCTCTACCACTGCCATCTCCACCCTGCATCATCATTCAGCTGGTACTAAACTGGTGAGAGTACGAAACTTAAGTCCTGGCACAAATAAACTGACTAACCCCCAAGGCCACTTCCCACAACGTCCAGATTTCTTTCAGGGCCTTTCAAGCCAGTCCTAAATAGGCCCAGCCTTGCTCAGTTTGCAAGATCTGACGGGATCACAGCCCGAGGTGATCTGGCTGCAGGGCATGCCAGAGGCCATTTCTCTGAACCCAGCATGCCCTCACTGCTCTTGCCCAAACCAGCTAGCTGGCTGCCTTAGTGAAGGGAAAGAAAAGAGAAGGCTTCTGAAGAGATATAGAAAAAAAAGTGTGTGGGGTGGGGAATCCCCACAGGATAAGAGATGAGAGACTCAGGGTTGTTTTAAAGCAGTTAAGTGAGGTCAAGAGTCAAGGCTGACCAGAAGTCATGGAGGAGAGAAAGCAGATCGGAGCTGTTGAGGCATCCTAATCTTCTGGGCAGTTTTGAAACTCTTGGCCTTGAGGCCTCTCACTTCCTCTTGCTGACACCAGAATTACACACGTGAGTCCCATCTGACTGGCAGTTACACAGGCAAGTCCCCACTGACTTGAATGGAGATGATATCCTAGGCTGTGGATGGAAGGAAGAGGAGATAGTCTAGAGGTGGGCAATTATTTTGGGCAGAGAGCCGCTTACTGAGTTTTGGCAAGCCATGCAGGGCCGCATGACAGGCAGCCAGGGGCAGATAGATATTAATTTTTTAGGGGCCCCACTAGCCAGATAGAATAGCCTGGTGGCTGCATCCAGCCTGTGGGCCTGTGGGCCCATCCCTGAGATAGTCCAGTGCTCAATGCTCTATTGCTTCCAGTACCTTTATAGCAGGCGTGGACAAAATGCAGCCCGGGGGCCAGATGTGGCCCGCCAGGCTGTTCTATCTGGCCTGTGGGGCCCCTAAAAAATTAATATCTATCTGCCCCTGGCTGCCTGTCATGCAGTCCTCGATGGCTTGCCAAAACTCAGTAAGTGGCCCTCCACCCGAAATAATTGCCCGCCCCTGCTTTATAGCTATGTTGCTGTGTTCCCACTGGAGGGCTATACTAATGTAACTGCTCCAGTGTTAAAATCACCCCTACCCAACAAAGTTTAATGATACAAATGCCGTATTCAAACAAGACCTGGTTTGTATGCACAGGGTCCTGTGGGCTTTACAAGTCTGAAACCACCTCCAGGGTTAGGGACAGAAGTTACACGTAAACCAGTACAAGTGATTGGAAACCACTTCAAATCTGTAACACAACAGAAGTTCAGCGCACATAAAGCAATTTCAAAATGGCCAAAACTGGTTTAAGATAAACATGGATGGATATAGTATCAGACTTAACTGATTTAGGTTAAATCAGTTTATTTAATTTCTGTCCCAAATCCCCTCCAGATTCAAGTTAACTCACAGTCCCTCAGCATCCCAGGATGCTTTGCACCTCCCCCCTTACAGGGTGGGTGGGCTAGCCTTGGCCCAAGCTGTCTCCTCCAGCTGAACAAGGAGGCATGCTCTAGTGCCCCACCTCCCAGCTTCTGACCTGGGTCGCCGCAGGCTTGTGGTTGCATTTCCAGAATCAACAGTGCAAGTCTGTTCACTTGCTTATTGGTTCAATATACGCAGCTTAGATTAACCTGCGAAGATTGAATTGATTCAGCCTCAGGCTTTATGACTGCCTGTACTTAAGCCAGAGGTACACATCTTTCAGATTAATTCAGATGCTACAGCATCAAGTGGGAGATTGAAAAGGCTACCCCAGGCTAATTTATGTTGTATCAACCTCCTGGGAGCTATTTTGTCTCCTGACAATGAATGATTTTACCACCTATACCCGCCTCAAGGAGATAAAGGGCAGGTATCGTTCTCCATCCCCAGCGTACAGGATGGTACGGGCAGACCCCTGAGGGCACAAGGGTCAGCTACATTCTGGGCAACTCCTGGCCTATCACACTGGCCCCCTAATCCCATTTTGCAGCCTAAACATCTCACACAGTTCCTCCAGCTTATCAAGGTACAGAAACCCACCTTCCTCTCACAGCAGACCACTCCTGTGGAGAAGGTTTCCTCTCCAGCAAGAACTGGCAACAGTAGAAGAGCTCTGCGCTGCGCCCAGCCCTCCGGAGCAGCGTACTGCAAAAAGACTTTCAGCCTCAGCTCTACAAGGCAGAAGAGTGCCCAACAGGCAGAGAAAGAAATAAGTGGAAAGTAATCGATGTCAGCAGGTAGTTTCAATAGGTTCCTTAATCAATACGATTTATAGCAGAGGCCGCTCCAAACACTACGGCAGGGAAGCCTGGCTTAAAGTGGTTATAACCTTTCTCATTTGTTTTTGTTTATTTTTCCTCCCTTTCTTCTTTTGGCAGCATCCCTCTGAGAACTAATTTGTCCAGGGACATAACAAGCTCATGTTTCATTCACCAACACTGTACAAACTCCCTGCAAATTGAATTACCTGGGTGGCAATGGGGGACCAGCCTGGGCTCTCCAGGATAAAGTGGATCTGAGACAACGGCCATGTCCCCAGTGGAAACGGATTGGAGATTTACACGGTAATTTAATTTTGCTGTGTTATTGGTTTTAAAGTGAGGATAAATGACTGGGAAGCAAACAAACAAAAGGGAAAAGAGGAAACAGCTGCTGAAAGGAAGAGCTTTTTAGTTGTTAGCTGGCTCCCTACCCCTCAGCATGAGGATCACAGTGCATGGATTAATGCCGAGGCCCGGGAAAGGAGAGGTCAGCATTTTATCCAGAGCTTTGCCGCAGGCTCAGGCAGCCTTTCCTGCCTCAGTTTCCCCCTTGGTAAAACAGGGATAAAAGAGAAAACGCCTGGCAAGTGGGTTAATTACCATACAGCACACTGACATCTGCAGACATAAAGCGTTATGGAAGGCTGTGTTCGACAGTTATAGCTATTACTGTCTCCTTACTGAGAGGTGCCATTTAGAAATGCTCCAGGTGGTGGCATAAATGGATCTCCAATAACTCATGCAGCTACAGACTATCAGTGAAGAAAGAATGAAGAGCTCTGCAGTTCTCCTGATGCATCCAATCTCAGCCAGTTTACTGTTCGAGCCAAAACTTCCCAGCAAACCATCTCGCAGCCCCTCCAGCCAGCCTGCTCTTACTCTCTCCCCGTGGACACAGACTCCTAATCCTGAGCCCCAGTGTTTATCTAGCCCCTGCCTCTTTAAATGAACATGTGAATTGGAGCCCTCGGGCAGAGGATTTGCAGGCCAGATTGGCAAGGACAGCTCTGGATGCTGTCAGAAAAGCTTTGTAATGCTTCCTCAGGCAGACTGGAAGCCAGCTAGGAAGCTAGTGACTTAAAGGTTGATATTTTCTAGAGCTCTCATCGCCCAGAGCAAAACAAAGGTTTGGGCAACCTGGGAAAGAACAAGTGAGTACCCTAAACTCCCCAGCTGTGCCCCACTGAAGGATCAGGAAATCCTTCAGGACAAACATCTGCCTGTTTGCTGATCATCTGAAAACAGGTGTCTCTTCCCTCCTCAGCAGGCTCTGGTTTATAATACGATCTCTCTGGAAAGGTATCAACACAGATTCAGTTATACGGGGACAGGGGAGCACATCTAGAGAAGCAGACCTTCTCTGGCTCTGACTACCAGCCTATATTTAAGACCAAACCAGATCTACACATACAAGATGCAAACAAATAGAAAAGGTTGAGCGTTTTTGTTACAATGGAGGCATTTTTAGCTTCTCCGCGTGGCAGCTGAGAAAAGAAGTACCCAGATACCCTCAGTCAGTTGGAAAATGAAAAGAAAAAATCCCATGAAACATTTCTATGCTATTTCCATTTTGCAGGATTCAACATGAACTGATCTTTTTTTTCAGAATTTCTCACAAAAGCATTAAATGCTCTTTTCATTTACTGAGAATCAGGGTCCCCATCACCCTCCCCCCCCCCAATAAATAAGGCATCAAGGATATGTTTTAACCTGAAAAAAAACATTTTGCTAAATGAAAAATGTGGATAGCCACTTCAAACAACAATGTGGAAGAGAGTTTGATGAAAACGAACATTTCCTCAAGAACCATCTCTAGTGAGGGCATTTTTCATATGAAAGGAGGGCATACTTCAGCGAGAGAAAAAATGCTTTTTGACCAGCTCTACCAAAAACAATGAGAAAAAGAGGCTTAGATGAAATTTCCTGGAGAAAAGGAAACCTCCATGAAAGAGCATCAGGTCAATTCTACTTATGCAAGAGGTTCAGACAAGCGTCTCATCTTCTAGATCCTGATTCAGCACCCAAGCTTTTTCCTTTTCACCCATCATTTACTTTATTAGAAGATGAGCTTGAAGAAGAAACACTCAGACAGAGCTTTCACTGAGAAACCCAAAACAGGAATACAAAAATACACAGCTTCCTGAGATTGTTATTGTGGCAGAAATGCCTCTGTCGGTGCCCCTCTCCCGAGATCTGTCTCCACCAGCCTGAGAGGCTGCTGTTGAATCCCTCACAGTGGGGATCTCGCTCCTTGTCTGCAGACAAAAGCCTGGCGCCTGGGAGGCGATGCTCTGGTCACCTGGGCAGGGGGGGGAAAGGCCCGGCCCTGCGCGCGGGCCCAGGTAGCCAGGGATGCTTTGTAGATTGGTCGGTTTGTAGCCAGTATTGGCAGCTTCGGTTGGACCGGGCTGCTGAGGTCAGAGAGGTTTTAAAAAGGCCTGGGCCAGGAAGAAGAGCAGCCATTATCCATGCGGTCATCCAGGTGAATCTGAACCTGGCTCTCTCCTCATCACCGCAGGCTCCAAGAGTGCCCTGCCTCCAGAGGAAACAACAACCACCTCTGGATGATGCGAGTGAGTAACCTACTAGAGATCCGATTAGATATTTAGCTTCAGTAACTCAGATGCATGTTGAAACGGCTACCTCAGCCACCCTGGTTTGCTCTATGGGATTCCTTTGATATTCCTGTAAGATTTCTTGATACTGCTCTACCTTTTACCCTGTTTCCGCCCTACTCCTGTAATCAATAAAGTTCTCCTTTGTGACCGGTGTGGAGACTTATTGAGGGGTGGGTCTAAATTATGCCAAGGAGGCCCCTTAGGTCTGCGGACTAAGGGAGGCTTCCCTAAATAACCCCTGACTTGGGGAAGTGCCCCAAGTGCTTGTATTGGGTCTAGTACCCATTGGACGATCAGGCCTGTGTTTTCCAAGGTGCGCAGAGCCAGAAGTGAGTCCAGAGCCTTGGGTGGTGGCAGCGGGAACCCCAGGCTAGCGGGTGTGCTCCAGGGAAGGGTCGGCCGGACGGGAGGCACCCCAGGGAGGCACTCGGAGCCTGGAAGGTGGTCGGGCGCAGGGAGGTGGGCGGCTCAACGCAGGAGCGCCCCCTACTGGCCCGCCACAGTTATAAATGGTGATGGTCTCATCAGCTGATTGGCAAGCACAATAGAGATAGCATCAAGAAAGCTGCATATCCCTTGCCTCCAGCTGATGGTGACTAGTGATAACAGGAGACTTCCCCATCCTGCTTTTGTGGAGAAGGGGCAACCTCAGACTTCTCTCCATGTGAATCTTGGTGGCAACTACCTCTGCTTGCTCACTGTGAGACTTGCTTCACAGGATTATTTCTTCTGTGGAGGAGGGCAGGTTCTGCAGAAATGTCCTCTCCAAGGGGAAGAAGCTTCATGAGGAGCTTGGAGGAGGTGGAAAGGGCAGTCCCAGGAAGGACGCTGGCTCAGACACTCAACCTGGCAAGCTCACCACCAATGGACCTTTTGAACACCCTATATGAGACATTAGTACTGATGGCTCTGGTGCTGACCCATGACACAGAAATATTCTTTGCCAAGGGAATAACAGAGCTATCTTCTCAGCAAGGAGAAAGCTCCAAATGATCACAAGGTCCTGTTCTGTATCTGTCTGTGCTAGGTCCTGCACACACGGGCATGAGGCCTCCAGCAGAGACCCTGACAGCAGCAGCACAGGCCTGAGATGTTGCACCAAGCAGATGAGTTCTCTCTTTTAAGACATTTTAAGCGAATGAATAATTCATCCTAAATGACTTTGAGATGAGGCGACTCGCCATGTTACCACCCGATTATATGTTCCATAAAATGAGATGACAGCAATTTATCTCTTTTCTCTTCCAGGGTGGGCTAGTGGGGGGATAAATATGCCAGCACTGAGCTGGAGTTATGAATCATTCCTCATAGCAGTCAGAACGCAGCCAGTAACACTTTTACTGATTTGGCATTTAGTGCTTCCCACTAGGAGCTGTAAGGAAAGGGGCATTCACATAGTCCTTTGGGAGAAGAGGGAAGAGCCTGGATGGTGGAGGTCTCTGGTCTCACTCTGTCCTGGAGATCTGTGTCATAACCATTAATTCAGCAGTTCTCAATCTGTGGTACAGGTACCACCAGTAGTATGCAGACAACCTGTCAGTGGTATGCATTAACAGATTTATTATAATTATTTTATATGACAAAAATTTGCTGGTGGTACTTAAGGTTGAGCTGAAAAATGTGCTGGAGGTACTGAAGGTTGTTTCATTTTAAACTGGTGGTGCACAATCTGTCAGAGCTTGGGAACCGCTGCATTAATTAATGGCATGTGGACGCAGGAGTCCTATGCTGTAAGCGACACAGCCTTGCCAGAAGACCAAATCCATGTGCAGCTGTCTAGCATGTAGGGAGGTGCCCAAGTCTCCATCCCATTTTACAATGACTTAAGCAGTGGGAGCTCTGATCCCCCTTTTCCAGAATTTGGTTTCCTTGCTAGCAGCTTGCATCACTCCTGGACACACAAGCAGTACTGTGCATGCCAGCCAAGGCCAACTCAGCTGGGAAGAGGAATCTGGACAAGGAAACAGTCTTTGGGTAAAGGGGGCTCCACACCCTGCTCCACACCAGCCTTGGGTACCTGTGCTCAGACCTGCTCAAGGCCTTGTGAGCCACTCCTGAGAAGGGAGTGTTATCCATGCTCACATGGGGCTGCTATGTGTTAGGGATGCTCTAAAACTACCAAACTCCTCTCAGTGAGCTCCCTGCACTCATAGGCGAAAGGGGAAGGCTTTGTGACCTGAACTGCCTGATTCCCAGCTGGGATTTCTGTGGGGTTCAATATGGAAATGCCTCCATCCTCACAGCGGCATGGCCATATAGGCACAGGTACCTGGTCATGTGTACCCACACACAGGCATTC
>NW_005841851.1:1461997-1478503 GCF_000455745.1 Alligator sinensis | reverse complement strand
ATTCCTGCACACACACATGTAGGAAGTGTCACAGCCATGCACACACTTGCATACCCCCACCTGGTGACACACAGAAGCTCCTTGCACTAGTATGCTCAGATAGACGCACCTTCAGAAATGCTGCAGAGGTGCATGGGGGTATACATACAAACAGAGTGCTGCACCAGCAGACAGATGGCCATGGACAACATGCCATTCCCCCACGCACATACTGCCCTACACACATCCCTCCCTCCCATTTACCCTCATGCCTTCTTCTGCGTGCTTCCCTTTAATCCCTCCCTCCTTCCAGCTGCTCCTGGCATGGGATGGGCTGATACAGCATGTAAATGCGCTCCAAAGACACATCCTCCCCACCTCCGCGCAGACTGAGGGAAGCATAAAACACAGCAGAGATTGCTGCTGTTTTATTATTTATGAAGCTTTGGTTATTTGGCATATAAATAATCCATGACTGCAAAGTGTTGCTGGCATTTTCATTGAATATTCATGAGATATTTTTGTTGGGAATTTTCCCCACCGTTTCAAATCCAGATACAAAAATAAAAATCATCATAATAAAGATTTCATCTGTCAGCTTGTGGCTTCAGCCTCAGAGAAACAACAGCTCATTCCCTCCTCCCAGGACTTGCCACGGACAGGGGAGAAAAAAGTCCGGGTTAATTTGGGGGGCAGATGTGTATGGAGCTGGAAAGGACTGGAGCCTCCTGAAAAGAGCTCTGCCTTCCACCTCTCAGGGCTGCCTGGGTTTTTGATCTGTAGCTGTTTGCCATCTGCAGAGGGTTGAAGCAAAACATCTTCCTCCCTCTTAAAAACATTTCTCACCTAAAGTTTATGCCTAACCAGTTTCTTAGACCGATGAATACCTACACACATGGAACTCAAGAGGCCTGCAGCTACTTTTAAACTAGGAACATGCAAGCTCTCTACCCATATGATCCTAAGCAAAGCTGCTATTAAATCTGCTGCTTTGGCATGGATAGGACCAGTAATCATGATTTCAGACTTACATGCAGGCAACCTTCAGGAAAACAGCAGCCCCTGTCACCATGCTGGGATATTGGCTCAGCCTTGTGTAGGGTGCTACCTACCACTACTGCTTAATACTGCAAGAGTGCCAAAAGGAATCAGGCAAGACTGCAGCCCTATCATGCTGGAAAAACAGGGTGAAAAGCAGCCCTCACTATGAAGAGCTTAGAATCTAAAGAGACAAGAGATCACAGATAGATTGTTATTTCATTAGATGGATGTAAACCAATGATATGACTTTTCCAATGTCACCCAAAGAACTGAACCTTGGTGTCCCAAGTCACAGGCCATTGCCTAACCCTGAGGTTAGCCTCATAATTACCGTTCCAGCTCTCCTCTGCCAGACCACAGGATGACGGATCTGATCTCGTTCAGCTGATCACATGTGGGATATCAGCGGGACACAGATTTGACCTGCCAAAGATATTGAGAGAGCCTTTGAGTGCGGTGTGAAGGATGCCACACCTTCCACTGCATTCTTCATGTGCACACGTACATGCAACTGGGGCACGTTGCATATGTCACAGTACATGAAGAGAAGAGGCACAGTAAGAGATGAAACAGGCTGTGGACCCAAACAGCTGATAAGCAACCACCCTCACACCCTTGTTGCTGGGACGCAGCCCATTATAGCAAAGGCTATAAGCTAGACTATGATTCTAGCATATGAATTATATGGTACTAAATTTCAGAGCAAAGGTATAGGAAAAAGTAGCCCTGATAGGTAGGTAAACAAGCATGTTCATACCAGCTCTGCAGTGACCTCATGGCATGTATGGCCCTGCCCCACTGTCTCCTAGGAGCTGCCACTTAGAGGGCTAATTCCCATTGGCCACCATCCCTGGCTGGACAACATCTCCCAGGATCCAGAGCACCCTCCCCTCTCAGAGTAGCAGGAAACAGGATGGGAATCGCTGCATTTCTTCAGTGTCACAGTTTCCATGCCCTTGGTAACTGTTGTGACACAATCAGAGCCTTAGCTATAAGGAATGGGGCCTGTGTAGCTGCCTTCTAGTGTGCAGCAAGTACACAGGGGCTGATTAATGGGGCTGACTGATTGGGACTGGTGGTGCACCTTGAAATGAAATGTAGCCTCATATAAAATAAATCTGGTTGACTTGCCACCCTGCTCTTCATAGAAGTTATCCATTGTGCTGTCAGATTGCAGCGTGTGACCACAAAGGCCCTCGCTGAAGGTAAATATTGTGGCCACTCCAGCTGCCGCTCACAGGGTGCAAAAACAAACAGGTGCAAGAACAGCCACAGAGGCAGGCAACGATGGAATAGTCCAAGACGGCAGCAAGCAACATGAAACTGCTGGCATGCGTGTGTCAGTAATGGAGCTGCAGCTCAGCAGGGGACCCGTTCTCTATCCCTGCTCCTGGAACAGTATTAGACTGCAGCAGATCCTGCTGGCTGCATGCAGTCCCATGGCTCGCTGCCTGGCTCGTATCCCAACCGGAGCAATCTGCAAGTTGGAAGATATGGGACCAGGGAGGCAAACTACGGGACTGGGTATGGTTGGGCAGTTTACCTGGGCAGGAGATCTTTGATCAGGCTGGCTCTTCATCCCCCAAGGTCTCCACCCTCCTCTCCATCTCCAGATCACGGTAAAGATATTCTGCTAGTGTTTCCCTTTCCTCTCAAGTTCAATCCTGAGCTGTTTTACAGGGCTGAGCTGGCTTCTTGCAATCACCCCTGGTCTCCTGTTGCTTGGTCTTCAGATTCTGCAGCCTTTTGGCTCACAGAGACTGGTTTCCTGGGTGTCCTCCCCTTCCTAACTGAGTCTGGAATGAGAAGAACCAATCCCAATGAAATAGAGAAGCATTTAGGATTCCTTCAAACCCCTCCAGGCTGCTGTTCCCTCACTAAATGCAATCCTGCTGGACCTTTGGGAGAGAGAGCAGTTAACTCCAAGCCCGAAGGCCAATGGAAACCTTTTTGTATCTTCTAGCAGATGAACTAATGAATGAATAGAAGAGGGGAGAGAGCATTACAAGGGAGACAGAGAGGCTTGCTGTGCCCTGAAGTCTGATAGACTGTCTGGAATTCTAGTGAGTGAAAAATTTCTATTTTATCACTCCTCGAGACTGAAGCAAAATGAGATCTGCCCTGCTAGCAAGAAGGTGATGCCGCAGGTTGCCTTCCATGCTGCCTAGCCCTGAGGTATCCTTGGTAATGACTTGAAGATTCATGTTCCCACAAGCTATACATTGCCATAGCTCAGGTTGTGAGGCTTTTAAGTCTTTTGTGCTTGTGAAATGCTTATCTGCTAATAAATCACTGCTCTGAGCAGCTGCTGGAGGCTGCTCCTTTAAAATTCCCACCACTTTCACCACCATCCCATTCATCCGCATTATTGGATACCACAGTCTGCTGGGTGGAGAAGGGCTGTGTAAAGGGGTAATTCTATATGCAAGAGCTGGGACTAAAGGCTAAAACTAGCCCATGCATTCATAACAGTTTTAACTACCATAATAATGGCTATATTCATCATGTCTAGCAGAGATGCCGCATCCTCCTCTGAAGGGCTCATCTACCCTGCTGGGCTTGCTGGGGTCTAGATCTTTCAAGAGGTCCTCAGGACTCATGCCATGTCCTCTCCAAGCTGGCTGTTCCCAACTGGGTGGTGAGCTCTGCATCCTCATAAACATCCAAGTCCTGAATCCACACTTGTCAAAGCTGTGTCAGCTGGAATAGGAGCTCATGCTTATGTCTCAGCTCCTAAGCAAAGGCTGACTTCAGCACTGGGCCTTGCTGAGGACCTGACAGACAAAAGCACCTCTCTAACTGGCACCATGGCTGGGAAATCCAGGGCACAGCACTGCTGGCTGAACTATTAACTACACCAGCCAGTAGTTCATCTTCCTGCCACCACCAAACTGTGTTCAGCCCCTTCTGTTCTGCATGGACACAGCAGGATGTTGGGTCTGTCCTGGGCCCCTCTGCTCCCCTTGCTGCTCTACAGACTCTTTCCCCTATGCACAGTCTCCTTCGCCTGCACACATCTTGGTGCCTGTGGCTGGAAGAGAAAGCAGAACTGTGGGCAGCAGTGGGCCCAAACCAACTCTCTTTCCAAACACCCTACATGGCGGGGACCCAGGGCCCAGAAACCTGCCACTGGACAAGAACCCTATGGTTTGCTAATGGAGGGATGCACAGAGCCAGTCAAGCCCTGGTGCCACTCACTTCACTGGATTCTTCCCGCTTCTTCTCCAGCTGTGCCCAGCAAGCTCTTGCCCTTGACCCTCATCTCCTAGGCACTGTGGAACTCTGCCCCTGCCAATGATCCCTCTCATACCCTCCCTCTTCTGCCACTCTGTCCATCTCCTTCCACCCCTCTCCACCCCCTGCCTGCTTTCCAGCTGCCCTCTCCCCTCTCCTTATCATCCTCCCACACAAGCTACTGTCCTGCCTCTCTGCTAAGTCAGGCTGGAAGCTCTTTGAGGGGGGCATCCCACCTTTGCTCCATGCTCTGTAACAATCTGCTAAATAAGTAATAATAACGGAGATGTCGTATTCCCCATCCCTCTGGCTCAGTCGATTTTAATCTAGCAAGGTGAGGCTGGGGGACCAGCAGGCGGATCCAGAATCCACCCCTTTCCCGACCTGCTACAGTCTGCTTGCCCCTGATGTCTGCAAGGCTGCGTCGTGTCAGCACATTGCAGACGGAGCTGGCGCTCTCTGCACGGTTTGCCTTCCTGGGTGATTTATGGGCCTTGTCAGTCGGGCAGACTGAACGGCAGAGACAGCTGGAGCGTGCAGCGAGTGGAGTAGCAATCCATCAGCACCGGGTGGGAGTCACCCAGGAATCCATCAAGAGCTTCATCATGGTGACATCTTTGCAAAGGCAGAAAGAGAAACAGAGGAGCGAGATGGAGAGAGAACCAGGAGTGTAAAACCCACCCGGGATTTCTCTGTGCTTTGGAGACACAGGAGTAAAACTGGATGACAGGCACTGAAAAATATTTTTGGTGTGTGTAGTGACTCTGATGGACCTGCTTTAAGTCACAAATTACAATGTCTCATGCAGCTGAGCAGGGCTCTCTGGTGTCACATGCACCAGCTACAATCAGAAATCTCTCTTCCTCTGTAGCCACAGAGCATGGTGGCAGGTACTAATTGCCTCTGGGTACAACAACTGGAGAGTTTTGACTGTAAGGCCATTTAATTGCGCGGGGCTGCTGCTGGCAGGAGGAAGCAGCCCCAGCTGCCTCTGTTCCAGGCCGTTCACTGCAAAGGAAAAAATGATGCCCTACAGTCTGGAGAAAATAACACAGAGCATCCTGCAGCTTCTATCAGCACGGGATGGATTTTGTATTCCAACCCAGAGCTAGCTTCTCAGCAGATGCCCACCCCCTATACCCACTCAGGGGCAGCAGTGTGCACACACACACATGCACAGGGCCAACTGCAACTGAGTACACACACACAAGCACCCACAAGCACATCCAAAGATGCAAGCACACACAAACTGAGGCACAAGTACATACACAGGCCTAGAGAAGCATGCAGAAAAAGGTCGGGCCAGCAGCCATCTAAAGTACAGCTGCAGAGTCTTCACACAATGTACAAGCCCAGGATATAAAAAAAGAAATCAAAGATGCACACAAACACACAAAGCAGGGACCCATCTACCCATGTGCCCTGCTACCAGACTTGCATGCACCCTGTGCCCTGCTCTACAATTCAGTCAGCAGACATGGACTGAGTTCCTTAATAAAAAAAGAGCTCCTTTCATGCCATCAGCAAACAAGTGAACATGAGTCACTCACTCACTGGACACCATGGAGAAAGATGGGGGAAATGAACATGTGATGGAGGGTGGGGAAGGGAGAGAAGAAAAAATGCATTTTAACTGAATAGGGCACAGCAGAACAAGGCACATTATGCTTTCCCCTCCAGAGGCAGCCAGTGACATTGCTTTGAGCCATGATGATTATAGGTTAAGTGAGCTCTCAAAGCCCAGGAAAGAGCAAGGAGAGTGCTCTGGACAGAGGATGAACCAGCTGCAGGGTTGGCACAGAAAAAATAAGCTGGTGAATGAACAGGTTTGGACCCGAGTGGGTAGCAGGGCATCAGAGCAGGGAGGATGGGGATATGGAGCAAGGGCAGGAATAGAGGAGGTTCCAAGAGGCTTCTCTCAGGTGCATCCTGCACTCAGGGTCCTGCACATGCTGTTGACCACCTTCCCCGAGTGCTCAGGTATCCCCAGCCAGCACCATCCAGCTCAGTGCATCTTTTCTGCTGCTATTTATGCCCCAGCATCACACTGACTTTCACACCCAGGGGAGCTCCTCATGGCTCACAGCAGGCCTGGGGGTGCATCTGCCTCACCTTGAGCAGAGCCTGGCCTGTCTGAGCCACAGGCAGGATATGCTGCCAGCCTACTTTATGAGCCATTTCTCTCTCTGGCCAGAGGACCATATCCTGTGTCCCCCAGGAAAAGCAATGAAGCCTTCTACATTACACAGCCCCCAAAGGACACTATTCCCTTTAATCTGAGGGGAGGGCCTTCCTCCAGCCGCCAGCCCTTTTATTACCCCACTGGTGCTCTGTCTGAAGCACAGGTCATAAAGGCAGCTTTTATTTTTAAGTCAACCTTTGTGTTGGGCCACTAAGGACTCAGACAGAGCGCCAGGCCGCATGGGGCACAGGGCGAGGGAGAGAGGAGACCCAGGCAGCTTTGTCTGCTTCCAGACAGCTTCAAGGAAAGCCATTCATGGGCAAGATAAGCCTGTAGTTTAGGCCTTCACTGACCCTCTGGCCCTACTTGCAGTTTCATGGTGTGACAAATAGGAGGGCAACCTTGACCTAGGCAGGGCTTGGGGGTTATAAATTACTATAGTCATCATTATTATTATGTGTGGTGGTAGCATGTAGGAGCCCCAATCCTGGACCTGGACCCAACTCTGTCCAGTGCTGTACAAATACACAATGAAAAAACAGTCCCTGCTCCTGAGAGCAAATCCAGCTGCCTCAACCATGCCCTCCCAGAACAACTTACATCAAAAACCTGAGTTATGCAGAGATTCAGAAGAAAAGAGGAGGCCAACTCCTCAAGTCAATGCCTTGTTGTGCTACAGACTCACAGCATAACCCTGGGTAAACCACTTTACTTCTCTGTGCTTCTGTTTCCCTCTCGGGAAATGGGGACAAAGCTTAACTCCTGATTTGTGAATGGGAGAGAGATGGGGCTCAGGCTGCTGCAGAGCTGAACAAGACATGATTTCCCTCCATATCAGCTGGGTGGTTGCCAGAGACAATATACACTGGGTTCAGTGCATAATTCCCATACACACAACAGTTCCCCCACTCCTGTCACCCTTGCATGCTATGTGCATATGTATGTATATGAACCTGCCCCATAAAGTGCTGTTGCTGCTACTTTCTCCTGCTTGATGCTCTCTTTATTGGGCTGGAAACTGCCACGGCACTGAAGGTAATTTCCTTTCATTTTAAATAAATAATCATTTGACAATGCAGGCTGCTGAATTCATTCTGCATCAAAGGGGAAATGATTGCACTTCCCGGGCCGGAAAGATGGAGGAGGGAGGCTGGGGTTTATAATTAAATTTGCCTTTCCTGCTTTCATTGTGCATCTTATTTTAGAAACCTCAAAGAATCTCATGCTTTGGCCCCATGGGAACAACGAGAGGCTGCCCCTGCTTTGTCTCCTAATTCTGCTTCCACCAGATGACCTGATTACAACTGCCTGGACAATGCCAGCATGGGGACCTCATGGGGATACTCAGCACGGAGGTGGAGGGCAAACATTTGCCAATCGCTGCCAGGGGAGAGGGCAGTGAGCGAAAGCCCTGGGACATGCCAGGCACATCCTCTGATACGTCCCACACATGAATACATGAGCAGGGCACTCACCTGTGGCAGAGCAACGCCAACTATGCACCGGATGATGCAGAGCAGAAGGTCTTATGCCCAGTATTTCACTTAGCAGCTGGGCTAAGTGGCAGCTGCAGCTTGTCCCCCTTTGAGAGCACAGTTTGATACATGAGGGTGGAGTGGAAGCACCCTATGCACAGTGAAACCTGGTGGCCAGCAACCTCAGCATTATGTCCCATGGGGCCAAGAACTGCTAACACCAAGACATTGAGACTTCACGATGAGGTTCATAATCAGCAGTTCTTTACATCACTGCACTGCCTGGACATCCTCCCAGCACTGACAAGCCTCCCGAGTCCTCAAAGAGCCTGCACTGAGACACTGGATGTGATGGAGGCCTAGTCTGTCTTAATGATGATTGCAAAGTCTGTCTAGTGGGGACACCTGAGAGGGTGGGGACTGCATTCGACGTTAGAGAAAGTCCTCGCATCAGGGAACAGACTGAAATGTTCTTGCTCAGTCAGTGCCAGGTAAACACACTGCAATTCCATCCATAATGAGCTATCTTTTTCAGGAGGAAAATCAGCACTCCAGTATCAGAGAACATTGCTGAGTGTAGTTTATGGGAGCTGTGTAAATGCTGTCTGAGGAGAGGAGTTTAAAACACAAAGAGCCACTGGAGCAATTTACCTTTGTGGTGACCCAGGTTAACACCTTCAGAGTCACTACAGATCTCTGGCCAGCAGGTCATCTTTTCCCTTAGCTCAGCCCAACAGAAACGTACATTCTTTGAACCAAATCCACCCCTGGTTTAACTCTATTGATGTCGGGCCTGACTTCTGCAAATGCCCATTGATTTCAGTAGCAACTGTGTCCACAGGGACTTGAATCCAAAGACCTTATGAACTTTTCTTCCCCTTCCCCCTACACAACACACCCCTTCTCCCTTTGTACCAAACCCTTGTACTCTTTCCACCATTCCCAGCCTGTATCATGGGAGAGAAATGGAAATTCACCTTCAACCTTCCTAGCCAACTGCATTCTGATTGCTATTCCCGTCGCACTGGATCTGGGACAGGGAGAGGATGGGATGACCAAGCCACGTCTCAATGGATCTGACTCCACGTCAACTTTCATCCAGAAACCCTTCTGCACCCACTGCTGCAGTGACAGCTGTCTGGGGCCCCTGTATATTCTCCTCTCTGCAGCCCCAAAAGCCATCTGCCGATCTGCATCTGGAGTCACCTGGCCTATTAAAAAATAGGGAATAATAAAAAGTGACATTACCGTGCATTATAAAAATAATGAAATAGTCTTTTCAATTTGTTTCCGCCCCAGATACTGGTGCTGATCAGCATTTTATGCAGGATGCTCCTATGCGGCCTGGCACATGTTATTACAGTTATTAATAGTGAGTCATTCCTGGGGGCAGCTCTCTGTGCAGGTACATTTATTTCCTTTGCAGCCTTGTCACCCCCTTGCTGGTGTTGCAGGTCTTTGCCACACAGCCCACCATGCAGGACTAGGTGCAGACTGGGAGGCAAGTGTCCTGCACTGCTCCGTAGCTTCCTACACAAAGGTCATCCTTGTTCTGTCACCCAGGAAGGGCTGCGAGGCAAGATGTATACCAGTGTTACTGCGCTGTCTGAGCCTTACTCCTCCATCTCCTGTTCCTTCCCACTCAGCTGAAGTTGTAAATACAATCGGCACTCATCCATGTCACCTCCACGTGCCATGGGAATGTGAGCTGCCAGACAGCTGCTCCTCAGTGACAAGGGAAATTCTGCCCCAAGCTCTTTCCACTAATTTCAACCATAGCCCCATATCCCCTCAGCCCAGAAGCAAGACAAGCCCCTAATTCTTCTCCTCCAGCCTGCATGACCAATGCTGCAGGTTCTTCTTTGCATGTCCCCACTACAGGAATAGGGCAAGCTTATGTCCCAAGCAGAGAAATTGCTGAGCAGTGATAGAGCCAAGTGCTCCCTGTAGCTGCACCATAAGCTTCAGGTGATCCCTACACTAAGCCTAAGAGCCCCAGGCACTCCCCATGTGCCTCTCCCCCCCGTAGACACAGCTGTTTCCTCAGGTCTCTTATCCAATGACCATGTCCAAATCCCACCATGTGGCACTGAAGAAAAGAATGTCTCAAGCCATCGTTTCAGCAGAAGCCCCCTTTAAGGTCCTGTGAGAAACCCACCTCTGCTGATAAAGAGGCTGTGCAGCCTCATATGCAAAGCCCCCGTGTTTCCCTTACCTCTGTTTCTCAGCAGAGAGGCAGCCAGACATCCACCCACGGGAGGGTGCTCAGATGCTGGAGCCCCCTGCTGTGACATGCACCCATATCTAATCACATACAGGGCTAGAGTATAGTGGCCACACACGCACACAAGGTTTCTACTGCCCCTTGCCCTCTGTGAGAGACCTCCTGTCCCTGCTTCCAGTCCTACTGTCCATCACTGTCCAACAGAAACCTCTACATGGCCAGGTCCTTTGCTGAGCCTATCATCCTGCAGTCCTAACCCTACCTTCTTTCACTGAGCTGAGCCTATGGACTGTCTCTCACTGTACATTCATTGCTCTTTCCCTCAGCCAACCCCATCACTGCCCCTTAAAGGCTCCTGGGTTGCTGTTATTTGCAGACTCCAGCTGTGCTAACTGGAAAATAAAAGAAGACAAGGGATCTTCCACCATTCACAGCCCAGTGAACTTCACCACGGTTCCAGGGAAATTAACTGGCAAGAACTAAGGCTACAATTGCACAATACTTGCAGAACGGAGGCAGGAATAGGGTCACCATACCAACACTGCTGCGATGGGGAAACTAATCTCTCTTCAGCCTGGTGGAGTAGTTTAAAAGCAGCTAATCTGACAGAGACAGAGGTGACCGACTACAGAGAAATTACTTAGCTTCTCAAGAGCAAGGGGCCCAAGTGATCTCAGCTACATGCAGCAGGTTAAATCCAGAGCAACTGCATCAGCTTCAACGGAGCTGCTCCAAACTCACACTCTGTGCAAGATCAGCATCTGGCCCAAGACTGCATTGCTGTCTCAGACACTGATGTGCGACAGGAAAGGAAGAATCACAGCCAACAGCTGCTTTGCCAAGTAGAAGTTAGTATTGGCTCACTGTGGTCAGAACCGGGACCATAGCTCATTGATATCAAAGTCACATAGTTGGGAGAGTTAGGCTGGATTCAGCCTCTGTAAGGCTTTCAGCGTAGAGAAAATAGAATCTACATCGGCTGGCAGTGCAAAGCAGGAGATAACATTGGAGGGAGATGAGGGAATAGAAAGCACAGCCCTCCAGGTGAAGCTAGACCACCATTCACTGAGGGCATGGAGAGCAAAAACTAGCTACCATAGGCCCACACTTCAAAGTACAGTTTTAGCAAAGCAACAAGGAGTAAAACAGGCCCCAATTAAATCAGTGACAAAACTCCCATTGACTTCAGTGGGGCAGGATCATATCCAAGCTGTCCCCAAAAACCCCTTTGTGATGGTGCGAATGAGTGCATGCAATCTGAAAAAGTAAGAGATTCTTGATTTTAAAGCTAGAATAAATCATTAGGACTGTTCAGTCTGACCTCGTGCATAAGGCAAGCCAGAGAATTTTGTCCAGTGACCAAGCTGAGCTAGTTAAGCTACAATATATCACTCAAAAAGACATCCCGTCTTGATTTAAAGACTGCGTGTGACAGAATCCCCACATCCCTAGGCAAATTGTTCCAATAGTTAATTACTTGAACTTTTGCTTTTGTCTGCTAGATTAATGAGCCTTCCACCATCAGAAATCTTCTCCCCACTTCAGTATTTATAGATGTTCTCTGGTCATCTTTTAACCTTGCTTTGGATAAACTGGATTCAGTTCCTCTGGGCTTCACCGTAAGGCAGGTTTTCTAGACCTCGAATCATTCTTGTTGCACTCAGAGAGGGCAGGAGATCTGTTTCCCCCACCAGCCATGGGGAATTTATTTCAGTTCCCATGTGGTTGTGGGTCTAAAGGCCCAGGATCCTAGTCTGCCTCCTGCAGCTCCATGTGTGTGATCAACACTCGGAGTCCTTATACCAGCGATTCCCAACCAGGGTGCCTTGAGATCCTTTCAAGGGTGCCATGGGGTGCAACACAATGCCATCACTGATGATATGCAAATATGATTCACAAAATAAACCTAGAGATTTCAAATAGGAATCCATAGTGTTAAAACCAATCTGTCCTGTTGCTGACTTTATGAGTTATTTGCAACAAAAGACTTGCTCTATTATTTTCTTGCAGTCAAAAAGACCAGAGAAAAGTAAGAGCTGGCATTTTCTGAGGGGGGCCTTGAGTCCAATGAGGGGTACCTTGAATCCAATGAGGTTGAGAACCATTGCCTTAGGCCCTTCTGTTGACAGATTCTTTGGGCATGTAGGAATATAACATCTCTAAGATTTCCTCTCTTAGCAGGGATATACTGCTGAGGCTAATTCCAGCTGAAAGGAGTGAGGGTGAGTAAATGCACTGCCTGCCTGAATACACTAGAGGCCACCTTGCAAATGGATCAGGACAAAAAAGAGAGAGACGGAAGGGAAGGTGAAATGACCAGCTGAGTAGACAACGTGTCCCAAATCACGTATCAAAGGAACATCCACAAAGGGCTGGTAACCCCCTCCAAATCATTCCTTATTCAGATACTTATTTTATAACTGTATGAGAAGCAGGATGATCTAAGGGCCCTAGGTTGGGACTTGGGAGGCGTGAGTTCCAGCTCCTGCTCTGCCACAAACTTCCCATGTGACCCTGGACAAGTTACTTTGCCTCTGTGCTCCAGAACCCCTGTTAGCTGACTAGGAATAACAATCATGCCTGGCCTTGTTGGGGAAGGTAGGGGACAGGCATGAGATAAATACATGAACAGCTGTGAGATGCTCAGATACTGCAGTGATGGGGGTAGGTACATATTTCTGCATTCCCTGGCATATACTCATCATTCTGAGTTCACTGAATTTCAACCCATTGGCCATACACCTTGACAGAAGTTCACTGCCTGATGCAGTTTCTTTTTGCCATTGGCCAGATAAGTCCCACAGAACGCTTTCTGATTGGAGGAGCACACAACCCCGCCTACTGAGCAAACATAAATGTTACCTCTTGCAGGTGCTTGTGCATGCAACTTGGGACTCCGCTTTCCAGAAGCTGAGCCCAAAGTAGATGCCCAAGGAAAGTCAAGATGGCTGCAGTGAGGTCAGGAGAAACACAGAGCTCCATGGACTTGAGGTGCTTTTGCATTTGATTCTAGGAGAGGGAGCCAATACATTTTAGTCAGAATTTACAGGCAGGCTCAGTACCTGCAGCTGCAGCCACATTTTCCAAAGAACTTATTGCCTTGATGAATATGGGGGGGCTATATTGAAAATCAGCCATTAGTTAGCTGAAATCAAGCAAATTAATCATAGCAATTACTTGCAATGTACTATAGAGCGCTACCTCCCAGCCTCTCAGTCTGTGCTGTGGCTTGTGTTTCATTATTCCATCAACTTCATTTAGGAATTGTGGCTACCTTTTTTTCCTCCCCTCTCTCTACCCCGGGAGAGCTCATAATGCAGCATAATGGGTAAAATATCTTAAACACTTTCACAATGGCCACAGTGAAACCCAACCAAAAAAGATCGGTATACGCTAATTTGGGTTTCCTGCCTGCCCAGTCCCCAACCCTTTGCTTTCTCATTCTCCGCACAAACTTTCACATTTCTCCCCAGCTTGAAATTAGCATTCCTTTAAAATGTTTTCATACTCTCAAATTGTTTCCTAAATGTGCATATTAGCTGGTGAAACAGCTTGCCTTAGTTACTCTACATGCGCTAACATTCATCTCAGCAAAAACCTATTACACTTAATATGCCTTTGCCTCACTCCTCAGGATCATAAAATCCAGGGGCACTAATGAAACCAGCTCCGTGACTCTTTACATGGGAACTAGAGAGTTCAGAGTGTCAAACGCTCGTTGTTTGGGAGCAGATCAGCCAGAGAGACTGAGAGCGGGAACACGGGCAGGAGTCACTGGCTACTGCTCCCTGAATTCACAGGCAACCACTTACTCAAGGAATCCCCAAAACACCACTTCAACCCCACACACACAACTGCAAGGCACAGAACCAGAAACCCCAGGGATGCTATTGGTAAAAGCAGACAAGACAAAGGCTTTGCCAACACCTTGTCGAGCAGTTGGTTGATATATGCTCAGAGGATCCTAGGACTTCCTATAGAAAAAGGCAACCTCCCCCAAGGGTCCTTGCCATCTAGCCTCAGGGGAAAATGCTTTCCCCGCTCCCAAATTTAGCTCCAGCCAGAAATCTCTGGGTTTTCAAAGAACCAGCAGGACTATCTGCACATGCATTAAATGGGCCCCAGCCTTAGATGTGACCAACACCCAACACTTCATAAGGCAAAAAAACCCCAAAACCCAGTGGCCCGCAGTATTCATAAAAAGGGGAAAAAAATCCCCCTTGACCCCTGCAGGCTCCCAGCACAAGCCCGGAAGCACAGGATTACCAGATTTACCACACTGTAAGAGGTAAATCTCCACACCCAAGACCTCCCTGGCCTATCACACTATCCTTTCAATAAACTTATTAAGTTTAATCCTAAAGCAGTTCAGGTTCTTTGCTCCTCTGCTTTGCTGGTGTGAAGGTTTAGCAGGCAGCCATGAATGCCACTCAGTTCAAAATTCAGCCATGTCCACAAATACACTTCACAGATGACTCTGGACAAAGTCATACAATTCCACGGCTTTGTCCCCTGGGGGAACGATGCCACCTTTGCACAGCTATCCACAGTCAAGTAACACTTGAAAGGAACACTGTGAAGCAGCCTTTTGCCTGCACTGACCATTTAAACTAGAAATAAAAATGGTGCTTCTTGGGGGAAAAGAGGTGAAAACACAGACTCTGATTGTATTAATATAGTTTCCTTGTTTTGCTCATGGCAGTGAAAATGCTTTTTGCTAGACTCTAATGGAATCATTACGCCTGCTGGCCTGCTTTTCCAAAGTAACCCTGGAAACACACTGAAAAACATGGGAGACAATCAGCTTTCCCCAAGCCAGTGCATTCTGTTACAGAGGCTCTGACTAGGTGATGGACCAAGTGAATTTGGTATTGTGCTGGGGCTCTGACTTTGTGATGGACCAGGAGGTATTCAGGAGATCCAGCTGGAGCCACCTGCCCCATTCCTACCAAGCTGATGTAGAGAAAATGTACCCAGATACCCATCTGTTTAGTCAGCTTCTGTCATTAATTGTATAGGTTGCACACAGGTTCATATCGACTCTTTGGGAACATACCCACTGAATATCAAGCCCATCCCACGTCAGCCCTGTGTTCTCTGTAACCATAACCATGCCAGTCTGTGCCCAGAATCAACACTGAATTCTCCATTAGCATGCAGCTCCCTATACCTTTGTTATGCATCAGGGCAACCTTCTGTTCCATACCTACTCAGGTGCCACCAACTAGGATGGGCACTGGGCATCACATTCAGGTCACTCCATGCCTTACCTTCAACCTGTCTAGCATGGGTTTCCTTCACCTTCCCACTTGCAGCCCCCCACACAGAGCCAGAGGCTTCCTGCAGGTCTTATTAGCTTGGTAGAGACTTGGACAGTTGGACCCAATCCTCCTGTCCTACATCCACATGACTTCAGCTTCACCGGAGAATTGAGATTGGATCCTGCCTCCCTTCCCCACAACACCAAGCCCAAGGAAAACAGAGCAGGGCCTGCTGGGCAGGCATGCTGTTGATCTGAAAACTGCTGTGTCTTGGAAGATCAGAGCATTGCCATCACTGGTCTCATCTCAAGCCACATCATTTGTAAAATACACTTTAGGGGTGGACTGGACATTAAACATGACTAGGATTGGTTCCTGTGTTTAGTTGCAGGGCGTGAAGCAGAGAGGCTTTGGCGCCTGGATTGGGGTACAGCCAAGTCAGATTGCAGGGGTGCTTGTTTTGGAGAGCTGCAGGATGGTTTGGGCAGCTGGAGTAATGGTTGCTGGGCTGGGGAAACTTTCTGTAGGCTGGGAAGTGTAATCCTGGGGTAGGTAAGCGTGTGCCCCAGAGAACAAGGAGCCGCTGGAGTCTGCATGGGGAATGTGCTGCCAAGCTGGCTCCGGTGGCTGGGGGAGCCAGGCTGGCAGGTCTGTCAGTGGCAGGAGAGTGTGGGAGTCTGGCAGCTGGGAGAGTGCATGTGGAATGCACGGCATGAGAGTTGTGTCTTTCCTGATCAGATCACTGCTGCTGCTCTACCAAAGAGAGGGGGTAGGGGGAAGACTTTTATCCATGCATCTGCAATGCAGTAAATGTGCAGACTCTCAGCACCCTGGAGAAGCAGAATGGGCCAGGGCTGCCCTCCTCATCCACCCCCAGCCCAAACCTCCGTGCCTCCAGCTCGCAAATCCAGCCTGGCTATCGAGATTCCCCCTCCCCTCCTCTCCACACCTACCTGCGTGCTGGAGAACATGTAGTGGGGGCAGAGGATAAATCAGGGGCTATATCAGAGTATTCCATCCCTGACTGTGTAAAGAGCAGCTTTTGTGACTTCCTGATGTGATTTACCATACAATGACAACCTTTAATGTCCGCCGGTGTTATAATCTACT
>NW_005841851.1:1455595-1461966 GCF_000455745.1 Alligator sinensis | reverse complement strand
CTCCGGAGTCTTAACAGCTATTTTCAATAGAGTTTTTTTTATTATTATGACTTGATACTGTGATTACTGTCGCACTCCTGCTCTTTGTGGAAGGGGAAATTAATAAGTTTTTTCTTAAGCACTTTGCAGCAGAGTGGAATACCAATCAGCCCCGAGCCGGGATCCTGTGCCTGCTGGATTCAATTACCAACCTTTGCTCTGACTTTCCAATACACAGCAGTTTTCAGATCAACAGCGTGTCAGCACAACTGACCCATTCTGCTTTCCAGGGGTTTTGCATTGTGGGGAGGGAGGCTTTCCCTCTCACTGTCTCTCTTGTGGAAGTCCCCACAGAAATCTCCCCCTCAATGTCTTTCCCACCAGCCTCAGTTGCACTTCATTCCTCAGTGGGGGAGGCTACTCTCCACCCCAACCCAGCTTCATTCACCTCCCTGCCCATCAGGGACGCACTGCATGACCGCCCCTACCTTTCCTCTCCTCAGCAAGGAAGGGGGTGTCATACAACTGCTTTCCCTCCACCTCCCAACTTCTCAAGTAGTCACGACTCCAGTCGCTACTTCTCCTCCCACCATTCTTTATTGCATGGCATTCCTCAGCTAGTCGCTATTCTGCCATCAACCTGTCCTCCTTTACACTCTGGGAGTAACTGCAACAGCCCCTCTGTCTCCCAACACCTCAAATAGTCACTATGCCTGGCTCAGCATCCGCAGCCCATGACTCAGGGAGCTCCCATACCAGCCTCCCCTGTCTCTTCCTCAAGCGTGACACTGGGCCATCTCTCCACTAGTCCCTTGGCACTTTCACCATGTCCTTGTCTATGGTGCATGCAAAGAGCAGACAAAACTCTGCTAGAGCACAAGCACCAAGAGTCCTCCTAAGCTAGCCCTTGAACTGCCTGATCTAGTTTCCACATCATGAACCACTTGCTGATCATGGCCCTGTGAAGGGCTCCCACCATTCTGTGGCCAGCCCTCCATCTGTCTGTATAAAGACAGAGCCAAGCAAACAAACCACATGACTCCTCAAACTTGCTGGGGCCAGCCAACTCCCTGGCTTCTCCACAGGTGTTGGCTGGCAGAAGATGAGAGTGCAAGTACACTGCATGCCATACAGCAGAGCTGAAACCATGCTGCATCAAACCCTGGTAATTCAGGAGACAGCCTCCTCCTTTGTCCCAGTGCTTATCAGTATCTTCTCTGACAGGGGTTCAGCCAAATCACAGGACCTCAGCTCTGCCAGCTGAATTCTCACCCTGGCTATAGAGCATCTGCTTCTTGCTTTGGAGATGTTATTTCTGCTTGGGATGCTCTTTCATCCATCCTGAGAAATCCAGTCCAATCTCTTACTGTTGCATTTCACCCTGCCCTCATGACCACTGCTGCTAGATCCCCTCCAGACTGTTGTCCTCAAGTCAGAGAGAATCCCCCACTCTTGCTCGCACCCCTTACTCATTGATTTGCTACTCAGCGGAAGAGCAGCTTTCCAGCCTGCAGTGTTACTGCACAGGGGATCTGGGTAAGCATGCAAGCCTTACAACCAGGACCAAAGCAGTGAGACAACGGCTCATGCTCATCTTCATCTCTGCCCAACACAGGGCTTCTGCCACCTAGGCTGCAACCACTGTGTGAGTAGAGAAGCCCTCTCACCTGCAGCAGCAGCCTGGTCCTTTCACCAGCATTACTCTGCATTCCCTAATGTATTTGAAAGGGAGTAGCACTGTTCTTGCACTTGGACTGGGTTCTCTCCTGCCCTGGACCTTCTCTCATCCCTTCCAGCTGTGCAGAATGGGAGTGAAATGCATCCACTCTGGTCAAACAGCATGAAATCTCCTATTTGCACAGGCATAAGTGAACAAGGGTTAGGGGACAAACGGATGGAAAGGCTCTCGTTTACCTCGGTTTCAAACTCTTCCTGCACTGCCCCCATCCAGCCTCATGTGCCAGCAGGATAAACACCGACTGGGTGAACAGCCAGGCTTGGAGCCCAAGCCCCAGAGCCAGTGCCAGCATTGATCAAACAAACTGCAAAAAGTAAACAAAGTCCCTGTGATTAGTCAACTTGATGGATGCCAGTAGGTTCGTTTGTTTCCTGCAAAGATGCCAATAGCCTAACGGAGCAAACATCAAGCCATTATGTAATAAAACTATACAGGTAATTAAAAATCTTCCGGCAAGCCTGCAAAGAGAACATCCTCTATTAACCATTTCAATGGAGCAAAAGGATATGGATGTTAAGGATTCTGTTTCACTTAAGACAGGAGATGGCTTCTCAGTACTAGAGTTGAGCCAGTAATTGATAATGAACCACACATGCCTCAAATCCAACTTTGTCTTCTCCCTGGGAAATATATGCCAGTATTTCACTGTATTGCCTAGAGATACCAACTGAGATTGGGGTCCAGGGGACTGGCTGCTGTACAAATGCATAAGAAACTAATCCGGCCCCAGAAAGCTTTGGACTAAATAGTCAAGACAGTCAAAGAGGGAGAAGAAAGGATTGTTAATTATCCATGTTTAAGAGGGAGAACTGAGGCACTAGCAGAACAGGGCCATGTCTACACTACCTCTCTGCCACTCCACACCCGCTCACTTCTGCTCTGTGTCCGCTCAAGCCAAGCATTTATGCAGCACACAGCTTGGAGGGGTCCTGAGTGAGCACCCCCATGTGCCAGGGAACCTCTGAGCAGTGCCTGGCCTTAAGCTAAGTGGTGGGCTTCTTTCAGAGCAGTCCCCCCAGGCTCAGCAAAGCGATGGTATAGATGTGGCTGGAATGACTTACCCAAAGTCACCCCCGTCAGTGGCTGAACTGAGAATGGAACCAAGACTCCTGCCCCCGGCACTAGACTTCAGCACAGAACCTCGAGCTTAAGTAGTGGCCCATTTGTGATGCAAGTTTCCCTAAAATAATGGGAACCTCTCCACAGGGACATGGATCTGGCCCACCTGTACATGGACACCTAGGAAAGCAAGGTCCACACCAATTTCCAAACTCAGTTGCTTCTGCTGCTGCCCTGTTCAGAGAGAGAGAGAGAATACTTAGAATATATATATATTTGACAATGGGAAAGTGTATTTTGGTTGCCCTCCCACAGCTCAAACACAGCTGCAGGGATTTTACTCAAGCTGTCCAGAACAATTCATCTTCATTGAGAGACCCAGCCTGAAAAATTTCAGCCCCAGAGGTGACATTTTCAGGAAGTTATAAGGGCGTGAAAGCAGGGGAGCTGTAAATAGAAAATAGTTTGCTGTGCTACAATACAACTTGTCGAGGTACAAGGGACACAGAGCGATGGGCAACATGCTGAGCAAACCCCCCTGCGGAGATGCTGCTTGGACCAGAGGTTCTTAACCTTTTTAGACTCAAGGCACCCCTTGTAAAATGTCAGCTCTCTGCTTTCACTTGTTTTTTGACTATGGAAAAATAATAGAGCAAATCTTCTGTTGCAAAGAATTCAAAAAGACCACAACAGGTCAGAACGGTTTTGACACTACAGAATCCTATTTGAAATTTCTGGGTTTATCTTGTGAGTCATGTGCAGGCGTTTGTCATGATACCCAGGCTGAGAATCTCTGGTCTACACCCATGGTTACAGTTCAGTTTAATATCCACATCTCACAGGGAGTCAAGGGCGACCGAGTGGGCTCTGTCCCAGGCAAGGCTCATGGCCTTTCCACACAAGTGAGTAAAGCAGGAGGTGCTTTGCAGAACTGGAGTGTTCCTCAGAGCAGCTGGGGTCAGAAGGGAAGAGTTGTGCTTAGCATTACACCTGGGAGGCCCCTCAATTGTAAGCAGCTTTGGAAAAAAAAATGTACAAAGCAAGGAATGGGGAAAGGGAGTGTGCACAGACCAGCAGGCAGAGCAGAGGCGTGAGGGGGAAATTCAGTCATGAGGCCATTAGCTAACAGCAGAGTTTAAGGCCCCAGGACTAATTCAGACAGAGCTGCTAAGTTTGCATACTCCAGAGCTCCATCCCACATGAGGAAGACTGAAACGTCTCTGTCCTTGCCAAAGCAGGGCCCTGGTTGCATTTATTCCCCCATGGAAAAATCCATGCATTAGCACATGGATCACCCAACACTGTTTGAGGGAGACAGAGGAATCATTTACTAAGCCCCGGGCCCTTGAAGATTGGGTTGATTCCAATCAGATCTTTCTTGGAGAGGTGAGAGATGTGGAAACAGAGGAAATTTCTCAATTGTTTTCTTGAAAAGTAAGCATTTTTGTACCTTAACAAATTGCGCTTGAAAGGGTTAGTTTCTCTCTGGGGCACAGGGAAAGCAATGAGGAGTGTGCTGTGTAAAGGAAGGTACGATCAAGACCCATCAGTAAACACAGAGTTCCCTTGGAGCCACAATGACTTGATGATCTGCTCAGGTCCCTTCTGACCCTACCAACTATGAAACCATGAAACCACTGGCCAAACCAATAACTTGTAACAGATGCCTGCTGAGAGGATCAGAACTTGTGAAACACAAGACTGGAGCCTCGAGCAGCAAGCGGAGGCGCTAGCAGCCCATAATCAGGCTGTGGCTGTCAGGGCCACTAGCTGCACCGTCGCCCCGTCAGCATGGGAAGCAGGCCTCGCTTTACTGTTCTAACCAAAGGGCTCTGAACATTGTGCTTCATTTGGCAAATAAATGCCGTTTCCAAAGCTGTCCTGTGTCATGACAAACATCTCCAGGTTGCACAGTCCTCCCAAGGCTCAGGGATCAAAAAGGTTTCCAGTTGCTTTGAAACTGTTGAGGGATATTTGGGGAGACAGAATGGTGCTGAAGCCAGGGACCCAGGCATGGAGATCTGGGAATGCAGGGCCCTTCGTGGCAAAAGGTGTAAAAGTAGGAGCTAGCACTAAGAGGTGCAGTCTCAGAGAGGATAGTCCAAGATCAGAGGCAGCCCACACTCTACAGATCAAAGAGAGCACCTGCCAATGTTTAAATCAGGCTCAGAGGGGAAGGAGGAGCTGTGCAAGTATGAATTGTCTAAAACAATGGGGAGGAGCAGGGTTTATTGAGGCACTTAAACTGTGTCTCTCCTCTGCCTTTATGTGGAGGAATCACGGGGTCATTCAAAATCAAGGAGAGAAACCAGAGGGAGGAGGGAGGAGTGCATGGGGTGATAGACAGCCAAAAGCTCTGGCTGGACAGACAGTTACAGACAGACAAACAGGCTCCCTCCTGAAATGAACTGTGGGCTTCAAACTCGCTAGGTATGGTTAGAACCAGCAGCTTAAGCCAGCCAAAGATGTAAGTAAGCTCTGCGCCAGGCTTGCAGCTCGCTTGATATGGGAGGCAGCAGTGTGGGAGACGGGCTGGTGCCAGGCAGCCGCAGAGCTTGGCACAGCCACACTCCCACGCTCCTGCCTCTCTGGAGCAGAGGGCACAGAGCACAGGCAGCTGCTCTGCTGAGGCCTGAGCGCTACAACAGCACAATGGAGACAGCCTGCCAACGGCTCGCCTGGCACGCTCCCAGACTGCCCGGGGTACAGTCTACCATGAAATCCTAATGGGAGCAATGTTCTTCATTTCCACAAAGGGCTTTTCTCTGAAGAACCGGACCCCGGGTGCCCTGCAGATGGGTCCACTCCTATAATGCAGCCAGCCTGCAGCTGCCACCTCCACAGAGCCTGAACACTATCCAGTCTGTCAGGGCAGGAAGCAGAGAGGAACGTGTCCCATTTAGATGCACTTAGCACTTCACCAGGCCAATGGCTGGCACCATCGTAGGGGCTTAATGCAATTCCCATTGAAGCTAGTGGAAGTCAATCCACTGGCTTCAATTAAGAGCTGGATCTGGCCCTGAGAATCAGTCTTCCTAACAGCCTTTTGCTAAGTGCTCTAAAACTCCTGGTTTCCCTTACCTTTAGCACAGCCAAGAAGCATCTCCTTCCTAAGGGGAACCAGCAGCAACTACCGCCCCCCAGCACAGCAATACCTAGGGACACCTACTCTAGCTAATGACATAACTGGCGACCCTGAGAAGAAGGCAGGGACTATTGTGCTGTCTGCAGCTAGAGATTTGACTCAGCTTAGTGCAAAGGGGAGTGTTCAGTGGCTAATATAACAGCCTAGGAGGCAGGAGAATTAAAGCTATTCTTGCCTATGCCACTGATCTGCTGTATGGCTTGGGGCAAATCACTTTACAGGGTAATAATTATTACAGGGGGCAGTAATAACCACTGACTCAGGGATCATTCATTACTGTCTCTGCTGCACAGGCTGTTCTGCTCAATAAGCACCATCCCACCACTCAAGCTGCTTACACCTAAATACATCACAAGCAGACAAGACACTGGAGAGACAACAGGCAGTGGCAGAAATGCACAGGTTGAGGTTATATAGATGGGATGACAGTTTGATCATGAAGGTTGTAGT
>NW_005841851.1:1447971-1455564 GCF_000455745.1 Alligator sinensis | reverse complement strand
GAAAGAGCATGGGGTGCTATATCCTGGGAGAAATACCACTGGACACATGCCTAGGCAAGCTCTCTCATCCCTTGGGGAAAAAAAACACCTTCAATCAAAGATGAAACCCACAAAGGTCCCTGAACCACAAGCAGCAGCACATCACTTCTGACCTTTTCTACCCTGCCTTTCAAAACAGCTCAGAAGCAATCATTTGGATGTGAAAAACACAAATGTCGATCTCAGGAAAGGTACAGCCTGAGAGAGAAGAAACAGCGGTCCTCCTGGGGAGATGAGGCACAAATAGATCAGCACAGAGACTTCATCTCACCAACACCCAGAA
Source organism: Alligator sinensis (assembly GCF_000455745.1). Classification (NCBI taxonomy): domain Eukaryota; kingdom Metazoa; phylum Chordata; order Crocodylia; family Alligatoridae; genus Alligator; species Alligator sinensis. The sequence continues at coordinate 1,455,242 of NW_005841851.1, read as the reverse complement.
AAACAGGGTCCCTGACACCTGTCCTAGCTGTGACCTCCAGGTACTAATGCAGCACAGATAGCAGTCGCACACTCTCAAGCAACATGTAGAGGGAAGTAGATGTGAAATTATGTCAGACTAGGATTTAGGGAAACCCAGCATAGCACAGGCTTTGTCAGCCAGCTAGAGAGTGAGAAAACCAGAGAGAACCACAGGGTCTGTCTGTGTCCAACTGCCTCAATCCTTAATCCCTTTTATACTCATTATAACCACGTGCTTATGCTTTTCTGCCGCTACAAAAATAAGAGCAGATCTTTCTGTTTCTTTCCCATACCAAAGGATATTTTTTGTATTGTTTTAAAATGGCCCGTTTCCAAAAACATAATTAAGGGAAAAACAGCTAGGGTTGGGGGAAGCAGTTTGAATGGAGGAAGCGTAGCAGAATTTCTGTTAGGAGCTGTAGCTGCCCCACCAGTGGCAAAGCAGCTTTGCTACTGGATGGGGAAACTCCTAAGGCTGCCGGCATCCTGACATAGTTAGGAAATAATGTCTCTGAATGACTTCTCTGCAACACAAAAGAGCTGGAAACAACAGCGCTGACAGGATCCAAAGCTGGAACTTCAGATTTTCAGCTTTGACAACAGAATTATTGCACATTATTCTTTCTAAGTAAATTAAACCCATTAATCATCATAATTAGTAATGCTCCATGTCAGTGATATGGTAACAGAGCTAGTCATTATGCTGTACTATTAAGAAATTAAAGTGTGACACTACAGCCACTACATGCTGCTGCTGTCACTGGCTGACCAGGCTATGTTAAAAGCCTGTGGGTAAGGAGGCATTCCCATTGCAAAGAGAGATGGGGGTAGTTGGAGTTGGCATCTCTTCTCGTGGTTATAGCTCCCAAGATTTTGAAAGAGAGAAGGTCAAATTCCTCCCTGCTGAGACTCCACTTGAGTCAATAACTATCACATCAGGGATGATTTTGGTCCATTAAAATTTTCTCTCTTGCCTTGTACTTGGTAGGGTCACCCTAATTTAACTGCTTTGAGTTTCCTGCCATGGCCCCACTTCAGGGCATCACAGGCTGGCTGAAGGCAGAGTCCAACAGTGCTCTGCGCTTCAGTTCCATTGCTTCAGCACTGTTTTCCCCAAAGGCTTCTTGACCTAATTTCAATGTGCATATGTGTTACAGCTGCATTATTGTTATAGTCACACATTATCCTGAGTTCATTTATAAAAGGCTTAATAATTAATTGATGTTTTGATAAATGACTAATCATGAGGTCAATACATGCCTTATAGCCACCTGTAACACCTTCTACTGAAGAGCTTCTAAGCATCCATGCACACTTGGCATGCCTGTAACTCATTTCTACCATTCCTATTAATAACTGTTAACCCCTTTATAAACCATGTATAAGCAGACCCTGAATATTAGATGCGACCCATTATTATTTCATAAAATCATAGGAAAGTAAGGTTGGAAGGGACCTCAGGAGGTCACATCTAGTCCAAACCCTGCTCAAAGCAGGACCATCCCCAACTAGATCACCCCAGCCAGGGCTTGTCTAGCTCGGTCTTCAAAACCTCCAAGGATGGAGACTCCACCACCTCTCTGGGTAACCTGTTCCAGTGCTTTACTACACTCCTAGTGAGAAAGTTCTGCCTAATATCCAACCTAAATTCCCCTTACCGCAACGTGAGTCCATTGCTCCTTGTTCTGTCATCTGCCACTACTGAGAACAGTCCAGCTCCATCCTCTTTGGAGCCCCCCTGCAGGTAGTTGAAGGCTGCTATTAAATCCCCTCTTAGTCTTCTCTTCTACAGGCTAAATAAGCCCAGTTCCCTCAGCCTGTCCTCAGAAGTCATGTGCCCGAGGCCCCTACCCATTTTTGTTGCCCTCCGCTGAACTCTCTCCAACTCATCCACATCCTTTCTGTAGTAGGGGGCCCAAAACTAGACACAATACTGCAGATGTGGCCTCACAAGTGCTAAATTTGTATCCTAGTAGTACCCAGAAGCCACAAGGTTTGACGTGTCCACGGTGCTGTACAACCCAATGGAAAGACTATCCCTGCCCCAAAGAACCTGTAATCTATATATTTTGTGACAGAGTTGCGCCTTCCTCTCTTTGAAGCCTATCTGCAGAGGAAATGAGATGCTTACTAACAAATTCATTACTTTAAATTATTTATCAAAATCTGTCACTAATTCCATTTTCTCCATTAGCCCATCTGGGTTGCTTAGTTACAACTGTCATACGGCATTGTTTCTATTTCCTGATTGGACAAGCCAGGAAATCTCTGATTGCATCTGATGCCAGTGCTGAAAGGAAGTAGATTCAAAACTTCCTTCCCTCCTTGTTTGTGTGACTAAGATTTGATTATGTGAATATTATGAAAAGACAAACACAAAGGGACATTATCCAGCCAACTCGCACTGAGAGCTCCTTCCTCCCACTGCCGTCAGTGGGATGACTTGCGAGGGGTGCAAAGAGGCCGAGAAAGAAAATCTTGTACATAGGTGGGGATCCTTTTGCAGATATTCATGCATCTTCAGGGAGGAGGTGCATGCTTGTGTGTGAAACCCTGTATGAACACGCAGTGGGAGCTCCAAGAACGGTAACAGCTACCCTTACTAGCCACCTCTTTTACTACATGCTGTTTCACAGGGGCCAAAGTTTTTACAGACATATTACAGGCATGTTTTAATCTAAAAGTATCTTCTCATTGATCTGGGAGTCTGAGTCCTCCCTATACCTCCTGCACCCCTTGACCCTCTTCTTATAACACCTGCCCTATGGCTATACGTTGCCCCACTCTCCTTATTGTAAATACCTGCTTCTGCAGGCTACTTGGCTGCTGCACCCAACTCCGGTAACCCTCTTGGTCCAGCTAAGACAAAATATGGGTCTCCTCAGCGAAATATATTGCAATGTTGGGAGCTCCCCCTAGTGCTACAAGGAGCTCTCATGACTGGCCATTATCAGAGCTGCAGGCATGGTAATTTGAGTTGGACACAAGGGAGATGGGCAGCTGTAATAGGATAAAGAGCCTTTCCACCCAAGGTCACTGACTGGAATTACTCTCAGGTCATTAGCAACTAAACTGTGTTAGCATCTGATAGTCAGTGGATGGCTCATGCTACAAGGTTCAAAAGATGTAGCCTCATCAGCAGTCTGTACTATGGCTGTTCAAGCCTGTCCCAAGAAGGCAGCACAGGCTGTGTTGGTCTGAGAGCTGGAAAGTCGGAGAGAACCACAGCATCTGTCTGTATCCAGCAGTATCCATAAAGAATCTCCTTCATATCCATCACAGCCAGATCCTTGGCTCTTCTCTTCGGTGAAACATTACAGTCATCTCAATCCAGTTTGTGCTACCCTTGGTCAACGGTACATTTTCAGAAATCATGGACTGAACAGACAGTAGAAAATTGAACTCCTGGAGCTAGAGACAAATCTGTGCATATTAAGTTGAAACACACTTGACTGAGCAGCTTGCAGTTAGTTACTACCCCTGCTCCATAGATAAAGAAGAGCATTGGTTTCCCATGCTGTCTGCACACCGTCCATCAGCAGCAGTTGTTAAAATTGAGAAACAGAGGCTAATAAAAAGATGCCCGATAAGAATACAGCAACTTTTTTTATCTCCAGTATCTGGCTGCTTTTGTATCCAGCCTGTAAGACTGGAGGTTTTAAGCACAGTATCATGGGTAAGAAGGTAAGCTCTAGCGAGACCATGGTGTGATAGAAGCTCTGGATACTGCTCCAGTCTCTTGCAGGGTCAATGCTGTAGAAGCTGCCTGCCTGAACAGCACTGGGAAGAGTGATATGTTCTCATTTATTTAAAGGCACCCTCAGCTGACAGCTGTCTACTCTGTGAGGATCTATCTAGTCTAGTGCACACTGGCTCTGTGGAAAAGGCTCTGCTCTTTCTGAGTCAAGTTTACCCGAAGCGTGGGTTTCTTAATGTGGTTTTAAGATGTGTGATGGAAAGTTTATGATAGAGGATGTATATATATATAACTCCTCTATATATATAGAAATATATTTTAATTTTTTTTTAAAAAGTTCACCTCAGGAGTTTCACAAGGAAAGGGATAATCAGTGTTCTGCCTGTCAGTGGCAGCTTTCATCCCATGGAGCTCTCAGTATTTGCAAAGAGCAAATAGAGGCACTGAGGCACAAAGTAGCTAAGTCACCTGCTTAAGTGAGTCCATGGAAGAGCCTAATCTCCAGACTCACAGATGCTCACTCTAACCGCTAGAGGGAAGATGTGATCTAGGTCTATAGCGTTCAAAACTTGACCTGTGGAGCTGTCATCCAGCCCATCAGGCTCTCCCTGGATCGGGAAATTTGATGAAGCAGGAGTGGTGGCAGCAATTGCTGCTCCCTTGCTTTCCTGACTGGTTGGGAGCACCATGAACCAGATAAGGTGACCCTGTTCACTGGATTAGACATGCAGGGCCCAATGGAGGCAGCACAGGACCCAGTCCTGGTGCCTGGGATGATGTGGCAAAGGCAGCACAGGACCAATCAGGGTGCACGGAGATGGGGGATGGGGGATGCAGTGCAGGGACAGGTAGTATGGGGCCCGATCCTCATTCCTGGGGACCAATCCAGCCTGCAGACTGACCCCACACCATTCATCCAGCCCACGGAGCCAAAGGTAGAGCACCACTGGTCTACAGAATCACGAAGGGTGCAGATAAGGTGAACAGAGACCTGTTATTCACCAAGTCCCAGAATACAAGAACTAGAGGGCACCACTGATATCATCAGGAGGCAGGTTTAAAACAAATAAGATGAAGCCCTTTTTTACAAGAGCGCATAGAGGATGTCAATAAACAGGTGAGTTGGGGTGATACAGTTGACATAATACCATATATTTGGACTTCCAAAAATCCTTTGACAAGGTTCCCCATTAAAAGACTCTTAACTAGGTTAATTATAAGATTACAGGGAACATACACTCATGGATTAGAAATTGGCTCAAAGATAGAAAGCAAAGAGGGAGTATAAATGGCCAGTTTTCAGGATGGAAAGAAATAAACAGTGAGGTCTCTAAGGGATCTCTGCTGGGACTGGTGTTGTTTAACATATTCATAAATGATCTGGAAAAGGAGGTGGGTAGCAAAGTAGCCAGATCTGCTAATGACACAAAATTATTCAAACTGGTAAAGACTAAGGCAGACCACGAGGAACTACAGAAGGATCTGACAGGATTGAGCAAATGGGCAACTAAATGGCAGATACAGTTCAATGTAGATAAGTGTAAACTGATGCACCTAGGCAAAAGTAACCCAAACTATACCCACGCTATGATGGGCTGTGCATTAGCTGTTGCCACACAGGAAAGAGATGTGGGGAGTCTTTGGGGAATTCACTAAAAACATCATCTCAGTGCTCAGCAGCCATTAAAAAGGCAAACAAAATGTTAGGGATTATTAAGGAAAGTGTATCATTATGCCCTTTATGAATCCATGATGTGTCCACACCTTGAATATTATGACCAGTTCTGGTCCCCACATCTCAAAAAGGATATAGAAGAACAAGGTAAGGTCCAGAGATAGGCAATAAAGATTATTAGTGGCATGGAGAGGCTTCCATATGAGGAGAGACTAAAGAAGCTAGGCCTATTCAGTTTAGAAAAGAGGTATGGGTGGGGTGGATGTGATAAGGGTTTATAATATGCTACTGATAAATGGCAAAAAGAAAATAAATGGAATTTATTATTTAAATTACCATCATTCACCAGACAAGAACTAAGGGTCACAAAATGAAACTAGTAGGTAGTAAGTATAAAACTAACAAAAGGAAGTTCTTTTTCACACAGTGTATAAAAGTGTGGAACTGATTGCTACCCGATGCGGTGGAAGCTGATCCTTTAGCCTGATTCAAAAAGAGATTGGACGCATTCTCGGAGGAAAAGGGCATCAGTCGCTATTGAGCACGGGAGTGAGGGGCAGTCTCCGAATCAGAACTTCCTCGACCTTAAATGGCGGAGGCTGCAAGTGAGAGAGGAACTGCGGCGGGGGGGGGGGGGACACGACCAGGCACGGGGGAACGACCTTGGTCATACCCCATTCGCTCTCCCTTTCAGCATCCACTCTCTGCCCCTGTGTGACCAGGATACTTAGCAAGATGGACCTATGGTCTGACCCAGTAAAAGGCAATTCTTATGTTCTTACTAGCAGAACTCACTGCCACGGGAGGCTGTAGAGGCAGATAGTATAACCAAGTTCAGAAAGGACTAGATAAATTAATGGGGGGCAGGTCCATTGGGAGCTATTACATACAACAGTCAGAGATGTATCCTTTGACATTCCTAAACCAATGATGATGGATGCCAGGGAGGATATGACAGATGAAACCCTCTAGACATGCCCCATTGCATATATTCTCCCTCTGGAGATGGGTACTGAGCTAGATGGACCATAGGCATCCTTTTAGGTTCTTATAATCTTAACGGCCTTATTAAAGAAGAACAAGAGATGGTGAGGAACTTGGGGTCCTATTTATGGGACACAAGGAATAAAATGGAGGGGGAAGGCTGTGATGTGCTTTTCGTAGGACAGGCAGGCACTGGGCAAAACAATTCCACTGATAAAGGTTTTCCTTCCACTAAGCTGTGTTAGACATGAAGCCTGCAAGGGCCTGCCTTCAAGAGGGGCTTAGCACCCCCATCTCCAGTCACACACAATTGGAGCTGCTCTGAGGAGGCGGCCCGGGAAGTGCTAAACACATTCCTGTCTCGCTGCCTTTACGAGAAGCATTCAATGCCTCGCTGTGCTGTGCTCTGATTTTTTAACCTGTTGGCCCCATGCACTGCTAATGAGCTGGTATAAAGGCTGACACACACTCAGAATCAGGGATGAAGCTCCATAAGAGATCAAGGCCAACGAAAGTCCCAGCAGGGGAGAAAATGCAGCTACTTGGAATAAAAGACAAGAACCCACTTGTCAGCCTGGCAATTCCCAAATCACCTCCTTTCCTCAATGGCCTTTCTCCACTAAGCCCTCAGCGTGGGGCTCCCCTTTGCCCTCCACTGACAGCCCACAATGGCATGCACCACCTCCTCTCATTCTGGGTCACTGGCGTGGCTAGGTCTCTTGCTGGTGACTTCAGACAAGTTTTGGATCAAGCCCTTCACCTACGGGAGGAAAAAAATGGCAAATATAAAAAGAGAGAAATCCGCATTGCTCACCCTCCAGGCCCTAGATTTACTTATTTTTTCTACTGGGAGACTGGCACAGTCTATTTCCCCGAGGCATTTTATTGGGCCATC
>NW_005841851.1:1447677-1447940 GCF_000455745.1 Alligator sinensis | reverse complement strand
CGCGGGGAGCAAATAAGAGTATTTACTGTGAGCTAAAATCACAACGGTTCCACTATAAACCAGACTGCAATTTTGTTTACCTTCTTGATCCCACTCCTGTGCTGGGGTAACGATTTTACAGTAAATTCTTTCATTTAGTATTTAAAATGCTCTACCTTCCCATCTCTTCTGCTGAGACAGATGTGGATATTCTGAGGCAAAAAATGTTCAATAGTTTTCTCAGGCTGCAAAGGACATATACTATATTTATTCATCTCTTTCCC
>NW_005841851.1:1413029-1447654 GCF_000455745.1 Alligator sinensis | reverse complement strand
GATTTACAGAAACATTTTTGCTCCCCCCCCCCCAATCCTAGTACTTAGGACTTCATCTCTCATGTTTGTAAAATTAATGAAAAGTTTATGAGTTACCGCGCTACTCTAAGTTCCTGGAATATTATTGATAAGCCTTTTTCCTCTTGCTGTTGTTACATCTCATCAGTCCTTCAGCCATTATGGGCTTCTGAATCGCAGATTCTCTTTGTCGGATCATTTTAATATCTGCCTCCCTAAGATTAACATCAAGTTTTGCTCCCCCATCAAATACATCATTTTCCACTCTCCCATTGTGGCTTCAGAGCTGGGCAGACAATGCATAAATCCCTTGTTATAACAGGAGCAGAATAAGATGGGGGAACCTCTGGAATTGGGTAATACAGCTCCAGAAATGTGCAGCCTTTAGAAGAACTGAACAAAGGCAGGTTTGAGTGAAAGTAAATTCACAGCTAATGTTATCACTGCAAGGGAGCGAGGATGAAATGTTGGTCACATCTGGCTCTAAAATGATGAATGGTGCTGTGCTGAACATAAGTCTTCAGAGACTTTTGAGAACCCATCCAAGTATGACTCTCTTGCAGCAGCAATTATCCCACCATTTTTACTCAGTGGACCATTCTGTAAGAATCCTCCACTATTCGGGTCCTGCACTGACCTTTCTTGGGCAGTACACCAGCCAGTGCTTTACTCTACGTGCTGGCAAGAAAGTCCCTGCAGACAGAATCACTGTCATATCCCTCATGTTCTCGTGTCTTCGGGCCCCTCTGATACAGTCAAGAAGCCGGGCTTAGCAGAAATGCTATACCCTACTCAGCGTTTGGCCAATTCTGCAAGAATGTTACCATGTGCATTCAGGCCCGAGAAGTGTCTGTGAACAATTCACAGCACAAAACACGCTCAAAAAGGGACCGGTCTGATCATAGATGATCTGCAAGAGAAAAGAAGCTAACCCATTAAGTGTGTTCTTCATCATCTAAGTTGCTGCCTCATTTATACAGACCAGACAGACATGAGAGCAGCAGTCAGCATTTTTGTCCAGATGAGGAGGCCTGCAAAACCAAAGCTGAGCCCAGCTCTATCTGAGGCCACTCTGAGCAGAGCACGCAGCCATTGAGAGCCTGCCATCCGTACCCCACTTGCTATAGGTCCCCCCAGCTCACCTGCTCGTGTGGACGTCTCTCACGCAGAAGGTCCCATGCCTGGCCCGCTGAGTCCCAGACATGACCCAAGATCTGCCTGCTGTTTCTCTCTGGCCTTCCCATGAAGAGGGATTGTAAGAGACACAAGGATTCGGAAAGCTGCCCCTCCCACCCAAGAACACAGCTGCTCTGTCTTCCTAATAGAGACACTCTCCCTGTCAGCACTAATATAGAGATACATGCCGCCTCTCCAAAAGGCTTCAGTCTGAGCAGATTCTCCAGAGCACAGGGCGCATGAGCCCTTTAGATTTTAATCCTTTCGCTCTTTAATCTTTTTTGCTCGTGGTCTTATCATGCACTGCAGAGTTTCAGGCGATAAGCCCACAACAGAAGGAGGTAAATCTCCCCTGTAGACAAGAGAAGAATCAGAATCTCCCAAGCAGGGGAGAGAAATTATTGGCTCGTCTTCCTGAGAACTGGCAGAACGAGGAATCAGCAGCAAGCATTTCCTCCAAGCTAGACTGTGCAGAAGTGATCACTCAGGCTAAGACCAGGGCCTGCACTTCCCTCTCAGGTACCCACCTGACCCTTGTCACCCTAGCATCCAGGCCCCTCAGGCTCCTCAATGCCTTTCTCCTCACAATATTTCCCAGAGGGGGTTGTGCCCATTTTACAGATGGGGGTAAATAAGGCACAGAGAGGTTATGTGACTTGTCCAGTGTTATATGATGAGATGGCGCCCGGACCTGGATGTTGCCTGGATGCACCCTTGAGAGAGACTCCTGGGGTGCTTCCACATCTTTTTTCATAGATTCATTGATGTTTGGGTCGGAAGGGACCTTAACAGATCGAGTCTGACCCGCTGCCCTGGGCAGGAAAGAGCGCTGGGGTCAGCCGACCCCACCCAGGTACATGTCTAGCCTCCTCTTAAAGACCCCCCAAGGTAAGGGGAGAGCACCACCTCCCTTGGAAACCCATTCCAGATTCTGGCCACCCTTACCGTAAAGAAGTTGTTCCTGATGTCCAACCTAAATCTGCTGTCTGTCAGTTTGTGGCCGTTGTTCCTAGTTACTCCAAGGGGGGCCCTGGTAAACAGCATCTCCTATTCCTTGCTGCACCCCCCCCAATGGATTTGTAGGCAGCCACAAGATCACCTCTCAGCCATCTCTTGCAGAGGCTGAAGAGATCCAGGGCCCTCAATCTCTCCTTGTAGGGCTTTGCCTGAAGGCTCTTAACCATATGAGTAGCCCTCCTCTGGACCCTCTCAAGGTTGTCCACATCCCTCTTGATGTGTGGCGCCCCAAACTGGATATAATATTCCAACTGTGGCCTGACCAATGCCGCATAGAGGGGCCCTAAAACATCCTTCTGCCCTAAAACCCCTCTCTGCTGTCTGCTGCTTGACCACAGAACAAGCTGAAGTGTGCCAGAGGCCAACTCCTTGGCCTGTGGTGCCTCAACCCTACCCATCTTGCTCAGGACTTATCCTCCCCCACCCTCTTAGCAGAGGGGATTTTGCTAGCTAAAAGGATCAAGCTCTTGTACAGTCATGTGCCTAGAAAAGATGGATCCCCCTTTCTATGGAATGGGGCAGGCCTGAATGGTCAAAAGTGTCTGGAACCGTAAGTATCACTGACAAAAAGCCATTTATAAAAAGACGATAAAATAAGAACCAGCACAAGAAAACAGTAAAAAATATATATATATATTGAGATACAAACAGAGGTGTTAGAATAGACAAACGAAAGAAAACATCAAATCAGAATAATAACCTGTTCTTAGCCTGCATCTTCAATCCAAGGTGAGTCCTTAGCCAGCTTCCCAGCTTAGAGAGCAGAACCGGCCTCTTACCTTGTGCCAGAGCCTTCTGCATCTGCCCATCAGCTTACTTTTCTCTGTCTTAGGACTACAGCCCACCTGGCACTAGGTACCTGGGCAGACTGAAGACAAAGCCATACCCTGAGGCAGACTTAAGTACAGTTGCTTGTTTGGCTATTCACACATGCCACCCCTTCCACTTTAGGTTGCTCACACTATGCCAACAACTTTGTGGCCCCTCTACCCCCAAAGTGTATTTTTACCAGACTACAAACTTGCATCTTTTTTCAGGCATGTAGATTTATTAATCCAACATACTGTCTCTCCCCACTGAGTGACCAGCTGCTATTCTTCTGGCTCTTTTTAAAAAAAGAAATTTATCACCACCTGGCCAGATACTGACTTCCCAAGCCTCAGAGCACATCTGCATGGGGGACCAGTAAACAGCCCAAGTCACACGCCAGATTTCAGCCACTCTCTTCTAAGCCTGAACAGTTGAGAGCCACTTAAGTTAATCACTGCCTTATTAATACTCCCTTGTTTATAATATAAAGACATGTCGAAATTGCCTTTATATCAAGTACTATAATACATACAGATATGAAAATGGCAAAACTGAACGCAGCTTCCTACCAGCTACACACAGAGGCTAAACACTGCAGGACTAAATCTAATTAGGAGAATACCCATGCATGCCACATGGTGAATCCCGAAGGGCAGCTTGGTTTTAGGCTGAATCCGCAACACATGGAAGAGCAGGAAATTTCCTGCAAGTCTCTTAAGTCACAAACTAGTGTCCTAAGCACTGGACTGCTTTTTCTCTTTCATTCCTGAACTGAAGCCAAGCACCTAACCCTTCTCCCATTACTACCTTCAGGACGGTTGGTGCTGGTACCCAAACCAAGACCCACACCAGGATTCTCCAGCTTAGACTCACCTCTGTGTAGTGTCACAAGGCAAATAAGAACCAGGTTCTCTATGCGGACCTTTCCAGACAGCTCTAGCTGCTGCCAGTTGCAGCCAAAAGAGACTGGAAATTATGGATGCCTAAAATAAAGCCAAATAAAGGGGCTCAATTTTCACAAATTGCTCAGCAGCTACCCTCCAAAAACTAGTGACCCATGCAAACCTCAGCCACAGTTTGCTGGGCCGGGACAATAAACTCTCTAGGGCCAGGGCTGTGCCTGCATGTGCATCTGCATCAATGCTGGTGCTTAACAAGCCATGAGCCAGAGAAACAGCAGCAAACCTTCCAGCTATGCTGAGTGCAGGGTTGGAAACAAACTTGGCAGCAGGGTGCTGTTCATTCTGTCTGCATGACAAACAGGGAGGAAATAAAGCAGACCGGCTGCCTTCAGGGATATAAACCTCCCCCTGCTCAGGATGCGCTTCCCTTATTAAGCCCACCCAGCCACGAAGCACAAGGTATCCCACTGAATTTAATGGGCTGGTCCTGTACTTAAAGGTATGAATATGCTTTGCTGGCCTGGGTTCTCAGTGCTGAAGATATCGCCCCACAATGCACAGGTAGGTCTTGTCCTCCACCCTTAGTGTGAACAAGGCTCATGGCAAGAAAGTCTCTTCTGGGAATGCTTTCTTTTCACGATGCTCTAAATCCACACAGCTGGACTAGGAACAGGAACAGTGCTAGGGCTGGCAGCTTGGTGATGGGGACACATATCTATTGAGAACTGAGTTGAGACTCACGAAACTCATTCCACTTAGGCCATCATATGGCAATAACCATCAGCCATTTTCACACCCTGCAGGATTCAAACTGCCTACCCAATCCAAAAGGCTCCACAGCAATTTCCTAGGCAATTCTATCCGGAGATAAATCCCCCAAATTCTGCCTCATAGCAACACTTTGGCACATGTGAAATAGCTTTGGAGGAGCTGCAGAGATGCTGATGGCAGCACAGGTGGTGCAATGCTCACCACAGGCACTGAAGACCGCAGGGTAAGGAAGAACTCTGTACCCACAAGAGATAAGCCATGTGCAACCCATAGCTTTAAAAAGATTTAAAATCCCCATGAACATTCGATTCTTTCCCATCTCAAGCACTGATCCCATGGAGCACGACTCTATCCTACACCTGCATCACATAGCCACAGTCTTTCCCTTGGGAGCCTGGAGAAGACCACAGTCAGCACTCCAGGAGGAAACATTCAGGAATTAGACATCATCAAGTGTGAGCTCAAGATTTTCACAATGCTGGTTCACTCCTGGCCTGCTAAGTCACCAGCAGTCCTCTCCATCTTGAATAGACAAAGCCCACTTCCCATTACAACTGGAAACCTCAGCCTCCAGACTATTGGCAGACTATAGACTAACTGGAAACACACAAAATAATGTGCATCCCCCCTGGGCAGGCTTGAGGCTCCTTGACAGGGCAGCAAGGGGACAGCTACCTTTCCTGTGGATCAATGGAAGTTTTCAGTCTCTAGTGCTTACAAGGCCATAACCTTCTGCAGCACTAAGTATCCTTTAAACAGAAGAGAGATGAAACGTTCCTCTGTGGCTGGCAAGGCTCCAGGACAGAACACCCCTCCTTGCAGAAGGAAGCTGCTTTTCTGACCCTTTTTCCTTCTCTTTGTTCTGAGCCCTTTGCTCTCTCCAGCTCTGCTTCTTGGCAGTAAAGGAGAGAGAAAGAAGGCAGCATGCACATGCTAAGCCCACAGCACAGGGGTTCTGTGCCCCTACTGCAGGTAGACAGATGGGGATCTCTCTTGCATTCACAAAGGAACACAGGAAATCATCTCAGGACTCTTCTTGGTCTGAGGGAAGTAGGGGACAGCACACAGTTTCAATGAATGGCTTCAATGTACTTCCACTGCTCCAACAGGGGCATCCCCTGGCAGGTAGATGTGCTCTGCGCAGAGGTTCTCCTGGGCTTTGGAGAAGGGAAGAAAGACAAGGCCACACTGCCTCCCCATTCTCCAGGAAATGTGGTCTGCCTTGTCCTGGTCTTAGGCTGACACCGAGTCTCAAAGCCTTTGTGCATCCACTTTCCCTGCCTTTCGTGCATGAATACGCTGGCATCCATCTGTGGGTAAAGGTGCACCACAGAGGGGCCTAAAGCAAGCCTCTCCTGATCCCTGCACCCCATCCAACCTCTGGGGAAGTTCGATGAAGAATTCAGCTCTAGACCCAGGGCCAGTGTGCCTGCATGTTGGGGCATGTGTGCACAGCATAATCTGCTCATTGATCTTCCCGTTCAATGTTTGTGTGACAGAGCACAGCTCAGCAGGAGTCCATGAAAGAGAAGGGACTTCAGCCATAATGCAGCCTGGGGATTAAGAAGCCAGCTTTACACAAACCCATCAGGAATCAAGAGAATTAGGCACACCTGGGATTTCTTTCTTTTCACTCAGGGAGCATTTTGCTCTTAATTACAGCTGGCGGCGGCAGCAGTCGCTGCCTTGTTTGGCTTTGTCTGGGATGAACTTGATTGCATTCAAGGCGGGAAGAAAGCGCTTTCTTATGAAAATCCAATCAATCCAGTGTGTGTCTGCAGCTGTTTGCTGCTCAGAGCACCTGGAGCTTGTTTTAAGAGAGGGAAAGGCGGTGGAGTAATGGCAAATTCTTCCACTTCTGGCAGAGGCTTCTTGGGAACTCTCCTAATGCAATATCCCTCCCTCCCTCTCACCCTTATGAGAGAGATCAGGAAAGAAATAATCTCACCTCCTGGGGGCTGCATCCCCTCTACCACTGACTCCTTGCTCTGTTTCTCAATTTTCCCCACCTGTAAAAAAAAAAGATAATATTGTAATGAATTGCTATGTCTGCACTCAAACAGCCAATCTCTGCTAGCAAGAGCCAGGCTTGGTCACTCACCAGATACTCATGGATAGAGATTCTCCTGCATCCCAAACCCAGTTCCAGCCCTGCCCTCAAATGAAGTATAGCAGCAGCCCTGCAAATCTCGATGGCCTAGTAATTATCATTTCCATTTTTTACAGATGTGATAGCAAAACAAACACAGGGGGGACCAGAGGCAGAATCTGAGTTCAGAGCACCTGCTCCGACCCCCATGCTCCATTGTACATGCCAGCTGGAAGGCTGCACAGGGCAGTCTGTCCATGGAGCTGATCCGAGAACAGTAGTAGGCATGTATGAAATGGCTTGAATAAAATGAGGAAAGCCATCAGCCAAAGCCTCCTCTCTAGTTTGGATAAGGTAAACCCACTGCCTGGCCATTCTTCTCCCTTCCACAGCAGCCTCAGGCTTTCCAGAGTCCTGAATTGCAGTTTCCCAGCACTGCCCACCCTCATCTCTCAGATCCTGCTGTGTGGCCAAGCTTCAGGACCCATTAGAACAGACCCACATGCTATTCTGAGGCCTCCACATCATGAGGTTTGTCATTCCCATCCACCCCCACACTCCTTATCTCCTTGGCTTTGTTCATTCAAGGGCTGCCAGAGCAGCAGCTACATTTGTGGCCTTGCCTGCTATTTTGCTCCCACATTAACAATCTTTCCTATGATGTTTCATTGTGCTGGATTTCCACGCTCCACTCAGCACTATGTCTCATACGACCAACATGGGATGCATCACAACGGCAGCACTCACACTTCCTCCAGCATCCAGGCCAGCTGTGCTTTTCAAAGCTAGCCGCACAGGCTAGCAAGGTTTGCCCCAGCATGGTGGGGCACTGATAATCCTACCAGGCAGCTTGGAAGATAAGAGCGCTCCTAGCCTTGCTCATTAGTGCCATCCTCTGATGGAGACAAAGAATGGCACTGTTGGGCTACGGTGAACTGCTACAATGCCAGGGGAAGTAAGAGGAAAGGAGACGTTGTCTAGAGAGGATCGGAAAGGGTCAAAAAGGTGCTATACAAAGATCTTGAAACAAGCCCTGCCGCAGAGAGCTTCTGATCAAAAGAGCCAAGGCAGGAAAAGAAGAAAGAAGCAGAGGGGGAGGAAGGGACATGCCCAAGGTCATGCTGTGGATCTGTTACAGAGCCAGGAATAGAACTCAGATCCCCTGAGTCCCACTGCAGTAGTGGCCCAGCCATGGATCATGCTGCCACTCCGGTAAGCGATACACTAAGTAATTACACTGCTGTCAACCTTGGCTGGTCCTAGAAGCAAGGGGGGGGGACACACAAATTTCCCAGCAGTGTGTTGGGTTTTTTGAGGGGGGAGTTACAAGTAACAAGCAGGCATCCTGAGTCCCCTGGGTAGAGAAAAGAAAGCCACTTTTCTACATTTTAAATAAAGGAGGCACTTGAAGGGGGGTGAGCTTCTCTGGCCAAACTCTCAGAGTCCTGCCCCAGTGCTGCATAGTTGACCCAGCACATGTGTTTCCTGCAGTTCGCTATTCCATGCACAGTTCAGCATGCTACAGCTGATGCGTCGGCCATACATGCTAATAAATCATAGCGTGACCCGAGTTTCTTGCCTTCACAGCCAGCCTCACTCTGCTATGTGCTGCACTTCTTTGAGCCTCCATTGCCCCCACTGGAAAAGCATGGCCAATATTAATGCTTGGCGCTTCTGTCCTGCTTAGATTGTTTTATCACACCACGCAACACACCATCACGCCCTGCTCCCACACCATCGAAGTCAGGGTCAATGGGAACAGTCTCACTGGCTTTAACAGGTATGGAACCGAGTCCGTGAAGTGAAGCCTTCCTCTCTGCAAAGGGAGAGTGACAGGGAGAAAAAGCCCCCATGGCTATTTCAAGGGTTGCTTCTTCTTCTCTAGATCTCAAAGTACTTCACACCTCAACTACAGATTCTCCTGTGCTGCACCTTCCAAAGCCCAGTTCCCAACTCTACAATCCAGATTTCCCCCAGCTCAGCAGGATCCCACTGTGAAAAGGAAGAGGGACAACTGGATTCCCACTCATTTGTCTACTTAGATACTATCCCTGGCCTGAAGAGTACCTGCCTAGCACCTTCAAATCAATCCCTCTCACAACTTTCCAACCGAGCTTTGCCCTTGGGCAAAAGCCCTTTATAAAATAAAAGAAATTGAGAGAATTTGCACCAGGTCTTTGGGGAGAAAACAGAATTATCTGCAGCATCTCAGAGCCTGCCCTTCCCCCACCCCATCTGCAGCTGCTGGAACAGGAGCTGCTTAGCAAGTTAAAAGCATAGACTAAAACCCAGAGCGGAGCGCAGCACACGGCAGCAAGGAGAGAGGGCCATGGCAGCCGGCGCACCAGGGACGCAGGTGTTCAGAGAGTGCAGGCTTTATGGATGACTTGAGCTGTAATACACCATCAATTATAGCCATGCTGTCTCAGCTGTATTAACTCCTCCTGGGCAGGAGGGCATTTGTGGATTGGAATCAGTCTCCTGTGATCAGCAGCAGCCTTTCCCCACCCAGGGCAGGAGGCACCATCTATCCGTGTGAAAGAAAGGTTAACTGAGTGGCAAGGTCCTGTGGGGGGTGGAGGGGGAAACAGCAGATGGCCGGCTTCTTGTTTTTCCTGCCAGGCCTGCCTGGGGAAGCTTGCAGCCCTGCTGCCCATGGCTACAGCAGCTTGTGTTTTGGTATGGCTCATAGTCTGGCACAACTCAAGACCAGCTGTGGCCTCACCTCGCACATCAGCATGCCAGGGTTAGCAGATGAATAGATTTGTGGTTAGCTCAGGCAAGAATGAGGAGTCAGGATATCTGCAGCCAAATTCTGTGCTCTGATGGATGTATATCAGGAATGACTCCAGCGGAGCCAGGATGGTTCTAGCTGTGTCAAATCAGCATGAAACCAGAATCAGGACCATGTTGTCTGCTTTGGCTCATCTAAAGGTAGACCTCAGACAAGGCACCTGTAGCCCAATGATTAGCATTGCTAAGTACCTTTGATCTATGAGGAAGTTAGTAGGTGGCTCAGCACCTGAAGAGGTGGGAACAAGGTGGGATGGAGTAAGGCCTCAGCAAGTTTGCAAATGGCATCAAGCTGGGGGGAGTGGTAGATACACTGGAGGGCAGGGGTAGGATTCAGAGTGACCTAGACAAACTGGAAAGTTGGGCCAAAAGAAATCTCATGAGGTTGAATAAGGACAAGTACAAAGTTTGTTTTTTGGGTGGGTTTGTTTGTTTTGTAAAAATACATGTCTTTATACATATGTTATATACACACATACACAGCTTCCTGTCACTGTTCATTACCTCCTTAAGCCACCAAAGGAAAACCCACGCACCCGCTACAATATATGGACCCGCGGAACGGCGCTCCTGTGCACCTGTCCACAAGGCATCATCTCCCTCCAACCCCGTCTCAGTCTGGTCCCTAAATACTGGGTTTAAAACTCAGTTCATTCACTGTCACTTCTGCTGCTGCCGTGCTCAACACTGTCTTCCTATCTGGTTGTCTCGATTTCCTTTTCGGGGTTGCTGTCTGTTTCCCTGCTGAGGGGGGTCTTGAAGATCCTGTGCCAAGTATCCTTCTGCCAGGCGGATTTGGCTGCATCCTCACTATCCTCTGCTACCGATTTCTGGTAGTAGGACTGGCGTTTGCTCAAAGCCATTTTAACACAGTCTACCACCTTGAGGTTTGTGCCTGTACCTCAGGAGGTTCCTGGACCTCCACAGGGTGCTCCTGACACAGGATACAAACCGATTGAAGCGGGCTGATGGGGTCCCCTGGGGTTTAGTCAGGAGCCCGTACAGCGCCGCTTCTCGACAGCTGTCCGACCCGTCACTGCTTCACAGAGCTGCTTTACCTTCTTCCACATGGAACAATCCCATTCGCCGATACAGGCTGGGGGCTGACTAGCTAAGCAGCAGCTCTGCAGAAAAGGATCTGAGGCTTACAGTGGGCAATAAGCTGGATATGAGCCAACAGCATGTCCACATTGGGCTGCATTAGGAAGAGCACAGCCAGCAGATTGAGGGAAGCGATTCTTCCTCTCTATTTGGCACTGGTGACATCTGGTGTACTGTGTCTAGGTTTGGGCCCCCCATTACAGAAAGGATGTGGACAAATTGGAAAAAGTCCAGCTGAGGGCAATGAAAATGGTTAGGGACTGGGGTACATGACTTATGAGGAAAGGCTGAGGGAGCTAGGCTTGTTTAGTCTGTAGAAGAGAAGACCGAGGGGGAATTTAATAGTAGCCTTTGACTACCTGAAGGGTGGTACAAAGAGGATGAAGCTGGACTGTTCTCAGTGGTGACAGATGACAGAATAAGGAGCAATGGTCTCAAGTTGCAACAAGGGAAGTTTAGGTTGGATACCAGGAACAACTTTCACACTAGGAGGGTGGTAAAGCACTGGAACAGGTTACCCAGAAAGGTGGTGGAGCCTCCATCCCTGGAGGTTTTAAGACCCAGCTAGACAAAGCCTTGGCTGGGATGATCTAGTTGGGGATGGTCCTGCTTTGAGCAGGGGGTTGGACTAGATGACCTCCTGAGGTCCCTTCCAACCCTAATTTTCTATGACTCTATGACACTAAAAACCAGGCTGTTGATCTCTATGTGCTTCTGCTTTACCAATCCCACTGGTAGCCATCATTAATAATAATCATTACTAATAACTCCCTGCCTCTGAGGGGGAAGGCAAGATGCACAGCTCTCAGATCCTCCAGCCAGCCAGCCAGATTCCACTGAGCTGGGAAGTCTTTGCTGCTGTTTGCAAAATGCTTTGAGATCCCCATAGAGAAGGGTGCAGTGCTGGATACAGCTGCACACGTGGAACCAAGTTGCATATGCCAATTCTATGGCCCTGCCTCTGACACTACAATGTGCAGCGCAGTGAGCTGGGGACAGCACCCACACCCAGCCCCCTTCCCCTCCTCCATCTCCCAGCCCCCTCTCTCCCCCCAGCTGTTTGCAGGCTGATGTCATCACTGGTCTGGTGTTGAGGCAGAAAGTATTTTGTGCCTCTGGAGTCCCACCCTTGCCTCTGGATCTGCAATAATCCTGTAATTGTGATGCTGAGCAGCACCTGAAGACAATTTTATCACACTCTGTATAATGTGTAAATACCATTAAGTTAGACAGATTCTCTCATTAATTCTCCGTCCCAGTGACAGGCCAGGAATTAACACAATTGATTTTCCAGTCCCTGCTCATTATCAATCATCCAAGAACTTAGTCACATTTCATCTGTTCCACCTGGTCCCCAGCATTTATTTGGAGGCTTCAACATATTAAACTAATAAAGAACAGTGGGTAAAGCAACCTCCACATTCCAAACCCAAAGAGGAACAAAGTGATCGCATTCCTAATTGCCTCCTTATGAAATACCTTCCTGTGCTCTAGCAACCGTTACAGCCAGTGCAGAACAAACCTACATACAGCCCTGCTAAATGATATCTGCTGCTATGGCATTTTCCAAGTTGCCAGGTAAATGAATGCCTAGGTGTGCATGTCTGCACTACTCTCTTCAAAGCACTAATGCCAGGTGCAGAGGGTCTGCACCTTCTGCTGAATCCCTTTGCAATGGAGGGTTCTTGGCATTTGCAAGGGATACATAGCAACTCACAGCAGAAGGCACAATTTCAACTGGAGTAACAAGATCAGAATGGTATCACACTCTGCCAAAAGTCCCATAGGTTGTAGCAGGGCTCTCGCTCAGCAATTGAAGGAAGGGGCTCACTACCTGTCCCAATGCTGCCAGGAGACTGAAGGGAGAATGAGAACCTGGGAAGAACACCCAAAGCCCAGGTGGAGAAGGAAGCAATGCAAGTCAAGGTACCAGTTAGCTCCTTAGAGCAGACCTTGTGTCCTGGCATGAGAGTTAGAAGTGGGTGAGAAGAGGATGATTGACAGCATTACTTCCAGCTTGATAAAAGGGAGATAGTTTCAGTGTCTCATCCTCACAGTGGAAATCACAAGAGCCAGGAAACCTCATTCTGTCTGTCTGCCTATCCTGCTGCTGGGCAAAACTCACTCTGGAGCTGGAGGAACAGCAGTGCTAGGCTGAGAGGGTGATTCTGTCTCCAGACTCAGACAACTTCTTACACAGCAATTTGCCAACTACGAACCATGTTGGGGATTCAGATCTCTCTACAGGCTGGTGCCCATCATTCACAAGCCTAATTAGGTCTCGCACAAAGTCAGCATCCACTCCTGACTGCACTTGTACCCTCACCTGCCAATGCCTGCATTGTCCCACTTCTACCAGCTCCTCTTGCTTGCTCCATGTCCCATTGCTTCCCTGCTTTGTATTTCCTGCGAACCCAGCCACTTACCTGCAGCTCCCCCTGGACAAATGGAATCTGGATCCGTGGTTTGAAGCAACCCAGTTGTTTTCATTTTCAAACAAGTGCGTTGCTCTAAACCAGGGGTGTCCAACCTTTTGAATGTGGGGCCAGATCATGAACTTTTTATCACCCAGTGGGCCGGCGAGCCATATTCAAAGATCACCCCCCCCCCCCCCCAAACGAAAGTACAGTGTTTACTTTCGTTTCCTGTCGCAGCACCTTGGGCCTCAGAAAACAGCTTGGAGAGTCACGTGTTGGACAAGCCTGCCCTAAACCACAAATCATTTTGCATCTCCCCTGCTGAGGGCATCTATTCCTCTAGCATATAATGTAAAGGATACAGGCCTAAACCGTGACACCCACATACAAGAGAAATGGAGTCTTACTCACACTGTAAAGACCAATGATCTCAGCTCAAACCACAGCCAGCACTGAACGCTTTGGAACATCAGAAAGGGAAATGTTCTTCTGACCCCCACGATCATTATATGCCCTTCAATGTGAGCCCTTATACCTCTGATTCTCCCTAACATCATTACAATGAGTGTATGGGTCTGTGTTGGAACCTTATCAACTTGGTCCCTATGATCCTGTCTGTTACACAGGGTGTATGGAGGGGGGAAAGTTTCCTTCTAGCCATGGGAAATGTACTGCTTTATCCTAGGAGTTAAGGGCAGGGTAGACAGGAGCAGCCTTTCCTCTTAAAGCCATTAACTCTCTTCTCCTCCCAGGGATCCAGGCACTCTTCGAGACGGGCTCCCAGATGGAATAACCGCTAGGTAATAATAATCTTTATGGAAGCTATTGAAGAGGAATTCTAATCTGTTTTTATTAGGTGACTTCTAAAAGTTCCCGTGCGAGGAGACAGTGCAGGTTGAGAATACTAAGCAAGGAGAGGTTAGAAGGGACACTTCAATCTGGTGACTGTTTCTCCAGCTAATTGGATTCCTAATCCCCTTAAGGTTATGCTCTCAGTTTAGTCAGCTGGGCTAGAAGTAAGGTGCCCAATTAGTTTGATATCATGTGATCCAACCCAGGCTCCAGCACAGCCTGCAAGTGAGTGGGACCAATCCCACCTGAAAAATCACCACAGGAGGGAAAACTAAGGGACACTCAGACTGTAGTAAATCGGCTTCCAACATATTGCATGTCTCACTGGAATGGGTACCATATTAGGTTGTTCTCCTAGATGCTGCAGGACCACAACCCAGGCCACCTGGGGACACAAAGGATGCAAGCGCTTGATCTGAAGAGGGGGCCAGGGAGCTGTCCATTTTATGATGAGTTTGCTACCCACTTCTTTCAAAAAGAGCTGGCTCCTATTTAACCAGAGCAAAATGAACCATTTATTGTGGCCCAGCCCAGAGTGCTCAGAAGACAGGTCACTTTGGCTGCATTCGTGTGTCATGCTCTCCAGTTTCTCGTGGCTGCTGCACTAGCTCACAAAAGAGAATAGCAGGAGAGGGGGAATAAGGCAGTTACTATGGATTTTTATAAAGCGTTTAACTTACAAAATCATATCCTGAGAAGTGTGAAGAGCTTGGCAGTAGCACTGAGAAACCCAGTTTGCTCTTATAAAACATCATTCATGCCTTGAAGAACAAAGCACAGACCAGGCAAGCCCCAGATCCCTGTCCTGCCAGAAGCTGCCACTGTCTTCCACAACTAAGATTTGGTCCAAATTCAGTAACTGGTTGACTTTAGTGAAGTTGCAAAGACCACAAGGATAAACGTTGATCAGTGGATTGTATCTGGGCCATACACTGCTCTCTCTAGTTGCACAGGTTTTGCTGACACCAGTAGGCACTGAACATGCACCTTCACGGACATCTCCATCTACAAGCAGGAAAAGGAGATGCAGCTCAGAAACTAGGTGCCCTCAAGGTGTTGGCTGTACCCAAGAATATCACCCCAAATTAAAGGTTTGTCCATTATCTCTTACCTTTCAGGCGCGAGGTGGTTGCGGCAGTATAAAGAGAAAAGGAAAGCTAAACTGCACCTGTTCTATCAGATGGATGCACCATTCTTATTTAAATGGGTAAGATTTACTATGCAAAGATGATTTTGCAGCCTGCATAATTTCCTAGACAGCATGCTGACTGCACCTTGGGTATGGCTGCAGTTCTGTTAGCATCCTCATAGTGACCTACAGCAAAGGTGCCCACCACAAGATAGAGTTGCATGAGAAACAACAGACATTGGACTCATCAATCATACCCAGAAGGGGCTTTCCTACCAGAAACAATAGAAAGTGTCCAGGAAACTCAAGAGCACTAAGTGGCATCACTTGACCTTGCTGGTCAGGATGTTGGGACTGGGGAACCATGGCAACTTATGAAGAAAGGCAAGGGAAAGTCTTGACAGGAGCTTCCTGCTGCATAGAGGGTGAGTGAAGACAGTAGCATCACCTTTATATCATTTACCTGCATTGTGGTTACACCTAGGAGCACAAGTCAAGGACAAGATCCCTGGAGTGGTAAAGAAACAGGACAAAAAGACAGTCCCTTGGGGTATTCTGGATAATTTTTTGTTTCTTTTAAAAATACATATGCTGAACTACTCGGGGAGGCAATCAAGGCCAGCTGTCTTCCTGCCACCACCATGCAACACTTTCAAAGGAATTACTGGCAAGCTGCCTCCCATAGCCTGGTGAAAAGATTTTTCTCTGGGGAAACGGGAGCTGTGGGTTCGAATCCCAGATGGTGGTAGAGCCACTTTGAAGAGGTTTCTGACTGGGTTACTCCCTATCCCCCTCAGGTGCTCATCCAGCAAATGGGTGAGCTTGGTTCTCCTTCTCTGAGAGACAGGAGATTCAAACATAGAGCTGTGGCTGGAAGGCTAGCTGGTATTCACGGCCTTGTCACGTTCTCTCCATTAAGAGGAGCCGTTAATTATAGTTGTGGATTTTCTTTGGCACAATTCTGCTCATCTGCAAAGACTGTCCACTAACCCCAGTCCCTAGAGCGATGTATGGGAAAGCAGCAGGCTGCTTCCTGGCTCACAAGTTCCCAGCTTTCCTCTCCAGAGGCTTCCACATGCCAAGGAACTTGCTGTCTCTTCCCTCACAGGGCCACGCTCATGACTGCTTTGCTCCCTGTCTCCAAAACCACTGGGCAGAGGTGGAAGCTATGCTGACAGGACGTTTCTGTTGGCTGAGGCCTTGTCCGCATGCTCACACCATTGTCTGCTGCCCCACCAAGCCATCCGAGTGCGCCCACATCCATGCCCTTCTGGCAGGTCTGCAGCTGAGCCACCAGAGCATGAAGTGCGCCCTGAGAAGGTATCACCCATTGAAGGAGTGCCAGCAGCCAGCAGAAGGCACAGAAGTGTCTCCATGTGACTGCTGCCAGCTTCCAAGTGGTGACAGAAGCTTTGCTCTGCTCAGCAGAGGCAGAATAACTCTGCTGGCAAAAAAGAGGGGCTTGTGGCCACAGGATCGTCAGGTGAGGACAGATTTGCCAGCAGAACACTGCCCTAGCTAGGATGGCAGAGGAAAAATATCCTTCGCCTGCATATGTTGCATATCCACTAGGAGGCTCCATCAGCACCATGATGGCAGTGATGGCTCTGGGATGGAGATGGGCCTCCGAACTGCTCTGAAGCTGGCGGTCGTTATGTGCCTAGAGTTACTGCAGCATTTGCCAGAGGGACACTCACACCACTCACAGTCATGGAGGGTTTCTTGCTGCTTTGTCTAAGACTACACTACATCCCTGTAAGCAGGAAGGGCAAGTAGCGTGCAAGGAGAAGGAAACCCAAGGAGTGCACAAACAGCCTACGAGAAAAATCTAATGGAACCTTTAAGGCTTTGCTCCATAACAGAAATAATCTGTCAGAAGCCCAAGCTTCCTTTTATCGATGGCTGAGCTCATTCTCCCTCAGCAGCCTGGTAAATACAGCCATTCGTGTGTGACTAGTTTTATAGCAGGCTGCAGGCTGGAGCAGATTTTTACAGCCTAATCTTGAACTCCAGCAAATGTAGAATCCCAATTGGCAATGCTGGGAGAGGAGCCGCTGCCCCAGCTGTGCTCCAGGGACAGGAGAGCTCAGGTGATGTAGTGCTCAAACAGGGCAGCAGGCAGCAGAGTGGGGCACAGGCAGTAGATGAACACAAGCAACTTGGTGCCCTGCAAAGCCCCACTGCTGCCTGTGGCCTGGACTCCTCACACATCTCTGCTGACCCGCTTCAAGCCTGACCCACAGCTCTGCCAGCTCACCTCAGTCCTGTCCTCAGTCCTGTCCTGCATCTACACATGCATGCTATTCCCCATCCTAGGCATCTCAAGCAAGTGCTGATTAAAATTATTTTCATGAGCTAGGCACGGAGCCAGGGGACTTTCTTTATTGTCACTCACTTGGCAGTGATTGGAACAATTTATAGCAGATTGAAGTGTAAGGACCCAGTAATGAAACCATTTCATTTCTATGCCCAATTCAGTTGCCACCTGTAAAGCTACCACTAGGGAAGGCCTCTAGAAAGGATGGAGAACATTCCTGCACTAGGCACTGCCCTCTCCGTTACACATCTCCATCCCCACCCCCATCACAAGATGATTTCCCCTCTAGCTGCTCCCTGAAGTAATACCAAGCCCCAGGACTGATTTATTACTGCAGGGACACAGAACACTGCAGCTGCCCGCATCTTTAATAGACAGGTAGAGTCTGCGGAGATTACAGTGCCCAGCAGTCAATTGACCCTTCTTGATCTGCAAAAGCCTCCACTTCACTCTAGAAGGAGTGTAGCACGCTGAGATCCACAGCCTGCCTTCTCACATTAGGGAAGGAGCAGCCCATGGACTGTGTTTGGGCAGTGATTCTTTACAACTCCCTGCTGTCGTGGCCTGAACAGGTACCCCTGCCATGGGGCTGGCTCCTGAGCATCAGTCCTTATTTGGGACGAGTCCCTGAAGAACCTTAAAGCCCAGTCCCATAGGATCCTCTGCACCGAAGCATGATCCAAAATAGCCAAAAAACAGCATTGAATAAGGCAGGCTTCCATTTGCCTTAGCTATTAAATACCATCCTAGCCAGGCCTGCAGAGTCCTCTTTAGAGATGGAAAATGAACAGTGGAACACCCAGGATAACAGGAATAAGCTCTTCCTCCGTTCTATACAACCAGCACACTCCTGCTCCTGTCATCCATGCACACACAGGGACAAGGCCTTCTTTCCTCCAGAACAGCAGCAGACAGGAGGAAAATATTTGCTCACCAAAAAGCAAGAGCCTAGAAATCTTGTCTGAGCTCCTTTGAGTCTTGTCCTACCATGCCTGTCACACCGCAGCCAGAGCCTCCCATGGGACTCGTCCCCCCCTGTCACAGCTGCCTTCCTCCAGAACCAGGTGGCAGGCTCACGAGCACAAGACACGGGGCTTTCACTGGGACTGGACTTTGCCTATGGAACCTCCCTCTCCACAAGCACTCAGGAGGACCCCAGACCCCTTGCATTTTGAACATAACACCAGATCTGGAAAGGGCTGCCATCAAGTCCAGATCCTCATGATCACAAGCAAACACCATCAACATCAGCCCCCAGCATCCACAAAACACCTCTCAGTGCACCAAAAGAAAGGATCTTTAGTTCCAATTATCAGGGTGTTTCGCAAGGGAGACAAGGGCACTACTAAAGCCTTGAGCTCATGTCCCAGCTGGGAATTTGTTTGGTAAAATACATCCGGATGGACTAGGAAAAAGAGCATGTGCCATGCTGCAAAGGAAGGTACAAATCCCCCAAGGGTTCTTGTCAAGTTGCTCTGTGGGAAGATTCCCTCTTACCCCAACCTGGGAAAACTAACTGAAAAAACTATTCCTTCTGCTTACCTTTTCATCAAACAACTTTCCACCTCCTGCCTTCCCCCAAGACGCACAACACACTCCCACACAAACAAGCAAACAAATCCTGCAAGACAATCAGCTCTTTTCTACAGGTTGGCACAGCAGAAAGACTGCTAATGTTCTTCTTCTGTTTAAATTCCTGGGAGGTATTCAGATAACACCAGTAAATTGGGCACCATAATCATCAAGATACATTAATCAGTGAGAGATGGGTGGGATAATTCCAGATATGAAACTCTTCTGTTTTGTGCTATTTGCATGCATACATATGTACCTGCCCACATACACCACTCCTCACCCCAAATCAGAGAGCAGCCATAACTGCTGCCTCCCACATGTAGCCATTTTTGGCATACTAAGGTTTCTTTCACAGATGTTTCCCTCAACATCCCTTCCCTCATCCAATTAACTTCAACAGGGCAAATACAACAGGAAGGGGAAGAGACACTGGGGCTTCAGCAACCTTTGTGAGAAAGACTAGGGGACTTTTACCCTACACTATCCATGCCAGCACAACAGGAGCCCTGGCCATGCCACCACCAGCAGGACTATGATTGAATCAGAGAAGAATAAGGTTGGAAGAGACCTCAGGAGGTCCCATCTAGTCCAACCCCTTGCTCGAAGTAGGACCACCCCCAACTAGAGCAGCCCAGCCAAGGCTTTGTCTAGCTGGGCCTTAAAAACCTCCAAGGATGGAGATGTCACAACGTTTCTGGGTTGTCCAACTCCATCCTCTTTGGAACCACCCTGCAGGTAATTAAAGGCTGCTATGAAATCCTCTCTCATTCTTCTCTTCTCCAGACTAAATAAGCCCAGTTCCCCCAGCCTCTCCTCAGAAGTCACGTGCCCCAGCCCCCTACCCATTTTTGTTGCCCTCCGCTGGACTCTCTCCAATTTGTCCACATCCTTTCTGTAGCAGGAGGCCCAAAACCAGACACACCTCCACAAAAGGTGGCCAAAGCAAGCACCTGGCATCCAGGTCTAACCAGCCTGAATGGCAGTCTTTTACCTACATAAGCAGTTGTCTGCTGTAAGCACACAGACAGAGTTTCTGGGGTTTTCTTAGGTGTTTTACAGCTGGTAGTTAGTTATGCTCTAAATTGGAAGTCTATTACATGGAGATCCTCTGGGCTGAACAGGAATATAACAGCTGATTGTTTCTCGGGGCTGTGCTGACTCTGCAGGAAGCCACTCAGCAGCGACGTTCCAGGCAAGTTGGTGAGGAAATCGGGCTCAGACGTCGCTCCAGCTGCCCTCCCCGGATCGCCGGCTCTCGTTCACCGACAGCAGCTCCCTCTGCTCTTGGCAAAGGAAAGAGAGCGGTTTCCCTTTTAATTATTTGCCAGTGAACATGCACCCAGGAGCAGGAGCCACCCAAAGTGGGTTTGCTGGCTGTGGCTGTGGGTTTGCTTGCCATTTGCTCACTGTGGCAAGTCACCACCCATCTCTGAGTCACAGACACTTCATGGGAGGTGACATGGAGCTTCCTTCAGGAAAGTCTGGAGGAAGAAGTGTGGTCTGAGATAAGGAATATGTCTTAAGGAATATGCAGTAAGGGAACAGGGATGGTCCTTGCAGGGCGGAAAAGCCTCTTGTGTAGGAGTGTGGTTTGGTGATAAAAGCTCAAGAATTCAGGTGCCACCACCCAGCAGCAAGACACCCTTGCTAGATAAAGTCAAGTCACTTCTCCATGCTGTGGTTTCCCCAACTGTAAAACAAGGATAATGCCTGCCTTGCACGTTAAATCCATGGCTCCCTTCACTAATGATAGCAAAGCACCTGGACATGGCTGCATCTCCCCACTTCTTCCATTCTGACCAGGTTGCACCTGCCTGCTCCCTCCATCCCCCCAATTAATTGCCCAGCTACTCTCTAATTCAGTTATTATCAACAAGGGTGCCACAGAAACCTGGGTGCCATGAGATCCTTTTAAGGGTGCTGCACAATATTAGCACTGTGCAAACACCTGCATAAGATTTGCAAGATAAACCCAGAGATTTCAAAGAGGAATCAGTAGTGTCAAAACCATTCTGACCTGTTGTGATCTTTCTAAGCTTTTTGCAATGGAAAAATTGCTCATATTTTCCCATAGTCAAAAAATAAGGGAAAGTTAAGACCTGGCATTTCTTGAGGACGCCTGGAGTCTAACCAGGTTGGAAGCCACTGCTTTAGCTTCTCACTGCTCTCAAGAACTGCCAAGATTGACTGTGTGATGGCAGGGATGCCTGAATCAGCAACTCAAGGCTTGGGGCAGCTCAGATTTGAATCAAGCTTCCAAGGTTCCCCTTTCTCTCTTGGAAGGAGCCCAATACCAGGGCCTGATGGAGCCCTCGAGCTGAGCAAGTTGGGGCTGGATCTCAACCTTGGAGCTCAGGCTGGAGAGAGAACAGAGCCATGGGGGCTCCACATGCTGTGCTGAGCCCTTTATTGTTCACAGAACAGCCTAGGATACTGCCTTATCACTGCAAGAAGAGAAAAGCTAGAACAAATCTTCAGACACAAAGAACTAAAACAGGATTCCAGCTCCTGAAAGGCAGTGATACAAGGCTTCCCCCTTCCCCCTCCCCACTCCACTTTTCTTCTTGATCTTTCTTCTTAATCCTCCTCTCTCCGCTCCCACTGAAATTGTTCCACCTCTTCCCATAACCCTGACCTGCAAAGCTCTGAAGGAGCAGGATGAAGAAACCAGCCTGGCTGAGAGATTCCAGTTCTGTAAAGGGATTAAGCCTGGGGAGAGCTTTATAGAAATCCCAGAGCAGACCAAAGGGGGAGGAAATCAGTTTGGTTTGACCTTGTACCTCAGGGTGGCTAATGAACTACTTAATTGTAAACTAATTTAAGTGACAAGAAAGGCCAGATATAAAACAGAACAGCCCAGGATCCACTATTTCTAAGACTTTATTGAGCTCCAGAATATAAAACAACCAAAGAATCTATAGTGGGGTCACTCCAGCCTCTGCTTATTTATATTGACCAGAGATTAACACAGCAATGGAAAGGTACTATCCCTATGGCTTGACTTCACTGGAGCATATAATGGTCAAGGGACCATAGAGGAGTTAATTTACTACCTAATTGTAGTCATTTCCTCAATCCTAAGGACAGTGGTTACAATGCAGGAGTGATGGTTTATTGCCGTCTCTTACCAGGAGGTAAGATCTAGAGAAATCGCCTGTTTCATGGAATACAAAGATGCTCCCCAGCCAGATTTACGGACACCATCCAGCATGCAAAATAATTGGCCACATTTGCTCCTGGTCAAGTCGGGCATCAAGTTTGCCAGCAAGCCAGACGTTCTAGTGAGCAAGCCTCTTGATTTCCAGCAAACACGTTATTTGCCCAGAGGACAAAATCAGCAGCAGGTTGTTACCTCCAGCAGAGATGGAGCCACCGAGTGACAAAACTCCTGGGAGCTTGCTTTGCCAACAGAAGGATCCCATCTCTTTCACAGAACTGACTGGGTTCTTGTGCTTTTCATGCCTCATGTACAAAGGGACAGGTGTCCCAAGAAAGAAGGAAAAGCAGCAGGACAGAGATTCAGGAATGCAATCTACACGGTGAGTGATGAACCCTTAGAGATTTGCGGACATTGTCATAAAACTTGACAATTTACTTGCAGAAAAGGCAAACGTGCTGCCTGTTTTGCATACAGGCCAAAGCCTGACACTCCTCTGCTTCCCACACAGGGAAGGAGATGCTTTCCCAACTAAGCAGTGAATAACCATTTCACTGTGTGAAGCAGGCAACCAGCCCTGTTAGGTCCAACCTGTAGAGAAATTAATTCTATTTAACTCCCCAATTTTCCATTACAGATAGAAAATGCTGCTTGTTATTAATTAGCTTTCAGCCAAGGTCTATGTTAGGGGGAAATATGAATTTTTGTAGCAGAACTGAATAACTGATTTATGTACGCTCACATGAAAGGGAGCAGTCACTTTCCTTCTGCTGTTCTCCGGCACCAGCACAATGTAGCAATATCAGATTCCAACCCCTGCAGGGGAAGATTTCAAGTCAAACAAACTGTTCGCATTGATTTTTTCTTTTTCAGCCTCATGAAAACACCCTCTCTGTACTATTAAGTTCTGGATCCTTTTAAGGTTAAAAAAAGAAGCCCCAAACCCTAGGTTTTCAGTCTAAACTACCCAATATTAACCATCAAAGGAAGTGAGGATGCAGAACAGAAAGCGCAGAAACACACTACTGGGAAGAAGAAAGAGCCAGTCCAGTATGCAGCAGGCTTCCTGGGGGCTGCTATGTCATTAGGCTTCACATAGGAACTCTGCCTTGTTGGGAAGCTTGTAGACCTGGTGGGACCCTCAGGGAGATGGCACTTTTCCCCATATTCAAATCGGGCTCCTCTCTAGTAGGTATGAGCAATCGCCATTGTTTTTATCCTCTTGTAGCCTAGATCTGCTAGGAGCACAATTGGATGCCACGATGGGAGACCCGTGGGGGCCCTGTCCGCACATGTGCCTCCCCCCACTGCCACCCCAGAGCTGCACTAGCTGGGGGTCGATTCCTGAGAATCTCCAGCAAAGCAACGGCCGTTGCAGATGCTCTCCATCACTTCAAATCCAGAGCTGCTTGCATCTCACCACTTTCAAACACATGGGGCACACCAGGCTCCTTTTCAATTATTAAGTCAAGAAAAGCCTCTGCATTTTGCTAGGTCTTCAACGTTTGCTTTGGTACTTGACAAACTGCCTACGTGACGCTTCACTCTGCCAGGGCGTTTGTCTGGATTCGTTATCGACAGCTCTGTCTGATTAACAAGCCGAGAATCTCCTCCTGGTTGTTTTCATGTGGAAGCTGCACAATGGTGCCATGGATTTTTAATTCCTCAAACTGCTTTGTGCTTGGCAGCATAAGGAGGAGTCTGGGCAGAGCAGCCAGGGATGAAGGTTTTCTGAGAGCGACAGTGTTTGGGTCTGTGTTTGCGAACTCTCCACTGGAAACTTCTGCTGATCCTTCACTTCAGGGGTAACTCAGCCCAGAATCTGGGACAGGCGCCCACATGCAGTTTTGTTTCCAAGGGAACAGCAACACTCGGCTTGTAAGTCGCACTGTATTTGTTGTTCAACAAGCCCTCGGTGGTAAGGCCAGTGGCACTTCCTCCGGGAAGGATTGCAGAGGCTCTGACACCTGCTCTTTACTTGCTGGAAGGAGTCTGGACTTGATACCTCTGAAAGAGAGCAGGACCCTTTCAGCTGAGTTCAGTGGATGGATCACACCCTAGATGTTTCTTTTTGAAGGAGGACCCAGCTGATTACTAAAATACCTGATTTAGGATGTAGGCCATTTAGGGAAGCAGGTGGGACCCATATAGACAAAGGGGAAGCAGCCCCTAGTTGCAGAACCATTGGAAGAAGCTTGCCAGGAAACCTGCCAAACGTTCACTCTGGATCTTGCTCTGACTTACAGACAGAAGCAAAAGCTTATTTCAGGCAGTAAAGCATGAACATTACTCCAGGCAGAGTTGGCCTCTATGTTTCCTTTAGACATACAGCCGCAATAAGGCAGCCAGGCCAGAGTTTTATTAAGCCTTATGAATTTTTTAGCAGTTCTGGGAGCTATATTTTTTAACTTGGGTAGATATTTAGCTCCACCTTAAAGTAAAAAATCACCTTAAAAAGTCAGAGCAGCATTTCATTCCTTAAATATGTAATTCCAGCTGGAGCAAAACTCTAAGAACAAAGCTGCCAAAGGTGACTTAATTATAAGTGATCTGCAGACAAACTACAAGGGGAAGGGGGTCAACTAGTGATTAGAGCAGCAAACCGTGTGTTCTGTTCTCCTACTGCTCACATGCTCACTGGGTGACCTTGATGAAGAGGCACTGGCTCAATTTACCCAACCATGAAATGGGAACAACGCTGACTGAGCTCCCAGGAGCCCTGCTAGAGGGATTTGGTATTGCTCAGGGTGCTTTGAGCTGCCTGGGTTAAAGCAACACAAACACACTTGACAGCTTCTCTGCAAAATCCATGCAGATGCTGCATTTTTTTTCTTCCACATAGGCAAATATGTGTCTTACCCATCATGCACAGCTTGCCCATACTCTTTTGAAAGCTTAGCACTTAGCGTCTGACCAGAATAAGCTTATTAAGCCATCAGCAAAGGCTTTAAAAATGTAGGATGGGACTGGATGCCTATGTTTAAATGTAAATTTCTGCTATAGCTAACTAGAGCAAGAAGCAGCTATCAACCATCAACCCTGGCACTAAAAGTTCATCCTCAGGCACTTAACACTTTCTTACCACTGAACCCTCTACCCTGTTCAGGTGGGAAACAGGTCTATGCGTCAAAGTTTTGCTGGTGCACATATGTTAACTAGGGGCATAAAAAAAATAAATGCAACCCCTATCCAGCATCACTTTGCTGGCAAAACCCAGGCTATAACTGCCAACATGCTAACAGAAGGGAACTGTTGTCACCTCAGCATATGTGGCTCAGGCAGTGTAGTTATGTCAGGAGAAAAACTCCTTCTGTCCAGATATGCTGACTGTCCACTCAGAGGCACTGGTGTTATAGCTAAAGGGGCATAAGGAGCCCAAAGACCCAAATCAGGTTCTCTGGGGATGGCCAAATTTCTTTGGAGACAAAGAGCAGCTGAGCTGTTCTAATGCATGCCAGAATGCGTGCTGGGAAAAACTACTCCCCCTGCCCCCCCAGAGTCCTATACACATTGGCTAGGGACAGACATTCAAAAAGCCTGAACCCGAATTGATTCCATTTTTGCAGGTTAGCCTAACCTGGCTAGGCTGAATCAGTTTGTAACTGTACAGACATCCCAGAAATGCAGTCACAGGCCTGCAGTAGCTCAGGCTAGAAACCCGGGGGCGCGTGCGAAGCAGGCCCTATTTGATTCGGATTCGGCCCGAATCAGGGACAGCGATTCAATCAATTGATTCGGATCACTGTCCCCAATTCGATTCGGCCAAATCCAAATCCGAAGATTCAATGCTGATTCGGAGAATCAGCGATTCGGACATAGACACAGCTTTAAAAGTTTTTTCTACATACCTTGAGGTAGCAGGCACGGCTCATGATCGCTGTGATGCTGGGGAGCATGGTGCATCCTACAGAAGTGCAGGGGGTCCTCCATGTACTCGGCAGCAAACCCCGAAGCGGAGCCCCTGCTACCTAGAGGTATGTAGAAAAAACATTTAAAGCTGTCTCTATGTCCGAATCTCTCCAAGTGGATTCGGAGGGTTCCGATTCAATTCAGAGAGATTAAAGGGTCCTCTGATTCAATTTGGTTTTGGAGATTTGGCCCACGAATCAGGCCGAATCTCCACCAAAATGAATCAGGGACCAAAGCTTTGTACAGCCCTCCAGCCCCCCCTTCCCTTTGACAATGCTAAGCTGGGGGGGGCATGGCCAGGCCCTACCAGGACTCTCTGATTAGGGAGGGGTTCCCCTGCCCTCCTGACCAACCCAGCAGGGAATTGAATGATAACACAATGTTTATCACCCCATTAAGAAAACAATAGAGGGACATTACCATTTACCAGCTACCTGTTGATTCTGCCTTTGTCCTGTCTGCTACAGCAGGGACCGTAGCCAGCATATGGTCTTCTAACTAATGCTGAGAGCTGTCTTAGTAAGACAGAGGGGACAGGGGAATCCCTGCTTAGCAGGGAGTAGGGAGGGCAGGGGTGGAGATGGGGGCAAAAGGAAGCCAGGCAGATGCCTGCAGTCTCTGCTGAGCTCCAGCCAGGGAGCAAAGGGGAGGGGCCAGCCCTGCTATGGAGCAGAGACCCCCGCTCAGCCCAGAGAGCATGTCAGGATGCTGGGGGAGTCTGGTTTAACTTAAACCAGCAAGGTGTGTGGGACAGACATTGCATACACCAGTTTGACCCAAAATCAGTTAAGTCTGATACTGCATTCAACCGGTTTTATCTCAAACCAGTTTCAGCCATTTTCAAACTGGTTTATATACACTGAACATCTGTTCTGTTACAGGTTTAAACCAGTCTCTGATCACTTAAACCAGTTTATGTATAATGTCTGTCCCTAGCTATTATCTACTGGCTGCAGAACTGTGTCCTACAAGCATGTAACCTCCCAATCACACAAAAAACCCTTCTAAACTGCAGTGAAGTGACCTGAGTCTGAAGCAATGGGTCTAATGGGGGCAAACAGCTTCTTTGCCTGATAGTGATAGGAATCTGCTGTGTAACACTAAGATCTACTGATGAAAAGGACTGTATGAAAGCTAGGGATTGTTATCACCCCCTTGTTATCAGAATGTGAACAGTGAAGTTTAACATACTGAGACTGTTAACTATTTCACTGACGATCACTTAACATCCAACTAATATGGCACGTTCAAATGCACAAACTGACTGGCACACTTTCTAGAGGGGCTCACAGCTCACCTTTCCCCTCCTCAGAATCAAAGGCCTCCATCTTCTTCTGAAGTCTGTAACAACCATGCATTTCCAGCAAGCTTTGCAACCTACCAACAATTAGAGGCTTGCAGCAGCTAAACTGAAAACAATTGGATCCAACAACGGGGCAGACATACAGTGCTGGTCATATTATTTGTTCGCATCTGTAATTCCATTAAACAGTTAATTCAGCCAATGCTGCCACAGAATACCCAGCCTGCTGTGAAGAAGCTGCCATGGGAAGCAGAAGCCTAGCTGCAGGATTGAATTGGGGCTTGCTATGGAGAACAGCAACTCAGCTGTCACCAATGCTCATAGCAGGAGCCTCCTTGGAACAGCAGACTCCACAACCATGCATACACTCTTACCTGGTGTACCCTAATCGTCTCAGAGACCAATCCTGAACCACACACAACCTGCCCAATGAGGTTATGAAGAAGGGCCCACCCACCCGGCTATAAACCCTGCCTTGTAGCTGTTTACCCAGCACAGTAAATACACCCACCAAGCTCCTATAATAAATGCATTTAGGATTCCCCAGACAGAGGGGCCTGCTTCTCCTGTGAGCACTTCCCTGGTTAAGGCTGCAGGACCAAGGAAGGCATTTCCCCCTGCTTCCTCAGTTTGAAAATGAGCCATGTAAGTATAGACCCACACCCCCCAGTGACCCAGCCTGAGTTAAACAAGCTGTGAGAGGTGTCAGTCCTGATGGGGAGGGGGGGATTTAAATGGAGAACAGACCACCCAAGTGGTGGTTGATCAGACCTGGAATCCCTGTTTCTGCATGAAAGCAGTAACTGATCTTACTCTTGCTGTCCGCCCTCCCCCAAGGAAGGCAGGGCCCCACACAAAACTCTGAAAACCACTTCCTTAAAAGCACTTGATCAGGGTCCTGGCTGCCAGGGATGGGTTGCATGGAGAGATGGAAATTGCCTTGGTTGTTTAATTCTCTTTGGACCATCAATAATCCAGGAAGGGGTGGACTTTCTTGGATTCAGCCGGAGAGCTCAGCCTTCATTCACATGACCTGTTACAGACTGCAGTGTGGCTCAGAAGTGGGGCAAGCGCCAGACCCTACTACACCCATGGGAAGAGGGTCCCCATAACAGTGTGTCTGCTGCAAAGGGCATCACCCAGAGACCATTAGTTGCTCTGGTGTTCACCCTCTTTACCAGCTGGAGACAACAAGCCCTGAGAGGTCTCACAAACAGCAGGTGGATCAGTTGGCCTTCAAGTCTCCTCACTTCGTACCCAAATTCAGATTTCCAAGTATAGCAATAGCAAGCTAGGGCTCAGGCCTGGAGCTGTGGTTCAGAATGTCAGTAAGATGAGAAGATTCACAACATTTCCAGCGTCCTTAGTTTTGGGGACAGGATTTTCTGCCTGGGCCATTACCATGGGTAACACGAGCATATAGTCCCTGCCAAAGCAGGAACAGCTTGTCTCTACCTCCCAGCTGCCAATCTAAAGAGGCCCACCTGGTGCTTACCTGGGGATGCCCTCCCAGGCTGCATCCCCCCCCCCGTTCTCCAAATGGATTGCAAAAACACACAAGAAAAGGGGGTGGTTTCTACCTTCTACACTCCTGAGCCAGCAGTTTTCCTTATTATACTAATGTCATTAAGGCTTTTCAATTACAGGCAATTTTAGCGCCATTATCCAAGAGGGAGGTCTCCAAAGTGCCATCTACATCTGACCCGCTGAGCATTCCTCCCCCCCAAACCCACAGAGAAGTGATCTCTTAATGGAGGAGACAAGAGCAGGTTCAGCACAGCTAGAAACTGAGGATGCTGCTCTGTGCGGGGTGGGGGGCACTGGCATGCTCTGTTCCAATCAAGCTGTGGCTTTGCTGAATGGGACGAATTCCTTAGAGAAAGTATCAGCTGCTCCAGCCCTTCCCTTGCCTCCACCCTATATGGCTAACAATTGGCACTACTTCCCGTGAGAGAATTCCAGCCGGCACATTTAGTGCACTGATACTACAGCTCTCAGGACACCTTCCATCTAGCTCAGGTACTTGTAGGGCCCCCCCTTACCCCAGGACCTCCCAGGCCAACTCAATGATAACAGAACAACATTGCCATCTTCAGGCAGCCTTCAGAATTACAACTTCTATTCAGGCAGGAAAAGTTTCCTATTTAAGGGAGGAAAAATGTGCCAGGACCTGGAAAAGGCTTCCACTTCCATGTGTCAAGGCAAATACAGCAACCTGTAGAGGCCCAAGCACTGGAACAGAAAGCTGAGCCAGGAGTAAGTTGTCCTACTTTCTGCTTCTACTGCTAAAACAGGACTTTGGGGTGGACTGTGCGCTGGAAGCCAGCACAGAACAATTACAAAAACATTAGCAAACACTTCCAGGCAGCTATACTTGCAGTACCATAGCAACAAAGTTTGGCACCTGGGGCAAGCCTGCAGCAGCAGGGCCCCCCCCCCCCCCCCCAGAAGTGCACGCAGCAGCAGGAGCCGCCCTCCACCCATTGCCGCGCCGCCCCAAACAAGCTGCTCACAGCTCCATCCTGTGCCCTTCTCTCCCCACCCGTTGGCTAGCTCCTGTTGGCACCCCTTTGCTTCAGTGCCGAGGTGGTCACCCCGCTCACCCCCCACTTGTTATGGTACTGTGTGCTTGTCCTCATGAATTGGGAAGTACAGCAAACTGGGTTTTGTTTCGCCATGCAAGGAGTTTGCCCAACTTTCCTTAGGCCTGAGATTGTCCTGAGTCTGACTACTCCATATATGGCTGTGATATTCAAAGCCAGGGTGGATAAAAAAAAAAAAAAAAAATCAACGATTTAACCCCCCTCACATCACATAAGATGTGATATCTTATTAGACCAACTAAGTAGTTGGAAAAAAATTGCTCTTTGCAAGCTTTCAGGAACAAACACCCTCCTTCAGGCATAGGAGAGTTTGTCCTCCCCAGAGATAACATTCTTGTTAACAGAGGCATATAGAGATGAGAGATAACAGCCCTGATTACCCACCCATCATCCCTATTGGATCTTTGCAAGTTTGTGTACACACAGTCAAGCCCTTACCTCTCTCTAAAAGTTCAGTTTCAGGAACAATAAAGGCTCTCAAACAATAAGAATGCGCTGTTTGTAGAAAACAATGATTAAATGGAGGCTTCTTGACCAGTGATATAAATAGATTTGATTCAAAGCCATCTCTAAAACCAAACTGCAAGCCCGAGCTACATATGACAGATGTTAAAACACCCCTCTGACTCAGCACACACATCTGATGGGGTGTGTGGAACTGCACGCTTCTGAAAGAATAGAGAATGCCAGCAGTAGATGCAAGAGTTTCAATTAAAGGATTAAATTCACCTCATTATGGGAAGCTCTTCCAGTTTTCCAGTGTATCCAGCTTATCTCTACTTGGAGGTGCTAACAGCAATCGGCACAGGGTTTGACAGCAGAGCAGTTTACAGGCAGCTGCCAGGGCCTTGACATTCATTGGAGATTGGCATGCAATCTGTTTAAAATAAAGGGTAATAAGTCAGGGCATCCATTCAGATGCACCCAGACAATCCTCCCTCAGTGCAGAGGCCTTAACAGCCCCCCAGAGATTGAAGACTTCATTCTAGAGTTAATTTGTCCTCATTACTCCACACAGGACAGTCTGTTCTCCTTGAGTCCTGCAAACCCAGCAGATTGCAAGTGTGAAGGTTTTCTCTATGGCACCAAAGCATTTTAAAGCAAGTTAAATTGCCACGACCCAAGTTAGCCAGTACATTTCTACTGGATCCTGCACCTCCCCACAAATGCCTGTTTCCTGGGCAGAGGTGGTTAGCCATTTTCATTTGAAGTCTATATGGCAGTGGTTCTCAACCTTTTTGGACTCAGAGCCCCCCTTGGACAAAGCCAACTTAGTTTTTAGTCATTCCTTGACTACAGACTAACAACTAGAACAATTCTTCTGTTGCAACAAACTCAGAAAGACAACAGGTCAGAAGGCTTTTAACACCACTGATTCCTGTTTGAAATCTCTGGGTTTATCTTGTGAATTATGCTTGTACATCTAACAGTTCTAACATTGTGTGGCACCCTGCAGCACCCTTGAAAGGATCTCAAGGCACCCCAGGGTGCTGTGGCAACCTGGTTGAGAATCACTGCTCTAAGCTGCCCTCTTGCCTCATCTCCCAGAAGCAATCACTGACTGCTCATACTAGTACCCAAGGACACATTAGCAAGCTCAGGTTAACTGGAAGTCAATTAACTTGCATTAAAACCCTGGAAAATAGACAAATGCCTAAGGTAGCATGCTTCTTAACTCCCGTTCTCCTTGGACCTCTTGTTATCATCATGGTCACAGTTTGCCCAGTGACACGTAATCTCTAGCCCTTCCAGATATTCACGTCCTGCCCTCAGGGACCACTTTTTGGCTGCCCAGGAAACGGATGAGAAGTTGCTAACACTGCATTTGAAAAGTGCTTCCTGCCTCCGTTTGCTTTGTACAACTGAGCTCACAGGCCAGCCCATCTTTTGTGCTCTGTATCTGGTCTGGTCATAACAGCAGGGGCTGGTACAGTATCTAGCTGCTCCTACAGTGGCGACAGCCACATGCTTACCTATGCAAAGCACGTGTAGGTCCTTTTATTGGTAAGGCTGAGGAACAAAGAACCAGTTTGCTTGCTACCTGTTTGCCATTCAGTCTGGGTCCCTGAAAGGCCACTTAGATCTCTCTCAAGTAGTATCAAGGATATTTATCACTATTTTTTGCCATTGGCCTTGCACATAACACAACTCACTGTGCAAAGGGTAAGGTGTTCAGGCAGGTCCCATTAAACTAGTTTGCCTGACAATTGCTCCGAAAATTGAAACCACTGGTGAGATACAGGAACCATACACTGCCCCCACTCCCCAACAGAACTCAGACCTATACTCAGAATTCCACCATCTCCATAAAAAGTGCAATATTAAACCAATTTGATAAACTGGGGCAAGGAAACTTGGGTTTAAACTAACTTATTCCCATTTATTTTTAACCACTGGGAACAGATTTGAGAGGAACTGAAATAAGACTCCTTAAGACCAAACTTAGGTCCTCGTGCAAATCTGCGCCAGTGAAAATCTGTGTATAAACATGGTCTAAATCAGAAATAAAATTCCTATTAACTTTCATACACAAGATGGGGCTTATAGTCGTGAACAGAGATGATTAGGGAAGGCAGACAGATTTTTGCACTAAAGGTAGACAAAACACTAGCCCAAGCTTGGGAAGGGGTCAAAAGAGAGTCAAGCTAGCACGGTTCAGGCAGACCAGCTTCTTTAGCCAACAGTCCAGAAGGTGCAATGTGGCTAGGAAGTCAACCAGCTGTGTTTAACTCCCCAGCCCAAATGATCAGGTACTCAGTGTTCAGCTGTGCTGACTGAGGAGCAGCCTTCAATAGGAGTCTGGAACAAGACTCAGACTCGCACCTTCAAGCCAATGCCTTTGCCACACTGCCACTGCAACCCTTCAAGAGAGGAGAGCGCAATATCAAGGGCTGAGAATTCTAGTTCAGGCTGGGGGCAAGATGTTGCATGTGCCTTCAGAGGGAATAGTTTCTAATGGAAAGGATAACAAGCCACCACCTGTGGCAGAGCTTGCCCGGCAGCTCTTTATTGTAGGCCAGTGCATTCTTTTCCAAGGGCATGAGAGCAAAACAAACTGCATGGGGAGAGGATCATCATCATGTCAGCAGTCGAGCAATTAAAAATGAGGCACAGTTGGAAAAAGGAGCTTTCCTGGGCCTGCTTAATGGTTCGATAGGCAATACTATGCCCTGCTAGATAGAGCACAGATACAGGCATTAACATAGATTTAGCAGGTACCATGCTGGGCCCTCGAGAGAAACACCCACAATTGAACACCAATGACCCAGAAGGAACCAACTTCAAGAGGCTTCAACAGGGTCAGCGACACCCTAGGAGATCCCTTTTAACAGGGTGGAACTGATGCTGAGCTAGTCCAGAGGGACACAATATTGGGTGCATGACAGGAGCAGATGCGAGAAGCCCAGCTGCTTCACAAAGTTTCTGTGCTCATCCTTTGCCCTGGTTTTGGCACTCATGCTGAGGATGCTGCCCCCAGCAGCCATATGACACAAATAAAGACAACCTACAAAGCTGTGAATGAGTTAGGAAAGGGGCCTGCAACGCAGGAGGAACAGGAGACCACACAGGTGTTCATAAGTAAGTCTGTCTTTATTTAGAAAAAAAAAAAAAAAAAGACTAAGAAAGTGAACTGAAGTCTCATTATTACAAAGGCTTGGGCTGAACAGCATGCCACATAGAAACCCGGTGTATCAAAGGGGGCTGCTCATTGGTGAAGGTACCAAAAACATGTTACGGTTTGTCCCAAAAGTAGGTCCACATCTTGAACTACTTATCCCACGATGTACGAGGACATAGCTGTCCAGCTCACAAGCGGCCTCCGGTGTCTTTTCAGGCACACCCAAGATGTGTGCTCTCCAGTACCTGCACTTCAAAGAGCATTGCGCAAGATTCCCTTTGACCCAGGGCAATGCTCTGATCCATGCCCTGCAACACCATGCTGAAGCATTTAAAGATTAATCACAGCTCATTGGCAACGCAACATTTACCTGAGTTCTCGGTAGTGTGGACCAGGCCTCAGCCAACTGTTCTCTGGAAAGGAGAGGTCTAGGAGAATTTTAGTACACAAAGATAGACATGCAAACATACCCGCTCATCTACCAGCAGAGGCTCAAAGGACACTACACATTCTGCCTCAAAGATTTGATCTAAGCTGCAAGGCCTACAACCAGGGAAGAAAATGAGGAGCATTTCAGTGTATTCAGCTCAGACCCTACAAGTCGGATCCTTCTATTCTGCCCTGAGTGAATATTTTGCAGGGGAACGAGTTACCTGCAAAATATTTCCCCACACCCAGAGATGAAGACCCTCTAACCTTCAAAGCTTTTCACAGTGATGTTAGCTAAACATCCCTGTGAGCAGGCAAAGGCAGCTCTATTGCAAGGATGGAAAGAGGCAGGGAGATATGAAATGTCTCCCCTAAGACTACAAGAGGCTCAGAACTAGAATTCAGGTGGTTCAGGGAGAGAGATCTGCTTATGTTAAGGGAACAGGGGCTCTCCAATGTTTGGTGGGTAAAGCATAAAAACTCAAGACTGGAAGCAATCCAGGCCACACCTCAATTCCCCTCATCCCTGCATTTGTAAGCGGCTTGCCAGAA
Source organism: Alligator sinensis (assembly GCF_000455745.1). Lineage (NCBI taxonomy): Eukaryota > Metazoa > Chordata > Crocodylia > Alligatoridae > Alligator > Alligator sinensis. Next base: position 1,413,115 of record NW_005841851.1, on the reverse strand, counting down.
AATAGTGCTACCTACATATAAAGGAGCACAAGTAATCTTTTGCACATATTTTGAAACTATGTAGTGTTGGTCTTTCCCAGGAGCAA
>NW_005841851.1:1406141-1412998 GCF_000455745.1 Alligator sinensis | reverse complement strand
CCTACAGGCACAGAGGAGATCCTCTACAGGACTAGAGTGTAGTGGGGGGCTCTTCCCTCCAAGACTGTTTGCTCTTCACCACTACAAAAGCTGGCAAACAACTCATTCACATTCCAGTGCTATAAGCAACAAACTAGAGGCAACCACTGGGAATAGAAATAAAAGTTTTTCATCAATCCCAATTTAGCACTGAGCTAGATACCGTAGACAAAATAGCACAACACGTAGCTGCTGAGACCTGCAAACTATGTACTACAACGCTGGGATGTAACCACCATTCCAAATTGTACAAGGAAGTTGCTATCTTTAGCTCTAGGTTTAATTTGGCCACCAGCAATAGTCCACAGTCCTGGAAGAGCATTTGCTGGCAGGAGGCCAAGGTGTCTCTGACCAATAAGGAAAACTGAGTGTTGCTGAGCATATATTCACTGTGGAAACGCTTTCTAAAGGTTGCTGGATGCTGGTCTCTACTCAATTTGGTCTCATCTTCTGAATGTTTCTAGCCTAAGCCTTGTTCTCTGCTGTTAAAAGCAGCACACAGATCACTCAAGTCCGTTCTGCTTTCTTGTTTTTCTTGGGCAGCCTATAGATAAGATCTGGGAAAGACATTGCCCAATTTTAATCAGAAGTGACCCAGAGCTGGTGAGAACTGTCATCTGCCTGCTGAGACTCATTTTGATTAAATCACAGAGCCCAAAAGCAAAGCAAACAGTCAGCAGCCACGTCATTAAAAGCCACATGAATGGACTTCGAGATCAGAGAGCTCACATCTCCTTGGGTAGCTTCACTTCAGCCTTACCATTACATCTTCAATACATGCAGCACCCATTGTTTTCAGGGGATTAAAGTGAGGAATTGACACACCCAGGGTAGATCTGGAACAATACTGCAATCCCTAATGGACTTTTTGGCTCTGAAGTTAGCATACTGCCCCTTTGGCTCAAAGATAAAATTGTGCTCTACGCACCAGATGCCTTAGTGCAATATCCACATCTACATCAATCAAACTTCAGCATCTCCAGCAGTCCTGGATGCTCCCTTTTAAAGCAGAAACCCAATGGTTCTTCCCTAATATAAAAAATTATTTAGTGACCACTGAAAATATGAATCATTTGGGTCAAATTCATGCCCTCCTGGGACTCCACTGAAATCAGTGGCATTTCTCCACAGCTGTGTTTGGCCCTGTGCATTTTTCACAATGCTGTGGAGTCAAGAACTGCTCCTAGACAGAGGGCTGTTAGCTGTTGAGTGGCAGGACCTGCAAGATAGAGGAATAAACAACACCACTGAGCACATCTTCACAGGAGGGAAGAAGAGGGACTGGAACTTCAGAGCTGACCAACACATCACATAAGCAGGATTTTGACTGAAACCTTGACCAGCAAGAATATAAATCAGTCTCCCATTCCCAAGTTTCAGGGCAAGGGCATGGAAATTATTTAGAGTCCTTCCTGATAAGGCCCCACCTTTCTTCTTCATTGCCACAATGCAATAGGACTAGTGCAATATTCTAGGGTCTTAAACAGATTCAAAGAATGACAGCTAGGAAATATTTTGCTACTAGAGACTTAGTTAAATTAGGTCAGCTTGCAAGGCTGCTCATCAATATCCAGCTGCCTCTCCACTTTTACGACCTTGTCGGACACCTTTAATACCACAATCCTTTCACCTTGGCACACTGGGTTTGGACCTCAGGGCAAACATAATGGCAAGGAACATAACTTTCCAATCTAGCCAGGGCTGGGAGCTCTGGATTCACAAGCCCAGCTTCTAGTTCTGCAAAAGGGGAGAAAAAGTTCATTGCTTTTGGCTAAAAGCTCAGTGCAACAGTGCAGTTGTGTTCCATTTCAGTACCTCTGTGCTACAGTGGTGGGTGCCATGGATATTCCTAGGCAGGAAAGCTAGTAGAGGAAAGCTCCAGAACGCAATGGCTCCCATCAGCTATCAATTTGGATAGACAGCCCACACTCCATGTCATGTAACCATAGGGCCAAGGAGGGGAAGCTCAGGGATTTGGCATGAGAAAAAAAACCCCCATGAATATGAGGTGAGGAAGATGAAAGCTCACCACTGAGGGGGATAAGCAGGAGCAGGTGTGAGGCAGTGACAGACAGAACAGAAGCATCTGGCAGCCGCTTTCGCTAGAGGAAGTGCTGCATTACTCCCCTCCGCCCTCCCCTTCAATACAATCGTTGGCTTGAAAAAGTCATCATGCCATATGCATCCATAACAAACCTGTCACGTGGCACTGTGGACTCTGGCATTAATACTGAGTTACAGGGCCTGTTTCTGCAGAATCCCACACTGCTACAGTTTGGGCAGTGTGCCTGCTGGGGCCAGCACGATGCCAAAAACGTAGAAGAGCCCCAGCAGGAGGTTCAGCTTGGCTGTCCGCTGGGGAATTTTGTTGAAGTTCTGGCTCCGAAACTGCCTCTCCAGAGAGAACGCCATGGGAATGGTGAGTAGTGGCAGCGCCATGCTGATGGTGTAGCGTGTGGCCAAAACGCAGAAGATCAAATAGGGAAGGAAGAGGAGGATGCTGTAGAGCATGTAGGAGAACGTGGGGCCGATGAGGATGGCCAGGGTGACAATGCCCGCCTGTCGGTCAGACTCCATGTCCCGCGTGTTGTTGCTGTGCAGGATGGCTTCGGTGCTGAGAGCTAGCGGGACAGCATACAGCAATGGCGAGACAGACAGGTAACCAACCTGCACAGCATGAGCAAACATGACTGCCAGGGGCCCAAAGGTGATGAGGATCACCAAGTCTCCAAGGGCAACGTATTTAAATCCAATTCCTGTGGCAAGACACAAAAGCAAGAGGAGGATAAGGAGTCATGAAGCGAAACTCATGTTCTGGAGAATTTACTCAAACTGAACAGCAGCTCCTAGAGAAATGCTTGAACACAGGTAGGTCTGGACAGCATGGGCTCTTATTGCCTTAGATATCCAACTGCTCTCTACTACCTGGGAAAAATCTGTTCTCTCTTCCTTTTCCAAAAATAATACTGGCAGTGCAGTTTCTGAATTGCTCCTAGCTCCACACATGAGCAAAGATTAAGGGACAGAATCTGTAACCTTCCTTCCCACCAAAAATATCTTAATTTCACAACCAGTCCCAGTGAATTCAACAGGAATAAGGTGCTATCCAGTCTGAAATTGGACAAAAGAATCTGACCCTGAAGAAACAGGTGCAACAGTGAGGGTGAACAAAAGGCTGCTAGACATTTTAGATGGTATCAAAAATTGTTTTATCTTTCCTAGAGCAAAAGACTATCTCCTGCCTAGGAAAAGAAAACATTACAGAACTGTTTGTCCTGGCACATATCTACAATGTCATCCCTCCCCCCATACCCATCATGAACTCATGTACAAAACCTGGCTTTAACTTCTAAATTTACCTTTTCATTTGAAATTGGACCTGGCAGATACATGAGAAAGAGTCAGTTAAAACATTCCAGGCTCTACCCGTGGAGAAGAGAACAGAGATAACAAGAACTGGAAGTATACATTTCAGCTGTAGCGGGCCAGGAGGGGGTGCTCCTGCGCTGAGCCACCCACCTCACTGCACCCGACCACCTTCCAGGCTCTGGGTGCGTCTCACGTCTGGCCGACCCCCTTCCCGGAGCACACCCGCTAGCCTGGGGGTAGAACTGCCACCACCCAGGGATGGGCTTGATTCTGGCTCTGCGCACCCTAGGAAACACAGGCCTAGTAGCCCGTGAGGGTACTTGACTCACTTCAAGAGCTTGGGGTGCTTCCCTCAGTCAGAAGCACAAAGCAGTGGTCTCCCTTAGTCAGCCAAACCAAGGGGACCCCAAGGCATAATCTAGACCCACTCCCAATAAGTCTCCCACACTAGGTACAAAGAAGAACTTTACTGGTTACAAGGGGTAGGGCTGGAATAGAGCACAGAGTTGAGTAGTATCAGAGAAATCCCATAGAGCAAACAGGGTGGCCGGGGTAGCCTTTGATCTCGCATCTGAGTTACTGTAAGCTATAGATCTAGTTAGATCTCAGTTAGCTTACTCACAAGTATCATCCAGAGGCAAGTGGAGATTCCCTCTGGAGGCAGGCAGTTCATTGATCATGAGTTTTGAGAGAGAGAACACGAGCCAGCAAGTTTTAGATGGTCCAGCTCCTCTCTCTCTCTGAGTTTTCCTCATGGCTGCTGTGCACAGGGAGTGGGCAGGCTGCTCCTCCCGGGCAGTCCTTAACTTATATAGCCCTTATGACCCCATTTACCTGGTCCAATGGAGGCCAGCACCTGTTGCCTGTCAGCCAACTAATGTGAAATGCATCACAAGCTGCTGGGCAGACTGGCAGGCTCTAGCTCACCAGGGTGCCCAAGCCCCTCACCCAGGTATGTGATGCCAGTCACGTAGGCAGAGGGAGCAGGTTTCCCCCCTCTCCCTCAGGAATGTATCCATCTCAGGTTACCTAAAGAGAGAAGGTAAGCTGTATATCCTCTGCTGGGCCCATCCTAACCAAATCGTCACAGAGCAGAGGTTTTGGGTAGAAACAGAGGTGGCCTTCTGCCACATCAGCCACCGTTCATGCCCCTGGTTTGTGGTGAAAAGGTGTCAGAAGCCATAGGGAGGCACAACAGCCCTTCTTCAGAGCCACTCTCCAGGGTAACCACTAGGAAGGTACCGATAGAGAATTTTTAGGCTGATACCGATGACCAATTTTTAACAGGCCATATCGGCCAATACTGATCCGATTCTCATATGCAGCCGGGCAGCATGGAAAGCAGCGCCTGGCTGGTAAGTCTGTTGTGGGGGAAGAGGCAAGGGGGGAGCAAAGGGGTGTGGGGGGCAGATTGAGGCCCCCACAGTGAGGGAGGGAGTGGGGCTGGGGCAGGTGCTGCACAGCTGAGGCAGAGCAGGCAAGCACCCCAGGATGGCACAGGGGGCGTGTGCTCCTGGATCTGTGCACAGGGAGAGGGCAGGCTGCCACTATGGGCTGGGGCCAGGGCAGCATTGGGGTCTGGGCCAGGCCGCATTCAGAGTGGGCAGTGGTGGCACTGGGAGAGGGCTCTGGGGTGGGGCTGCAGCCACCACAAAATTCACCGTAGCCGCCCCCCCAGCGTCACCGTGGTCCGCCCCGAGTGCAGCCCAGCCCAGCCCCTCAAGGCTGCCCCGGCCCCAGCCCATAGTGGCAGCCTGCCCACTCCCTGTGCACAGAACTGGGGGCACATGCCCCCATGCCCTCCCAGAGTGCACGCAGCAGCAGGACCTGCCCCCCCCACCTGGATGGGCTGCTCACGGCTCCACTCCACCCCGGCTGTGCAGCCCCTACCCCACTCCCTCCCTCACTGTAGCGGCCTCGATCTGCCCCCTCTCCCCCACAACAGACTTACCAGCCAGACCTGGCTGCTCTCCATGCTGCTGGACTGCGCTCTGGGCTGCCTGCGTGCTGCGCTGTGGCTGGGTGCGTGCACAGGGCATTTAATCGGTGGCATTATTGGCCACATCAGCCAAAAAAAGCCAATTGCCAATACTGTCAATTTTCCTTATATCAGTGCCAATCTGATATGGGACCGATGTATCGGTGCACTTCTAGTAAGCACTCAAATATCACATTCACTTCCTTAAAGTTTCAGCACATAGTAATTTGTTTGTGAAGTGTAATCCGGGGCAGATCTGGAGGGGGCGGGGTGCTCTGGTGCCTGTTGCTTCCTGCTCCACCCGAAGTTTAAAACCAACTAACTGGCTGGCAGTGGCTGCAGCATTTCTAGTCAGGCAGTGCTGAGGGAGACAAATAACTTCATAGCTCTTTATAATCTACCTGATCCCTACTAAAGTCCTCATTGCACAGTGTTAACCACCCTCTCTTTTTTATAGTCTTGATGTGCCACTACTGAAGCTAGCCTTCATCCTGCCACGCTGCTGCCTGTTTGCTGCTCCTGGTCCTGAAGCTCCTATTCCGCAGCCCTGCGGACTGTTTTTAACTCACTGCAATGGAATTATATTTGTTTTTGCTTCCACCTTAAACCGAACAACCCAGCCCCAGGCTCCCACAGCCTATGAAGAAAGCTCCTAGCTCATCACGAACAGGAGAAAGACACGCGTGACGTTACATGTGCACCACCAGCCCAATCTGGAATGGGGTTCCCAGGGAGGTGGTGCTCTCCCCTACCCTGGGGGTACTGGACAAGCACCTTGCCGGGGTTGTCTGACGCAGCGCTCTTTCCTGCCCAGGGCAGGGGGTCGGACTCAATGACTTACCAAGGTCCCTTCCGACCAACACATCTGTGAATCTATGAACCTGCATCCCCATTCAAAAGTCCCAACCCACCCACGCGAGCAAGACGGCAGAGGCCGTGGCTTTAGGACAGCGGCAGACATGGAGGGGAGGCCGTCAGACTCCCCCTGAGCCAGCAAACACCGTGAGCAGCCATCAGGACTCCTGCTGGTCCCGGGCCAGCACCCGCGCTCCCCGGTCCTTACCGCCGGTGTAGAGGAAGGAGCTGGAGAGCCCGCCGAAGTAGATGAGGGCCAGGTGCTCCAGCCGCAGCGGGGACAAGAAGTAGAGGCCGGCGGCGCAGACACAGCCCAGAGTGTAGAGGACGACGCCGAAGCGCACCACGTCACACGGCTCCAGGAGGTGGTCCACCAGCGTGCGGTCGTCGCTCTTCTTGTGGTCGATGCCCTTGGAGAAGTCGTAGTAGGTGTTCACCAGGTTGCCGGCCCCGTGCACGGCCAGCACGGCGCCGGCGCTGCCCACCAGGCGCGCGGGGTCCAGGGCGGCCTGGGCGCGGTAGGCGAGGGCGCTGCCCAGCGCCACGGGCGTCAGCGAGGCGCTGAAGCTCCAGGGCCGCAGCGCCAGCACGTAGGCGGCGCACTTCTGCCTCCAGC
>NW_005841851.1:1405313-1405618 GCF_000455745.1 Alligator sinensis | reverse complement strand
CGCCCGGCGGCGCGGGGCCCTGTCATGCCGGCGGCTGGCGCTGCGAGGCTTCGGGCCCGGGTCTGTGCGGGAGCCCGGTCCTGCCGGTGCCAACGCCGCGGTTTTGTGTCCCAAGGCCCCGCTGCGCTGGACGCCCTGAGCCGCCCCCGCCGCCATGTCGGGCACCGTGTCCATCCTGCATCTGCAGCAGTTCGCCAACGGCCTGAAGAGCCGCAGCGAGGAGACGCGGGCCAAAGCGGCCAAGGACTTGCAGCACTATGTCACCATGGAGCTGCGCGAGGTGCGGCGGCTCCCGGGGGCTGGGG
>NW_005841851.1:1389052-1405303 GCF_000455745.1 Alligator sinensis | reverse complement strand
GGGCGGGGCATGGGCAGGGGCAGGGAGGAGAAGCCGCCGCCTGTTTGGATCCTGGGAGGCCCCGGCATCGTTGCTGCCCGGGGGCCGGGCGCTGGGGGGCGGCTCTGCCTGGGCCTGAACTCTCTTTCCTGCGCAGATGAGCCAGGAGGAGTCGACCCGCTTCTACGACCAGCTGAATCACCACATATTTGAGCTGGTCTCCAGCTCCGACACCAACGAGAAGAAGGGGGGCATCCTGGCGATAGGTGAGCGCAGGGATTCGGTGTCTCTGGGAGATTCGCTCTCCGCTTCCCCGTGACGCAAACGAGCTGAAGACCTGGTGTCTCCATGCTGAGCGCTTGAGAACGTGGTCCTGCGTTGTTACGAAAATACGGGCCGCGATGCTCAGCTGCGTTAAGTGAGCACGGTGTGCAAATAGTCTGTGCTCCCTGTGGCCTGAGAGCAATAATCGTACCCGTTAAAACCCTTCGCTCAGTGGCAGCGGGGCCCACCTCCAAGGAGCTTTTGCATTTATTCCCGGTAGTATCTCCCCTGATTATTGTCCTGTTGAGCTTTCGTTCTTGTGCGGCAGAGCAGCCTTAAACATTGCAACTCCTGGGGATACAGATCAGGGGTTCCTGACCTTTTTATGCTGCAGACCGGTAAGCCACAGACCAGCAGCGATCGGCATGCTGTGGGCCAGCAGCCAACCCTTTCTTATACTCGGTATAAAAACGGGTTGGTTGCCGGTCCACAGTATGCCGGTCACTTCGGGACTTCCAGTCTGGCAGCCAACCCTCCTGCGGACCAGCAACCAACCCTTCGCAGCCTGGGGGTTGGGAGCCCATGATACAGATAGATAACTCGTATGAAAACAGTCCCTTCCAAGTGGATCCCTCATTTCTGCACCATTTGCTTTTTAATAACTCTGTAAAGCTTCTGGATTGAGTTAAGCATCATAACCAAACCAAACCCCGGTGTGCTTAGAGATGATGGAGGTCGTTGAGGTGGAGTGGTCTTTGTTAATGACATCTCACTTTAGGCAGACAGCATTACTTTAAAGTTACTTCTGTGAACTTAGTACTGGTGGAAGGTGCCAGCTTGACAACCCTGGATACTGATGGCTTCTCTCTGCTGCCGCGCTGCCCCTGCCAATGTTCCTCAAGCCAGGCCTCGAGAGACCACCTCTTGAAAGAGTACAGTCTCCTCCATTCAGTCCTGGGTCCATTGTAGCCGTATATAGATGGAGGTGTGTTGGAATGGATCTGTGTTCCCAGGGTGGATCTTTATAAAGTAATACAAAGAAAATCTGACTTATGGAACCTTTTTGATGCATTTCTCTGTTTTACATAACAGATCCAAGCTTGAGAAGAATGCTGACCTTTCCTGCTGCTTAATGTTTCTGGTGGATTTGCAGTTTAGGAAGCGTTAGCAGGAATCTTTCCAGGCTGCCTAGAAAGAACTCTCTTCCAGGGATTTTGCTACTGTTTGCCACACTAACCCACTGGCAGGACTTAACCCATGCTCTCTTTCTCCCCAGCAAGTCTTATTGGTGTCGAGGGAGGCAATGCCACCCGCATCGGCAGGTTTGCCAACTACCTTCGGAACCTGCTCCCCTCCAATGACCCTGTTGTCATGGAGATGGCGTCCAAGGCTATCGGGCGCCTTGCCATGACGGGAGACACCTTCACAGCAGAATATGTGGAGTTTGAAGTGAAACGGGCTCTGGAGTGGCTGGGAGCTGATAGGAATGAAGGTCGAAGGCATGCGGCAGTAAGTGCTCTTCTGGCTTCTCAGCCTTCCTGGGAACAGGCTCATGAGTAGCAGTGATGAGAACTGTGCGAGGAAGGATGCAATGAGTGGGGAGAGGGTTGGAGGGAAGTCCTAGCTGGGGAGTGGAATGGCTATTCTTCCATTTCTGAAGAGCTACAGGATGGGCTAGTTGGTCTGCTGTTAATGGTATTTGTTCTGGTAGTGCTTAGGAACCGAGACTCAGATGCTCCTGTGCCAGGCACTGTATAAACCCAGCAGCATGCTCCCAAAAGCTTACAGTGTAACTAGGCAAGACAGATCTAGCATGTGTAAGTTTTTTTTTGTTTTTTTTTTCTAAATTCCCACCTCTCCCTGACACCACCATTTTCCTTCCTGTCTCCAGGTTCTCGTCCTGCGTGAACTGGCCATCAGCGTGCCTACCTTCTTTTTCCAGCAAGTGCAGCCATTCTTTGACAATATCTTTGTGGCTGTGTGGGACCCCAAACAGGCCATCCGAGAGGGAGCTGTCTCTGCCTTACGTGCCTGCCTCATCCTCACCACCCAGCGGGAGCCAAAAGAGATGCAGAAGCCCCAGTGGTACAGAGTAAGGAAGGAGTTCCTTCCACTTTAAATAGCTTTCTTCTCTGTGTCAGCACACAAGATCTGGCCTAAGCTAAGGCTGTTAGGTGTTGGCTCCTCTCAGTCATGATTAAAAATATTCTGGCCTTGGATCAACCAGTACAAAAGGAATGGGTCGCATACTCCGAAGTTTTATTGTGCTTTTTGCAACTTGTTGCCAGCCCTTTGATTTAGCCTATCTTAGCAGTCAGACTGTTCTCAGCAGAGCAGGTGATCAGACTGACCTGTGTTTCCCACCTTCTTTTGGTAGCAGTGTAGACCAATTTTAAGTGAAATGCACGAGCATCTCCATTTCTTAATATCTTGGGACATGGTGGTATGGCAGTTGCTCAGGTCTCACTGTGCCTAATTAACTTAATCATCCTGTTCAAGCCTTGTGTGCTGACTCCACAGGGTCAACTCAGTGGCAGAATTCTTGGTATAGCATCCTTGCCATTGCTCTTGGCTCTCATTGCTGAAGATGCTCTCAGGTAGCTGAACTCTGTTTTCTCTCTGACTCCTAGCTATACAGCACTTTACAATTTCCTGGCTGAAGCATGTAGCTCTTCCTGGAAGTTACAGGCTCCCACTACCTAGTGACATGCTGTGGTGCATTGTTCTGTTTCATGGGGTTTAGTTTCTGTTAATATTGCTGCCGTTTGTTCTTTTCTTTTTTAGCACACATATGAAGAAGCTGAGAAGGGTTTTGATGAGACTTTGGCCAAGGAAAAGGGTATGAATCGTGACGACCGAATCCATGGTGCCTTACTGATCCTCAATGAGTTAGTGAGGATCAGCAGCATGGAGGGAGAGGTAAGCAGTTTATCAAGGTGACAGTCAGGCCTAGCACACTCAGCAGCTAAGTGGGGCTGTTGCCTCATTCAGTGGCTGCTTTATGAGTTGAGGAACATGGAATTAATCTGTTTGGGTCAGGAGTGGCCTGGAAAACTCCACAAGCAACCAGGGCTCAGGGCTTCCTGTTATCACAGAGACCACTGGTATTGAAGGGAAGAAAGAGAAGAGCAATAACAGTTGCTCAGAAATTTTAGCTGTTTATTACTGGTGGAAAGTGACACAAATGGATCAACTAAGTGATAAATGGGTATTTGTATGACGTGAACACAAAAGAAAAGGAGAACTATTTAGTGTACAGGACTACATATCCAGATGAGGTGGCATGACAGTGAAGGGGATGGGAACAGGTGGAATATCAGGAAACTTTCTGGCAGAGAGTTAAATAGGGAGCGGAACAGGCTCCTGAGTAAGAAGGTGAAAACTTCATTGCTTATGACTTAGGACTGATTAAGTACTAGGGAATGTTCTTCTGCCCTTGTACTGAGGGGCAGGCAGGACAAATTGGGATTTTTCCCTTTCTAGTTTGTTATGCCTTTCTAATCTTATCTTGAAACCTTTTTTGCTTTCTACTGATGTTGTCTACTAGCCAATTGCCCATCAGGAATGTCGGGGGAGGGGGGAGAGGTGGGCGGAGACAGAGCACTGTCACCCACCACCCTGCACCACTGCTGTCTCCCAGGAGCAAGAAAGGGGGGAACCTTGCCCCTCCGGCCCCCTTGGCTAGCACCCAGTGCCGCCTCCGCCTTCAGGGAGCCCCCTGCTCCAGCCACTCTGTCCCTACCATCATGGTGGCGTGCCACTGTCTCCTATCCAGAGCACTCTTGGAGCACTCTCGTTTCAGACAACTAATCAGAGTGTGAATAAAGCATAATGGACAGACAGACAGACAGATTAAGGCTTTTATAATAATAGAGTGAACGGCTTTGGTACAGCCGAATACATTGGCTAAGGTTTGGGATATGTGCCGTAGGTTGTTGAGTATAGGTTCTAATTGCATATGGAGCATCTGACTTCTTCAAGTAGTACAGTAAAAGTTCTGTTATCCAGCATCTTACAAGCCAGCATGCTCCACTAACCGGCATGCCGGCTTGTAAGATGAAGTGAAACTGGAAGTGCCATCGTGGGCACTTCTGGTTTCTCTGAGCCCCCATTGCTTGGGGCAAATCAGCCTGCGTTGTGGAGCCCCCCACGGCCCAGGGGTATAGCAGGCTGTGTGGAACTCACCTCCCTGTCCTGCAGGGTCGCAGGAGGGGTGGAGGGATGCCCCAGATGCAGCATGAGAAGTGGCGGCCAGGGCCGCTCAGTTAACCGGCATATTTTGTTATCTGGCATCCACCGTTCCCGGGGGATGCCAGACAACAGAGCTTTTACTGTAACTTGAACAAGTGAAATGTGGAGTGGAAAAGCATGTGAGGACTGTGTGTTTCTGGAAAGCAGTTGAAGGTGTTTAAAGGAGGGATCAGGTTAAAGTTCAGAACTAAACTGCTCATTCTCCTGAAGCTGGATGCATTCAGAGAGGTATGCCAGACTTGAATCTCCTTTGTCTGGGGAGTAGGAGTCCAGGTTTGAGTGGCATTTTCTTGGAGAGTTCAGACTTTTGAAATACCCTGCCTGCCTTGTTCTGCCATGCTGGGGGGCTTTCGTTGCCTGTCCCTGCCGCTTTCCCACTGAAAGTATAAAGAGGTAGAATTCCTTGGAATGTCTTGCTGCTGGCCTCTTATCAGAAAATCTGTTATCTGTTGGGAACCAAGATGTTGCAACTGGGATTGAAGCCTTTTGGTCCCTAATTCTGTTAGTGCTCTGTGTGTGTGCAATCTTCTATTCAGCTGTCTTTGAACCTGCTTATCTTCTACACCCAGCGCCTCAGGGAAGAGATGGAGGAGATCACACAGCAACAGATGGTGCATGACAAGTACTGCAAAGATCTGATGGGCTTTGGTACGAAGCCTCGCCACATCACCCCATTCACCAGCTTCCAGTCTTTGCAGCCCTCCCAATCGAATGCCTTAGCTGGACTGCTGGGATACAGTGCCCACCAGGGAATCATGGGATTCGGGGCCACACCTGTCCCAGCAAAGTCAACCTTGGTAGAGAGCCGATGTTGCCGGGATCTCATGGAGGAAAAGTTTGATCAGGTGGGTTGTAACTGTTTCTGTACTTGCCCCTTAAACCAGCATAGACTAAATTCTTAAAAGCACAGCTACCCCCCACTTCTCTTGTCTGGGAAGCAGCATGGCTCAGTGATTGCATCGAGGTATCAAGGTTCATTAGCTGTATTTGGCTCTGCCTCTGAGAGAAAGCAGCTTAGCTTCTCTGTGCTGCAGTTTATTTCTCTCTGAATCAAATAATTTTATCTATTCCCGGGGGGTGCTGTGGGAGAGTCAGTACAAGGCTTTGTAGAGCACCAATAAAAAGAATGGGGAGGAGGGAAAAATATGCTCCTCCCTGAAAGCCCAATCCATCCGGTTTCAGGTATGCCAGTGGGTTTTGAAATGCAGAACCAGCAAGAACTCCCTGATCCAGATGACAGTACTCAACTTACTGCCCCGGTTGGCTGCTTTCCGGCCTTCTGCATTCACAGGTGAAGTGTTTGTTGCCTGGGTTTTGGGGATGCAGCCAAAGGTGGGTGGAGAGAGTTCCAGCTGCTTCTTCCATTGGCCTGCACACAGGTAGTAGAGCAGAGAAATTGCATGAGCTGGCCCTTTGATTCCTCCTCTGAATAGCAAGGGGCCAGTTTTTTCAGAGGAGTGCAGCACAACATCTGTCAGGAACTTGCAGCTTTGCAAAGCCCTTGTGTGGATTACAGTGCCATAGTGCCTCATCTCAAGCTGTCTCAACCTGCTGGGCTCTTCCCTTTCCTTCCCTGCAAACATAACTGTGGGGTTGTCACCAGTGTCCAATCCTTTATTTCCCTATTTGGGGTGGTTAGGAGATCTTGAGGGAAAAGGAGATTACAGCTGACTTTTTAAAAACTGTATTGGTCTTAAAGTCCAGAGTGTACCAGAAATGGGGCCTTACTAGTATGCCTAAGATTGGCTGTGCCTTTACAGTTGTATACCAACATCTCCTAAACTCCAAACCAGTTACCACCCTGTTGAGAAACTTTGGCATTTGTCTCCTGTATAAAACCTATAAGAAATGTCTTAACCACTGTTGCTGAGTTGTTTTTTTCATATGCCTTCTCCAGATATAGAACCCTATGAAAGAAACTGTTGGCTTAGATGGCTAAAGCCCAGCGGGAACCTGTTTTGTTGTCATTACATTTAAGTTTGTCCTTGCTGGCAGCAGCAATTCATACCAAGCCAGTGCCCATTCTCTAGTGTGTTATTTCTGCAAGGTGTCTTGCTATAGGTGATACTTCTGATGCCAGCATTCCTGTCCTCTGGTGCAGTTGCTTCTAAGCAGGCCACCCTCTAAGCAATTGTCCTGGGTTTTTTGTTTTTTTTATTGCTTCACCCGCGGCTATGTGAAATACACTAATCTGCGTTCTAACAGGTTCCCTGGCACTCTATGCTGGAAGATGGATAGGGACAGGCCACATAATATGGCCTCCTTCTGTACTCCCTTCACTTTGCAGCCCTATAGATTTGACACGCAGGAACTGCTGAATGCTGTACATGTGCCTCACTAATTGTGGTTGGTAACCTGTGCTTTGGCTCTGCTGCCCAAAGAACTCACAGACTGATTTCTTCTTCTCTTGCCTTAGCTGACCAGTACCTTCCAGATACCATGAACCATGTCCTAAGCTGTGTGAAGAAAGAGAAGGAGAGAACAGCAGCCTTCCAGGCCTTGGGACTGCTTTCTGTGGCTGTGAGGTCTGAGTTTCAGGCCTACTTGCCCAAGGTTCTTGAAATCATCAAAGCGGCTCTTCCACCAAAGGACTTTGCACACAAGTGAGTCCATGGGGGTTAGAGAGGGTCTTGGATAGACAACTGTTGGTAAACTGACAAACATTCCCTTGAGATGTCAGTGGGGTGAGGGAGGGACAGGACTGCAAGCTTTCTGAGTTAGCTAGCTCTTACTGTGTCGTCTTAGGAGACAGAAATCCATGCAGGTTGATGCCACGGTCTTCACCTGCATCAGTATGCTGGCACGAGCTATGGGGCCCAGCATCCAGCAGGACATCAAAGAGCTACTGGAACCCATGCTAGCTGTAGGACTGAGGTACGTACAAAGCTCTTCCACATGTTCTTCTGTTAGCCACTGGATGGCATTATTGGCCCTGAACAAAATAATTGTAGATTCTGAAGGGAAAGGACCTGTAGGTATAAAAGTGAGTTGTGAAGATATAGCATATACCAATAGAAGAAGGTTCTGGAGAAGAGCTGGATAGTTTCATAGTTTGTAGGGTTGGAAAGGACCTTAACAGCTCATCAAGTCCAACCCCCTGCCATGGCAGGAAAGAGCACTGGGGTCAAACGACCCCAGCAAGGTGTTCATCTAGCCTCCTCTTAAAGACCCCCAGGGTAGGAGCCAGCACCACTTCTCTTGGAAGTTGGTTCCAGATCCTAGCCCCCCTGACAGTGAAGTAGCACCTCCTGATCTCTAGTCTGAATCTACCCTCTGCCAGTTTGTGACCGTTATTTCTAGTCACTTCTGGTAGTGCTCGGAGGAACAGGGACTCCCCCAATGCCTGCTGGTCCCCTCTGACTAGTTTGTAACAGGCCACTAGATCCCCCCTCAGCCTTCTCTTGTGGAGGCTGAACAGCTTCAGGTCCCTTAGTCTCTCCTGGTAGGGCCTGCCCTGCTGCCCCCTGATCATGCGGGTAGCCCTCCTCTGAACCCTCTCCATGCTGTCCACATCCGTCCTGAAGTGCGGCGCCCAGAACTGGACACAGTACTCCAACTGCGGCCTGACCAGTGCCGCATAGAGGGGGAGGATCACCTCCTTGGACCTGCTCAAGATGCATCTGTGGATGCACGACAAGGTGTGGTTGGCCTTCCTGACTGCGTCCCCATACGGTCGGCCCATGTTCATTTTGTCCTCAATAATGACTCCAAGATCCTTTTCTGCCTCTGCACTGACGAGAAGGGAGTTCCCCACCCTGTCGGTATGCTGCTGGTTCTTCCCCCCAGGTGCATCACCCTGTACTTGTCAGTGTAGAAACCCATCCTGTTCTCATCTGCCCACCCCTGTAACCTGTCTAGGTCCAATTGCAGCCTATTCCCCCCTTCTAGCGTGCCCACATCCCCCCACGTCTTAGTGTCATTGGCAGTTTTGAATAGGGTGCTTTTTACCCCCTTGTCCAAGTCACTGATGAAGATGTTGAACAGCGCGGGTCTGAGGACCGAGCCCTGGGGAGCCCCACTACCCACATCCCTCCAGGTTGAAAATGACCCGTCCACCACCACTCTCTGGGTGGGGCCCTTCAGCCAGTTAGCGACCCGTTTGACTGCGTAGGTGTTGACGCCACAGTCCATAAAAGCATAAAAGCTGCTTTGATGCTCCAGATGCCATGATCTGCTTTAGATGCCATGCCTCAAGCTCTGAGGGTAAGAAAAAGCTAAAATCTGGGGTCTCCTACTAAAAGAATCTTAGCTCACCTCTGCTGGCAGCATGAGGGTGTGGGGAAAAGATGGTCTTTCAGACATCCAGCTCTCAGGCTGTGACAGTTTTGTAGTCTGGAGTCAGCATCTTGTGAGTTGCTCACCTCTCTGTCTATAGGATACAGGCTTGAGGCACTCAGCCAAGCATGCACCCTGAAATAAATCTGTAGCTGCATTGTGCATGACATGGAGCATCAAAGCAGCTTTTAAGGACAGTCCTGTGCATAGTCCATTGCATTGGTCCCAGCTGGAGGTCCTCCACGTGGATAATTCCCAGTAGCACCTAGTGCAGCAGACTGGGCTGGCATCCAAGCAGTCTGTTTTAGCTTCTGGAGGTCATGCAAGGGTTGCCAAGCTCTAGTGGCAAGTATTGCTGCGCTCTAAATGCCTGGAGCAGTGTTCCGATGGGCAGTGTCAAAGGCATGAATGAGAAGTAGAAACACTTAACTTGTGTTGTTCCTGTCCTAATGAGCATTTGCCTGCTTCTTGTCCCCAGCCCTGCTCTGACTGCCGTGCTCTATGACTTGAGCCGTCAGATCCCCCAGCTGAAGAAGGACATCCAGGATGGGCTGCTGAAAATGCTGTCCCTTGTTCTAATGCACAAACCCCTGCGGCACCCAGGCATGCCCAAAGGCATTGCCCATCAGCTGGCCTCACCCAGCCTCACCAACATCCCTGAGGCCAGTGATGTGGGCAGCATCACCCTTGCCTTGCGCACGTTGGGCAGCTTTGAGTTTGAAGGTAAGACATGAAGGCAGTGGCAGGCTGAATGCAAGATGCATTCAAGCACTTGCAGAAAGCCTGAGCAGCAGTATTGCAAGTGGGAAACAGCCTAGTTAAGATTTCACAGAACAGTGTCCATGAAAGCTTCCAGGTCTTCTGAGGTGGGTGTTCTCTGGATATTTGCTGCAGAGTAGTGAGAACTTTGGAAGCAGCATGTTGTGGACACAAAAGCAAGATGCACCTAAAAACTCTTACTAGAATCAGGATATAGAAGTGGTTGGCAAACCACCTAAAGAAAATCCTAGCCTTTCCCTGCTAGACCCAGAATATACCAACTGGCCTACTCAAGTACTTGTTAATTCCATCTATATAACTATTTCCCTTTGTTACCAAGACTACAGGTAACCTTGCAGGTTGGCTACTGATAAAAGAGGCAGAAACAGGTCTACAGCCCAACATTATATTTGCTTGCACTTCAAAACACAAAACAAACATTTATTCTAAAGTATGTCTAGCTACACATGACAGCACAACATGAATTCTTACCTATACCAGCTGGGAAGACTCACGTGGTGGGAGGAGAGTGGCATACAGATTGGCAGCAGGTCTTTTTGAATTTGCTGAGTTCTCCAAATTTCCCTCCAGCCTATACTCTGTATTTATAGATGGCTTGTTCTAATAAATGTTTTCTGATTAGTTTTATTTAAATTTCTTTCTTTCACTGAAACTTTGGGGATTGGACTGAACCAGATCTCTTGTGAACTTGGAAGGTGTCAGTTAGTTGGGATTTATATCCTTAGGAAAGTAAAAAGGAGGGTTTCTTATCTCTTCTTTTTCTTCCTCTTCAACATGCCATTGTGGAATGCAGTTCAACCCTGTCTTTTCTCTTCTTTACCTTAGCTTATGGTCTTCTTTGACAAGGCTGTTTTGTTTTTACAACTTACCTAAATTTCTTAACAAAAACATATCTATAGCATCTAATGTTTGATTACATCAACCACCACTACTGATATTTTAAGATAAAGCTATGATATAGTATATTTGGATTATATAATATGTGGTCTTCCCTTATAGTGTCTCCTTTCAGGCCTTGTGCTTTAATTGTATCTAATTACTGGTTTACTTAGCTGCGTTGATGGCCTCCTTTACAGATGCGATAACTAGCTGGTTCAGCAAAGTAAAGGTTCCCTCTGTGGCAGGGGTGGGCAATTATTAAGTGGCCCTCCACCCCGAAATTTTGGTGAGCTGTTGAGGGCTGGGAGGGGGTGGGGGGGGCAGGGAGATGCCAGTTGACTCTATCTGGCCACCCAGCTGCTGCTGAGAGCCTGAAGAGGAAGGACTGCATCCTGCGCTACTCTGTTTGGCTGCACCTGGGCCTGGGCTATGCTGGGCAGCGTGCAGATTTCTCCACACTCCTGCCTCCCACTTCCATCTAGCTTTCTGTTGGTGTTGCATAGTCCTGACACTGCAACCACTGGCAGCCAGGTCCATATGGGATGGGGCCACATAGCTATCCCGCTTGCCCACCTGCTGCAATGAGCCACTACTGCCATGCTGCTCCAGGAAGTCAGGGGTGGCAGCTGCCCCAGGCTGAGCCGCCATGCCGCCCCCCCCCGGGTCAGCATGGACTCCCCTCTTAGTGTTGCCATAATGGCAGCAGCTCGTTGCAGTAGGCTGGTGGGACAGCTACTTGGCATGCTGCATTGTGTCCCATCCCATGTGGGCCTGGCTCCCAGCAGCTGCAGTGCCAGGACTGTACAGCCACAGTCCCAACAGGAAGCTGAGGGGGCAGGGGCAGAGTCTGCAACCCAGCCAAGCCTAGCCCTGGCTGGAACAGAGTGGAGCAACTCAGGGCACAGCCCTCTCTGCTCAGGCTGAGCCAGTGGGCTGGGATAGGATCAATTAGTGGGCCAGATATGGCCTGCGGGCCTCATTTTGCCCACCTCTGCTCTATGGTCACTCAGAAACAGGCTTTGAGGCCTTCTGCTTAGCCACAGTTCTGCAGCTTGGCTTATGCCCCTTGAAAGTGGCCAAGGCTTGGCAACACCTTGTACTAGGGAGATGAAACTGCACCTGTGTCGTTTTAGTATAGTCAGCAGGAAGTCTAGGACCTGAAGTTTAAACCCATGTCAGACCCTCATCTCTTTCCACTACCCCTCACTCCCATCCAGGTCATTCCCTGACCCAGTTTGTTCGACACTGTGCGGATCATTTCCTGAACAGCGAACACAAAGAGATCCGGATGGAGGCAGCCCGCACCTGCTCCCGCCTGCTTACACCCTCCATCCACCTCATCAGCGGACATGCCCATGTGGTCAGCCAGACAGCAGTGCAGGTGGTGGCAGATGTTCTCAGCAAACTGCTTGTGGTTGGAATAACAGACCCAGGTATGAGTTCTCCCATGTTATGATCCATTCATGGAGTTCAGGGGAGGACTGGCTCCTTAGCTAAATCCTTAGCCAGTTGCAGGATGTCCCCAGGGGCTGATGTTTGCCATATCTCTGCATCCCTTCCAACCAAACGAGCTGCAGGAGCAAGAGACAGGTCTGGGTGTGAAACCTGAGTGTCTTGCTTAGCAACAGAGGCCAGCACTGAGAAGCCCGCCCTTTAGTGGCCTGTGCTGAAATGCATATGGGTAAATTCCTTAGGTATTTCTTTCTTCATGGGGTCCTGTCAGCTCTAAAGCTTTGCCATGATAGGTTAGTGGCAGTAGGTCTGTGTGGTAAAGAGAGACGGTGGTGTGCTGGAAGCCATGCATCAGTAATAGCAAGAGATTGTGGAAGAACAGAAACTTAAAGTGAACAAAGACAAGCAAACATGCTCTTGCAGACCCCGATATTCGCTTCTGCGTGCTGGCCTCCCTGGATGAGCGGTTTGATGCACATCTTGCTCAGGCAGAGAACTTGCAGGCTCTCTTTGTGGCCCTCAACGACCAGGTGTTTGAAATCCGAGAGCTGGCCATCTGCACCGTGGGCCGGCTGAGCAGCATGAACCCTGCCTTTGTCATGCCTTTTCTGCGCAAGATGTTAATCCAGGTGAGAGAGAAGGTGTTGGGTTGGGGTTGAGTTGAGAAAGTGAGGTTTGGGGCTGGTGGAATTGTCCTCTCCTCACGTGCTTGGAATGGGAAGAGCACCCTGAAAGGTTCTTTCACTCAGCTTGATGCACTTCAGGAATCATAAAATCATAGAAATTAAGACCTGGAAGGGACCTTGAAAGATCATAGAGTCCGACCCCATTGCTCTGGGCAGGAATACTGCTGAGATCAAATGATTCCAGCAAGGTATCTGTCCAGTCTCCTCTTGAAGACTTCCAAGGTTGGGGACTGCACCACCTCCTTGGGAAGTCTATTCCAGATTCTGATCACCCTTACCGTAAAGAGTTCTTCCTTGCATCCAACCTGAAACCATCCTCTAACAGTTTATGGCCATTCCTCCTTGTTCTCCCCTGGGGCACCCTAGTAACCATTTTTTTTCTCCCAGCTCCTGATACTCACCCCGTACATACATATAGATGGCCACCAAGTCCCTCCTCAGTCTTCTCTTCCCCAGGCTGACAGTCCCAGATCCCTCAGTCTTTCCTCATAAGGTTTGTCCTCCAGGCCCTTAATCATTCTTGTGGCCTTTCTCTAGACCCTTTCAAGATTCTCCACATCTTTTTTTGAAGTGCGGTGCCCAGAACTGGACGCAGTACTCCAGCTGGGGTCTCACCAGTGCCGAGTAGAGAGGAAGTGTTGGGAAGGGCCTGCCTATGAGTTCATGACTTGACATTCATATCTAGAGTGAGCCCTTGAAATTCAGTAATGAATCTGGCAGTTACCATCTTCCATAGCGGAATGGAGAGGACAGTAGTAACTGCAGGTCCCAGTATACATCATTTCTCCTCAACTAAAGTGGCCTTCTCTCAGTGGCGGAGGAACACTGTGTGCTGAAGCCTTTAGCCCCATACCCTGCATCCCCCTGTTAGACATGGGCTGCCACAATCACGCTCTCATTTGATGCTTCAATTGTGTTTCAGCCAAATGCAGACAGAAATAGGGAATGGAGTCTAACTGTGTTGTTCCTTTTCATCTGTTGGTGCCTAATCTGAAGAATGTCGGCTCTCCAGCCTATCTCTGCTTTGATGCATCTGTTTCCCCACTCCCTGTAGATCCTGACAGAGCTAGAACACAGTGGAGTTGGGAGGATTAAAGAGCAGAGTGCCAGGATGTTGGGTCACTTGGTCTCCAATGCCCCACGTCTCATTCGCCCGTACATGGAGCCCATCCTTAAGGTAGAGCCTCCTTCCACACCCTGCTGATCTTCATTGGAGGAGAGGGGAGGTATTTTAACATGTGGATGTGTCCCCTTTACCATGAGCTATCCTGTTATCCCTGCTTGGTAATAGCAGAACCAGTATAAAAGAAACTGGCTAGAGTGGTCCTCACAGTAACACTGATTACATACAACCATGTAGCCCAGATAGGGTGGGTGCGTAGAAGCCATAAAGATGTCATCAAAATGTATCGTTCATCTTTGAAATGCTGATGCATATGAATATCCATCATGGGATGTGCACTGGTTTGAATTTTCAGTGTCAGAGGCATGGAAGAGAGTGTTCCTTGTTGGGTGGGGGTGGGAGAGGCTTTCACTGAGGAGTCTAACCTGTTTCTATATCCTCAAACAGGCACTGATTGTGAAACTGAAAGATCCGGATCCGGATCCAAACCCAGGAGTGATTAACAATGTCCTAGCTACCATAGGGGAACTTGCGCAGGTAAGGAACTGCAGCTTTCTGAGGAGGCACCATGGTGGCCACCTTGACCCGAAGCCTGTTGCTGTTCTAGAGGAGGAACGTCTCTTCTCTGCTTCTTACAGGTCAGTGGGCTGGAGATGAGGAAATGGGTGGATGAGCTCTTCATCATCATCATGGACATGCTCCAGGACTCCTCTTTGCTGGCTAAAAGACAGGTAAGTATACAGCACCCTCATTAAACTAAGCTGCTCTCTGTGACTAGAGATATAGAGTCAGATGTTAGTGTGTGCCACTTGGAGCTGAAAAAATTAGCCTTCAGTTCGAAGTGGTTAGTCCTCTATTTGAGAATGCCCAGAAGGGTGGGCCATATTGGTGACTTTACTGTCCATTTCATCTCGGGTAGTGTGTGTTCCCTGAACAGCTAAAGAAAGAAGCATGGATAAATGGCTCCTTTAGAAAACACTGGGACCAAGCTCAGTGCTATTAAGAAGCTGCCAGGAGCGACTGGATGGGGGCAGGCGCAGCAGGTCTTAGAGAAGATGGTTCCTTTAATGACCCAGAGAGATGTATGTTGTCAAGTGTTAATGAACTTTTTCCTTTGCCCTGACAAAGAGGGAGAGTCTCTGGGGAGGCTTTCAGAAACAGTTGGACCCTGAGATGCTTTGAAATGTTTTAAAGGGAGATAAATGATTCCTTATAAGATAAGGCAAGTAATAAATTGCTGGTCTTCCCTACCAGGTCAAAGCTAACTCTTCTGGGAATGTGTTCATTCCAGGTGGCTCTCTGGACTCTGGGGCAGCTGGTGGCCAGTACTGGTTATGTGGTGGAACCCTACAGGAAATACCCAACCCTGCTGGAGGTGCTGCTGAATTTTCTGAAGACTGAGCAGAACCAGGGTACCCGGAGAGAGGTAGGAACTCCAATCTCTTCCTCCTCTGAGGACTTCCAGGAGTTAGGAGGGCAGTCAGAGAGACAGGCTGCTGAATCCATTTCTAGCAAAAGGAATGGAAGGCCTGCTGCTGGGGCTGAGTGGGGTATAATTTGTTTTGCTGGACAAGGCTGTAAAGAAGCTGTGAATGAAGTTGTTCACCTTCAGTGGAATGGAAAGAATTGGCTTGCTGTCTAGGGAATAAAAGGCCACCATTTCTCTCATCACTAGGTCTCCTCATGGCAGCTACTCAGACACCTGGGTTCAGGCATCATTCATTGTGTTGGCTTCTGCCTGGAATATGGTTTTGACACATTTTCCTTGCTTTCTCCTTTGCCAGGCTATCCGTGTGCTAGGGCTCTTGGGAGCTTTGGACCCGTACAAGCACAAAGTGAACATTGGCATGATTGACCAGTCACGTGATGCTTCAGCTGTCAGCCTGTCAGAGTCTAAATCCAGTCAAGATTCTTGTAAGCAAGTGGATGCTGGGAGAAGAGTGCGCAACTTTCACATAATTTAATTTTAAAGGGGCTGTGTTCTTTTCATTCCAGCCTAGAAGCTAAAGATGGAAATGACATCATAGGTCATCTGCTTGTTTCTCCAGCCAGTATAGTGGCATGGGCCAGAGAGATCCTAACTAACAGTGAACCTGGGCTTTAGACGCGATTCATTCCATTCTGGAGTTAAAAGGTCCTGAAAGCTACAGTACAGCATCATTAACTTTAACTGGGGCATATAATCCAGCTCTGCCACAGGGAAACCCAAGCAAGTCACTTCTCAATGCCTGTTTAACCTTTTGTTAAAAGTGCCTATTGATACTGACCTGCATTTGAAGGACTTGGAGATCTATGGTGGAACTACACTAAGCAGAAAGGGTCATTGGTACCTGAGAAAAGGAAAATTTCTTAAGGGTGTTCCCTTTTTAGCTGCTGTAGATGCTAGAAGGATGCTGTAGAATAGGAATCTAGTCGGTTTCAGAAAAATGAGTTCAAAAGTGTTTTGTGCACCATCTTCGTACAAACTACCAAATGAGTGGCTTTCCAGTTTCTTTTTCCTGTTCTGTGAAACATTTTTGTCCTGTGTTGCTGTGTGAAAGGCCAACAGGAAAAGAAGTGACT
>NW_005841851.1:1384371-1389021 GCF_000455745.1 Alligator sinensis | reverse complement strand
GAAAGTGTGATTACATACAGTGCAGTCAAAATAAAATGGCACGGGGAGGAAATCTCTGCTCTTTTAGCTATAATGATAATATTGGGTACTACCTGCAGTAGCAGTACATACATTTGGGGCAATTGGGCAGGATTTGTTTAGTATTATTAATAATGATACTCGGGTCTTAGTTCTTACTTGCATTAGCTCTCAAAGCACATTACAGAATTATCGTTATTCCTCCTTTATAGAATGGAAATTTAAAACTTGGGGAAGGAAGTGCTGTGACCCAGGTCGCACCCCCCCAGGAGACCAGTGGTAGAACCATGAATTAAATCTGGATCTCCTGTACCCCAGCCCAGTTCCTCTTACCCACTAGGCCAAGTTGATAACATCCCCTAATAAATGTAATATTTTTATTGTTAGGTTTTACATTTAGAGACCTTTCATTGCCACTTATATCACCATTTCTTGTCCTCTTTGTGTCCTATGAAAGTTTCCTCCACAGACTTGTCTCTTTCTTTCAGGGGAGTGCAAATACAATGGTTTTATTCCAAGAATTAACCGAGCATCTAGAAAGATGTCTTTTTGGACAATGACAAACTTAAACTCATTTCTCTTTAAAAGAGGGTCTTGTATAACCTATTCTTTTACCTATCTCACTGTAGGTGAGATTTGGTTCAGGAACATACTGAAGGTCTTCACAGCCTTAGGTCTTTGTTTCTGAGGTGTATGTGGATGTATGTGATTCCTGGTCCATTGGTTAAATGAGCCTGTCTTGAGGAGTTTGCAACCAAAGTAAAACTCTGAAGCCATCTAACAAAAAGCCTTCTGAGCAGGTGTCCAAGGAGGATCAAACTCCTGTGACTGAGGAGATCAGTAAACTTGTCCCCTTTATAACTGTCATTGATGTTTTGGGGTAGCCCTTTTTAAGTAAGCCATGTGACAGATTTAACACAGAGATCTACCCACACTTTTCACTCCCTGCCCATGCTTAACCCTGTTGTGTAGCTGTTTACTAAGCAGACAGCTTTAGAGCTGACTTGGCTGAGAGTGGCATCCAGCTGTGGACAGGCACCTGTTTGCCGGGCATTTGCTTAAATGAAATGATTTAATGGTTTCACTTATACTTTTAGTAGGACTTCTTTATATTGGCCCTTTCCATTCTTAAAATGAAAAGTATAACAGCAGGTGGAACATGCTAACCCATGTCTTCAAATACATTTTGGAGCCATAAGGCAGTAAAAAGCACCGTTCCCCATCCCATGTTAGCAGGGTGACTGATTTTGTGGATAGTTGTGGGGGCAGCTTGCATAAGGGAACTAAAGTAGCTAGGCACATGTGACCCTGACTAACTTAGGCATTTCCATATTGGCCAATTTAGCTTATAGGAATAGTAATATTGCTCACTCATCAGCAAGATTTTCTTTTGTAAAATGGAACCAAGTTGAAATACCCCATTTCATGCTTTAGAGCTTAGATTATCTATGGTCTCTTTGGGCGCTTGCCCTGTTCTGTTACACAGGTGAAAAGCCATGGTACTTCCATCAGAGTTGGTTTAATTTTTCAGGAATTCCTCCCATCTAAACAAAGTCCCAATTTGAAACTGGTGAATTGCGAAGAATTACAGTCCAGTTCTAATTTTTAAATGCATATATGAAAAAGACATGGACAAGGGTGCTTTGTAATAGTTTATTATAGGGGGAAATGGCTGGTGAGTAGTAGGTTCACTGTTGCCTGAGGACTTGTTTATGTATGGAAATTTATCAAAAGAGCGATTCTGAAATAGCTTCCAGAGTCTTGGAGCTGTGATGTAAAATTCCTATAAAATGTCTGCCCCCTCTGAGCGTGCCCATAGCGTAAACATCCATTTTTCCCCATTAGCTGGTTGTGTTTGTATTGCAATATTGAAATGCGCTGTGTGCATACTGGTGACTCTTCTTTACTTCCTACCAGCTGATTACAGTACCAGTGAGATGTTGGTGAACATGGGGAACCTCCCACTGGATGAATTTTATCCTGCTGTCTCCATGGTAGCATTGATGCGAATCTTCCGAGATCAGTCCTTGTCCCAGCACCATACAATGGTCGTCCAAGCCATCACCTTCATCTTCAAGTCCCTTGGGCTGAAGTGTGTGCAGTTCCTACCCCAGGTCATGCCAACATTCCTCAATGTAATCCGGGTTTGTGATGGTGCTATCCGAGAGGTGAGTGTTGCAGGGATGTGCTTCTCTCCTGCCTGCCCCAGAACAGAAATCCATTGCAAAGAGAACATGACTAGCTTTGGGCACTCCTGCACTGTGTGTGTTGCTGCTAAGCATGCTGCAGAAAGTGAGGTACTAGCTCTGCTTTCTTTTGTCTCCAACCATTGGTCAGAACATCTAGTGCCACCAGTTTTTCTGCTTCTCAGGCTGCTACTGAGCATCCTCCTTAAATGGCCAGCCCCTGGCTCTACTTTGTCAAACCACTCGGCCCAAAAAGTGACTTTGCAGCTCCCCCAGCCTTCCATGGCCTCTGCAGTTCGTGCCCCTGATGCACAGAGAATTTTTTTTGCATGTTGCACTAAGTGTCTTTTAACCTTTGCCATAGACATGTGCTCTCATCCCCCTTTGAGAGGGATTATGATTTGCCAGTGTCAGCTAATGATTCCACGGAATCATCTTTGCCTCTTACCTAGCAGTTATCAATTGTGTGACAGCACAAAAATGAGCCTTGGCTGCATCTGACCAAAAAATGGCTGAGTCTAGCAGAAGCTTTTCCTCCTGATGCTGAAACCGGTGTGTGTGGGGTGGGATGGGGAACTTGCATGGGTTTCCAGAGTTTGGTACATGGGATGGGAGCCACATACTTACCCTTGTGGAATGTCTACCCTGGTATAGAACTGCAGTTGCCACAGGCTAATTCCCTACCAGACTGAACTACTGCTCAGGTCGGAAGGAGAAATCCTGACACTCTTGGGTTGGCTGAGTGCCTACCCTTGATTGATCTAACTTGCTTGAAAGCTATGCAATTGTGCACACTCTGTTTAAAAATTTTCAGGTAAAAGAAGATGGTGAAAGTGTACTGGGGAGAAGAGCTGAGGTGGGTACACGTGACTTTAAAACCCAGATGAGGCAGGCCCTTGTCCTGTATGTAAGCACTTCGCAACTCTAAGAGAAGACAACTCCATGGGGGCTCAGGGTTATTTCTCGGTAAACACACACACACACACACACACACACACACACACAAGCCACCTATAGCCAGAGGCTGATTATTTATTTATTTATTTATTTATTTTTAATCCCTTGTCCACTTGCTGAATTTTCACTGAAAAGCCCTTCATTGATTTCTCTGAATATTGGCCTGTATTTTCCTGCCGTGAGTAGCAAAAACAATCTATACTAGAAATTTTTCATGAAAAAAATAAAATATAGTAGAAAACACTTGTAAATACTCTTAATGTTTATTAAAAAAACAAACAAACCATATATGTATTTGTGGACAAGGGCAATTGATCCAGACTGACATATTATTTCACATCAAGCTCCAAAGTAAAATCACTGCAGTGGTAAGTGCGCACGTGATTGTGTTTTGTTGGATCAAAGGTAATCATGAAACAGACATAGCAAGCATACGGTAGAAATGTCTAGTTCAGTTTTCCTAGGGTACAGTTGGCCATCTTCCTATGAATTTGGCAAGTCCCAAAATCTCTCTCCTAATATTCCACCATTGTATTGGTGGGGAGGGGAGAAATATAGAATCTGACCTTAAAATCTGGGTGCGTCTGGCTGGCAGGCAAGGGGGGAAGAAATAAGGGGCTACATTTTCAGTAACAGCTTCCAGATTTTAATTTGCAAAATGATACGATGTTTCAAATTCTGTCCATGAGTATGTTTAGACACCTAACCAGCTTGCATGCCTGAATTCCTTTTAGTGCCTGCATATCCACAGTTTGAAATGCTTTCAGTAAATACTGTAAACAACAACTATGTGTTTTGAGGCTGTTGAGAGAATTTAGCCCCAGACTTCCTGCTTATAGTAGCTGTGCATGTTGGTCATTGTTAGATGAGCTTGCAGTTGGCCTTTGAAACCTGATTTGTCTTGGGTTGCACTGCCACTTGGATAGTAGCACTGAGCACTACCCTCTTCTTCCTCATTCCAGTTCCTGTTCCAGCAGCTTGGAATGCTGGTATCCTTTGTGAGAAGTCATATTCGACCCTATATGGATGAAATTGTCACCCTTATGAGAGTGAGTATCACCCTTATGAGAGTATGACCTTTAGCTGGTGCCCTAGCTTCTTGGAAGTAAGACAAGGTGAGTAGTAATGTTTTCCTTTGAGCACATGGAGTCACTCTTGAAGAAATACCATAGTAACAGTGTTTCTGTCCACTCAAAAGTATCAAAGGGAGAAGGGAAGCAACTGATGTCAGGGAAGCTCATAAATGATGGGCAAAAATAGCAATTCATCAAATCTTTAGAATTTAACAATAACGGTTTCTTAATCCAACATGTTTTGAGAGGCATTTTCTCTAGCTGAAGGTCCATGCTGTACTTCGTTAAGGTCATACCTGGACTTTCTTAGCCACTTCTGAATAGATGTTGGGTTCAGGATGGAGCATTGTCATTATAAACAATGATTTTTCTGCTGCCCCTAAGCCATCGCAAACAGCTATGATTAAAGTTGGCTT
>NW_005841851.1:1352852-1384361 GCF_000455745.1 Alligator sinensis | reverse complement strand
TCCCTACAAGTTAATGGGGCCAGCAGGAAGAAGGATGTTCCATATTTCTAGCTGGATGAAGAGGTTTAATATGTGGTTGTAAGAACATTAAGTGTGAAGAGAAAGAAGCAATGCATAAATGTGGTATCTTTCTTCTATTTTCTGGAACAGCAGTGTTTCAGGAAGTAGTTCCTGCATGTCAAGGGTGGCACTGTGGGGAAGAGGCTCTAGAATAGACATGTCTTTGTTATTGTATGATGATTGTAAGGATCCATTCCGACCTGCAGGAAGCCATCCTTCAGGTATCTAAGTTTAGTGACACGTGCTTGTGAACAGGTGTTGGAACCTAGTTGAAGGGACATGGTTAGTACAAGTTTGACCTCATGTTTTAAATTGTGTGAAACTCAAAATTTAAAAAACCTGAACCAAGTGGAAATCATAAAATCATAGAAAGTTAGGGTTGGAAGGGACCTCAGAGGTCATCTAGTCCAACCTCTTGCTCAAAGCAGGAACATCCCCAACTAGATCATCCCAGCCAAAGCTTTGTTTAGTTGGGGTTTGAAAACCTCCAAGAATGGAGCTTCCACCACCTCTCTGGGTAACCTGTTCCAGTGTTTTACTGTCCTCCTAGTGAGAATTCTTTCTCATATCTAACTTAAACTTCTCTTGCTGCAACTTGAGACCATTGCTCCTTGTTCTGTCATCTGCCACCACTGAGAACAGTCTAGCTCCATCCTCTTTCAGACCCCACTTCAGGTAGTTGAAGGCTGCTATTAAGTCCCCTCTGTCTTCTCTAGACTAAATAAGCAGAGTTCCCTCAGTCTTTCCTCATAAGTCATGTCCACGAGCCCCCTCACCATTTTTGTTGCCCTCCACTGGACTGTCCCCAATTTGTCCACATCCTTTCTGTAGTGGTTGACCCAAAGCTGAACACAGTACTCCAGATGTGGCCTCACCAGTGCTGAATAGACTGAAATAATCATTTTCCTTGCCCTACTGGCAGCAAACCTACCAATGCAGCCCAGTATGCCATTAGCTTTGTTGGCAACCAGGGCATGCTGCTTGCTCATATTCAGCTTATTGCCCACTGTAACCCCCAGCTCCTTTCTGCAGAGCTGCTGCCCAGCCAGTCAGCCCCAACTCTGTACTGGTGGATGGGATTGTACCATCCTAAGTGCAGGACTTTGCACTTATCCTTATTGAACCTCATCAGATTTCTTTTGGCCCAATCCTCTGATTTGTCTAGGTCACTCCAAAGTGTTTCTGCTTTTTAAAAATCAGTCACAACTGGAATTTAAAAATAACATTTCCTAGCAGTGCTCAAAACCTAGGTATTATAGCTTATCTAGCAGGTACAAACCCGTATATTAGTCAATAATGAAAACAAGTGATCAGTCTTTTTTTGTATGCACAGAAGTGTGAAAACTAAAATAGAGAATTAATATTCAGTTTTTAATTGCACAACATAAGCTAGTGATTAGAAATCAGGGAACTTTGGGTTTTTTTAATAATTAACTTAAGCACTGAGAGTTATGTAACCCTTGAGTCTGGAGGATTGTGTAACTTATATTGCGGAGCTGAAGAGTACACTTTACCGTGATGCATGCTTTGAAAGTTATAAAAGAAACATTAAGGCAATTGGTTTATTAAAGCAGAGGTGGGAAATTTTATGTTTTGCATATTGGTCAAAGTTTTCTTTGATCTGGCTAAAAGCACCACAAAGTAAAAATAAGCAATTCTTTTGGGAGTCCTTGCAGATTATTGGTCTGTTGACACTGGGAAGGCAAACAGAGGATCCATTCTCTAGAACTTGTCCCAGCTCATTTTTAATAAGTTCCTTCCAGACCAGAAAGGAGGTGGGGGGAAGCCCCTTTGTAGGTGGTAATCCTAGTGGGTTCCCTTGGCAGTCTGCCCTGATGTCTGCATAACTAGTGAGCTTGTTCATGGAAAGTGTGAGAGCAAGAGGTCAGGCAGGAATTCTGTTGAAGGTATTCAGAAATTCTCTTTCTGAAGCTGTTAATGCCAAAGAGAAATTAACACCAAATGAGCTGTTATGGCCTGTGAAGTCCATGGAGATTTACCTTGCTAAGCTGATAGTGTTTGAAACCAGACTGCTATCACATGGCACTCTCACTGTCTTTTGAACTGCTTGCAGTTCATTGGAGCTGGCAGAGGACAGGAAATCTTCCCTGGTTTTAACATTCACTTAATATTCTGATGGTGATGGCTTGAAGGAAAACAGTTGTTCTCTGACCTCTTCTTATACCAGTGTAAAATATAAAACTCCACTCCATATCGCTTCTATATTAATGGGGCACTTCCTAATGTTGGCTCTGGATTTAGGATCCAGATACCTTGTTCCACCCTCAGACCAATCACAACCTTTCTATTCACTAATAGGCAAATTTATTGATACATGGAGATAACAGAAAAGAAGCAATGCAAACAATCAATCAGTTCTATATATCTACCAAATCCTAAGGATGTCATCAGGGTCAAAGTACATGGCCAGGATGGGATCTTCACTCTGAGGCTCTTTCTTAGGTGTCAGCAGTCTGGAGGTGGGATGCTGAGGCCCACCCCACCCAGTGGGGTGCATGAGATGAGCTGCTGGTATGGCCTCTGTTCATGGTGGTCTTGAGGACCCTTCCCAGGGGACAAGGAGAAGGATGGGGAGGGACGGGAGGGACACAATAAAGAGAGAGACTGATGAGGAGGGATGGGACACAGAGAGGGACAGGAAGGGGGATGCTTTTTTACTCTCAAGTCTCTGCTTTTGTATTCTCCTTCACTCCTGATGACTCTTCATTCATGGCTATCTTTGGTTGGTTGTCTCCCTGTGGTCACATGTCCACGTAGCCTTCCGGGCCTTCTCCTAATTTGGTCTGTTCCCCCAACACTGGGACTCAGGCCCCCCTGCTGCTTTGGGGCCTTGTAGCTGGTGTCAGTTATGTTGTGTTATGGGCAGTATGGTACATACTTCCTCAGTTCTCAGGCTATATGTCCTTGTTGTGTTAGACAGCCTGTCTTCCTTGAAGGCTATGCGAAACTGTGTGTGTGGGGGGGGAGACGCCCAGGCTTCTTAGAAATCAACCCCTGCTGCCCATTGTCAACCCTTATAATGTATATATCTATACCTATAAGCCAGTTCCCAAAAACCAGACCTTTAAATGCCATTTCTAAGCCAACACCTAAAAGGCACTTACACCTTCATTTCTTACTAGTCTGCATAAGGGCAGCTGGCATTTAGTTGGTGCTTATGTACAGGACTTTTGGAATTTGTGCATGTTGTACATTAGGTCCATTGTAGTGGAAAACAGTTTGTGTTCATCGGGAGGTTGCAGTCTCTGGGGAGGTGGGGAA
The DNA here is from genome assembly GCF_000455745.1 of Alligator sinensis. Classification (NCBI taxonomy): domain Eukaryota; kingdom Metazoa; phylum Chordata; order Crocodylia; family Alligatoridae; genus Alligator; species Alligator sinensis. The sequence continues at coordinate 1,381,019 of NW_005841851.1, read as the reverse complement.
ATGGAATCTGTCATAAGCAACCAAGCAAGGGACCAGGAAAAATCAGTCGCCAAAAAAGTATGTTTCTAACAGCCAAACAAGACAGTACTGGAGATCTCAGATGCTAAAACAGAGGGTTCTGTAATGGTGATGGGGTTTCTAACTGTTGTTCTGTATCTAGAAATCACTGTCAGTCTCCCTGGCCCTAACATAAACAGGTCAGCTGTAGAGGGCTGTTTTATCTTCTCCTTCTGTATCCTGCAGGACTTCTGGGTCATGAACAACTCAATACAGAGCACAATCATCCTGCTTATTGAACAAATTGTGGTGGCTCTAGGGGGCGAGTTCAAACTCTACCTGCCGCAGCTCATTCCTCACATGTTACGAGTTTTCATGCATGACAGCAGCCCAAGTCGCAATGTCTCTGTCAAGGTGAGTGAGGCCTCAGGCATGCTGTGTTGTTTTAGGTATAGCCTGAGTGGAAGCCTTAGTGCCTTTGACACATATCTGGCTACCCGGGAGCTGTGGGGAAGGGAGTAACCAGAGCACAGTCAGTTGCTGACTAGGCAAGATACTCTACAGCACGGGTTAGCAACCCCCAGCATGCATGCCAGAGCATGCTACACATGGCCATTTTGTTTGGCACACCACCACTGGCCTGGGCTCTGGGCAGCTGCTGCCGGCCATGAAGCCTGGGTTGCTTGCAGCAGGCAGAGAGGCAGCTACAAGCCCTGCTGCAAGCAGCCCAGCCTCCATGGCAGGCAAGCGGCTTTCCAGAGCCCAGGCTACCTGTGGCAGGCAGCTGGGAGACTGCTACTGGTACACTGGGGTGTGGTGCCCTGGCTTGGCTCCGTGGCCGGTGCTGGCTGTATGCTTGCCTCAGGGTGCATGGCGGGGAAGGGGCCTGGGGCAGTTCAACCCCAGCTCCTCCCCTGCCATGTGCCCCAAAACGCAAGTGCAGCCACTATCGGCCACAGACCCCTGCCTGCTCACAGCCAGCAATGGGCAGCCTGCGATCAGCTGCACAGGGTCCGGAGCCCCAGCCCAGCTCTGTGGCCGGTGGCAGCTGCACATGAGCCTCAAGGTGCACAGCAGGGAAGGGGCTGGGGCAGTGTAGCTCTGGCCCCTTTCGCACTGCACTCCTTGAGATGCACATGCAACAGCTTCTGGCAATGAGCCAGACTCTGGATCCTGATACAGCCATTAGCAGGCTCGCAGCTATCTGCTGTGAGCAGCCTGGGCTTCACGGTGGCAGCAGCAGTGTGCTGGCAGTGGCTGCACATGTGCCTCGGGGAGCACAGGAGGAAAGGTGCCGGGGTTCCACTGCCACGACAAGCATCAGGCTCCTCACAGCTCCCCTGCCACCCATTCCTGGCATGCCAACATCTTTTAAGCCCAGGTTGCAGGGGGTTTTTGGCACTTAGTCCAAAAACGTTACCAACCCCTGCTGTAGTGCTGCTGTTTTACAACTTTAAGTTGGGTGGTGTTGGCTTGTCTTCCTCTCCAGCTGCTAAATGCAATCCAGCTGTTTGGCGCTAACTTGGATGACTACCTGCACTTGCTACTACCTCCCATTGTAAAGCTCTTTGATGCCCCAGATGTCCCAATACCGCCTCGGAAGTAAGTATCCACTGTTGTTTGTTTTCTCTTTTTTTTTCCCCCTCTCTCTCTCTGTCTCTCTGCTCACTCCCTCTGGGTTCCTTAGTGGTTGCTATGATCTGAAATGGCACTAATTGCCCATTAGTCACTTCCACAGACTTTGGCTTTCTCTAGTCACCAGCCAAGTGGAAGACCTACTTATTGCTTTATTGTGTTGAATGCATAGTGCTAGGACAGCCTAAGCCACAGAGAGTGAGCTCATTTGTCTGATATGAGCAGTGGGCAAGCTAATGCTTCTAGCCCATCTTGAATACTGTCAGTACTGTGCTGTTTGTACCCCAGAAATGGAGTTCATCCTCTATATCAAGGTTGCTGGTAAGGCACTCCGAGGAACAATGAAGTGAGCCTTAATGCTGTGTAAATAGCTGAATGCAGGTTGGGCCTAAGCTCTTGCTGCATTGTTACTCAGGATTCATGAGGTAAGAGTAGGCTCTTAATGCCTGAGTTAACAGGCGAGTGTAGCCTGTTAACTCAGGCACTAAAAGGGATTTGGCAAATGTCCGATGCTACTTGCACAATATAAATGACTGCCTGTCTCACCCTTGGGTATCTTAATCAGCCTCTACTGTATGCTTTGTTCTTTTGACATGGACTAAAATAATGGGAGGTGAGAGGATTTATTAGTCATTGCCCCATTTCAGGCAATCCTGTAAGTGTTCTCCCTGAAAGCCAAGTTCTTGCAGAAGCTGAAGATGACTGTGCATGTCACCTGTATGTCTTCAGCCAGCCTGCTCCTTCTGTTTCACTCTGCCAGAGATAATGAGTCTCCCCTTTTTTCTTTGATTTCAGAGCTGCTCTAGAGACTGTGGACCGCCTGACGGAGTCTCTGGATTTCACTGATTATGCTTCAAGAATTATTCATCCTATTGTGCGCACACTAGATCAGAGCCCTGAGCTACGGACACCGGCTATGGATACTCTGTCCTCTCTGGTCTTTCAGCTAGGGAAGAAGGTAATGTCTTTCCTAAGTCTGAAAGCCACCAGAATAGAGAGGGACTACCCCAAAGTTTATGGCTATAAGATGAAGTATTTATTATGTAGTCAGCTAGGGCTTTAAAGAGACGATACCCGGTTTTGCAATGTTTCCAGTTCGTGATTGTGAAATGCAATGGGTTTATTCTCTAAATAAACCAATTTCTACCTCTGCCATCATTTCTCCAAATTAAGCATTTTTAGAATCTCCTTCACTTCACACGACAGTCTTCACGAAATGGACATGGAATCGGTGGGTATATCTCTAGTCTTGGTGAGATTGGTTAATGAACTTGTAAAACCTTTCCCCTACAGTACCAGATATTTATCCCAATGGTGAACAAGGTCTTGGTACGTCACAGGATAAATCATCAACGGTATGATGTTCTCATCTGCAGGATTGTGAAGGTGGGTTGGTTCATATGAATTAATACAACAGAAAACTTGGTTGGCTTCAGCTGTAGGATGCAGAGCAACTATTTCCATGTTTTTGGGAGATTAGTTATATTATAACGTGGTATTTTGAGAGTGAAATTGCAAAACTTGTCCAGTGCGCAAAACTTGATCCTCAGTCCTTCTGCAGGGAACCAAAAGGGATCCTAAGGTACTAGTTGGCATCCTTCTTTCTCTCAGTTAAATAGTCAGATTGAGCCTTCCTCTTCACCATTTCCACACCAGGGCTAGGGGAGGACTCTTCTGCCTTAATTTTCTGCAGCTGACCCCATGGTTCATAAATCAGTAACTGCTCCATTCTGTTATTACTTGCTCAAGTGGGTCTGTAGCACATCAGTATTTAGTAGCTATTGCAGAGACTCATATAGGGGAGGGAAATGGCAATGCGCATTTGTGGCTCACTATTCCACAGTGGCATGCCTCAGAGTTCAGCTTTTCTTTCCTTTGGTGTTGAGAGTCAAGATTTCTTGACACTTCTGCTGAACAGGACTGGGATGATCTGAGCTTGCAGATTCCAAAGACGTCCATGTTATGAAAAGTGATTTCCCCTCCCTTGAGCTGAGCTGAGGTGAGCTGAATGAGTGAGAGCTCCTCTAACTTCCACCAAGTTGACCTGCAGCAGATCTTGTTTGTGACTTGTGCATGTCAAAGGAAACTTTAATGGTGGCCCTTCTGATCTTCATTCTGAGCCATTGGTTTGCAGGGCTACACGCTTGCTGATGAAGAGGAGGATCCTCTGATTTATCAGCACCGCATGCTGAGAAGCAACCAGGGAGAGACACTAGCCAGTGGCCCTGTAGAAACGGGTCCAATGAAAAAACTGCACGTCAGCACCATTAACCTGCAGAAGGTGGGTATGGAGCTCCCTGTTTCAGTACTATGCTGCAGAAAGGCCAGGCTCTTGGTGTCTCAATCCAGGAGGTACGTCCAGTGCCACAGAACAGGGTTTGGGTTTTTTTTCAGTGTTCTCTTCCATTGCTGACTCTCATCCACAAGAGGAGAGTCCACCTGATATCGGGGATTCCCCTGAGAAACCCATATTTTAAAGAAATTCTGAGGTGCTTTGTTGTACTTGGAAGATGTCTCATGAGCTGTGCAGCTGCTGGGCTGAAAAAGCACCATGGGTAATATTGTAGGGTTGTTTCTCCAGGTCAGAAGAATATGCAAATGTTCTTGACTGCAAGTAGTGAGCCTTGGAAAGGTCTCTGACTTCTAGATATATCTTCATTGGTGCACTTCACTATGGAATAGCCTCCTGTCAAAGGCAGCTGTGTAAAGTGTCCTCTGTACCATGTTTGGGGTTTCTGATGTTTGATTAAATCCCTGCAGTATCTGATATTTCCAACTTAGCTGTGAGTGGCCAGATGTCTTAGTTGCACGTGGGGGACCATCTAGTTTCCAGCAATATTGATTGGCTCAGAAAAATGACAAGAACACTTTGTCCAAAGGTAGCAATAACTCCTGAGACTGATATGTTGGTTGTTGCTTTTTGGCAAAATGTGAAAGTAGAAAGTGTTTTTTTACTATAGCCTAATTTTTATTTTTATTTTAATGGCTAATTTAATTTTTATGCCTAATGCTCCATCCACTAGCTGCATTGTGTGCAGTGCCCATTCCCAATAGCAGGCACTAGTAGCCAGCATTCACTTTGGCCTTGAAATGTTCACCTCAGACATGTCTACCAGCCAATAAAGACTCTCCCCCACCTGCTTTCAAGAATACAGGGGTACAATATATGCCAGTGTTTAAGTACTAGCTAGATTCAAAAGTGCTTCTGTATGAAGAATTGAGTTGACCCTGCTGGGTTTGTATATCTAATTCAAAGCATTTCAAAGTTGGTGCTTGAGTAGGGGTATGTGGCACTTAATGTGCTTCATATGAGGGAAAGAAGAGCAGGGGAGGCTTCCTGTGTATGAGGGGAATATATTTGGAAAGATCCTTTGGAGGTGAACTGTTGCCAGTGGTCTGAGGAAAGGCACCCTTAGCAAGGAGGGGACAAGCAAATCTCAGCTGACAAAAGGGAGCAGACACAACAAATTGGAAATATCTCTTCTCTTTGCTCTTCTACTTTTATTCACTGTGGGATTGTGTGCAGGTGCTTCCCTCGGAGCATCTCAGCTATCTTGCTTTGTGTTGCAGGCTTGGGGAGCTGCAAGAAGAGTCTCCAAAGATGACTGGCTAGAATGGCTCAGACGGTTGAGCCTGGAGCTGCTGAAAGATTCCTCATCACCATCTCTGCGCTCTTGCTGGGCCCTGGCTCAAGCCTACAACCCTATGGCCAGGTATGGTCACTGTGTATTTCCTGTCTCTCCTTGGAGCATCATATAGGAGCCAGAAACTGAAAGAAAATGGAAATAGGCAGGCAAGGTTCTTTGGGTAAATGTGCTATCTTTTATTAGACCAAATAAATAATTGGAAAAATTGTTCTTTGCAAGCTTTTGGGCACAAACACCCTTCTTCAGGCGTAGGGAGAGTCTGCTGGTTTTTGTGTGCTCTCCTGGGTGGAATAGAAACCAAAATGCAGGTCTGTGACAATGCAAAATTGAGTGAGGATCAGAAGGAATGGGAGACAATAGGTGAGAGACAGGTAGGTGCAGGGTGGGGATGTTGAACTGGTGATAGAATGTAGATGGAAAATTTTACCAGCTGTATTCTGTCACTAGTTCAACATCCCTCCCCGCCCCCCACCTACCTGTCTCTCACCTGTTATCTCCCATTCCCTCCGATCTGCACTGCCACACATTTGCATTTTTACAAACCTGCATTTTGCATCTTGGCTTCTATTCCACCTAGGAGAGCAAACGCACCACCAGCGGACTCTCCCTATGCCTGAAGAAGAGTGTTTGTTCTCTGCAAGCTTTTGGACACAATTTTTCCAGCTTTTTAGTTGGTCTAATAAAAGATACCCAAAGAACCTTTTCTGTCTATGTCCTTTGACCAACGTGGCTACAACCCTGAAGGAAATGGAAAGTCATTTAAGAGCTGCTGAGTTGTACAAAATAGAGAGAACTATTTTTGGGGGGTAAATAAAGCAGGTGGAAATTGTACTTCCTCTCCAGTTTCTTGAGGTACAGAAAACCTCAGTAGAATTTTGCCTATTATTGTTTTCATAATTACACAAGGCAAATGTCAAGGAAGCTGGAAAAAGAGCAAAGTGTAAAATAGCTTGTAGGATCCCATGTCTCCGATAAAGATTCCTCTAGGCAAATAAACATCTGTGATTTTAGTTCCTTCATAACCTCCGTGTCAGTGCTGACTTGTGAGTGCTATAGAAACCACCTATTTATGTCTTCGTTCTGGCATATACATATCACCTTGATGTGCAGGGGCCTCACTTTACTACTGTCACAAAAGTGTGGCCTGTTCTAGTTTTAATCTTTTCTTTATAAGTGAATCCTAGCATGCACAAAATAGAAGGGTTGATTGCCTGGCAAGAATATGGGACTTTCTGTGTGGTTAGACAGCATGCAAGTGTCCTTCATACAGGTCTGCAAGTACATCTCAACCTCTATTATTTCTCCACTTCCCCTGTGCACTTTAACCTTACCTGCCATAAACCCAGCCATTGCACTCCTTCAGTGAATATAGGTAATGTGGTAGCTTTGCGTTGTGAACATATGACACTTCTCCTCCCCACCGCCCCTTCCTACTGCTTATAAGGATTTTTTTAAATTCTATTTTAATCTGCTTGGGTGTTTTGTACAGGAGAGAACAAACCAAGAATCTCTCATTCTTTTGCATACCAGCATGGTTTGTAGGACTTGGCCCAGAAGGAACAAGTGTTTTTAAATTAATCCTTAAACCACTAGAATGTTTTGTAGCTTAGTGGCCTGAGCGTGGAGTGTGACACTCCTTTCAACCACACATTCAAATCCTGGCTGGGTATACTTGGCCATGTGTTTAAGTAAGGTAGGTAAACAGAGTTCTGTGCTATTGTTGTAGGCCTCATGAGTTGGAGCTTCAAAATTGAGGTTTCTGTATAGTAAAGATCCTATGGTATTTTCTGTAGAAGCAAAAGGTCCACCTTCTCTTCCTGCTTTTCAGTGTAGCAGTGACTGAAATGACTCTTCCATATGGAGTTGTGTACGGCAGATGGGGACGTCTGGCATCTAAATGAGTACTGCTTCAGTAGACAGTACCAGGGATTACAAGAAAACCTTGTTTGAATCTGTTTAATATCCTGTTTTCTCTGCACTGAAAAGCAGCTATAATTGAAGGTGAACAAAAGCTAAAGAAGCAGCAGCTTCCCCAGTGATCTAATTTAGTCTTTTATATAAGTTTCAGTGCATTAGAGAAGTGTGTCCCTAGATAACCTCACTTAATTAGTCTGCCTTGAAGGAGCTGCATCTGCCAATGGCATAAATTCACTGCTCTCCTATGGATTTGGTTTCAGATTTTTAGTACCTCAGCAAGATGCTTAGAACTTTTGAGCAACTTATATTCCAAAAAATACTTGGTTCAACACTGAGTTTCTGAAATAGCTTTAGCAGCCGGCAAAGTGTTGAGCCAGACATTGTGTTTCACACCAGATAATCAGTGGGCGAATCTACATGTGCAACTAATTAATGCACAGAAAGCTTACTGCACAGTAAGCTTTCTGTGAAAGCACGTCTACATGTGCACCCATTAGGAGGAAAATATGCTCCTACCAGGAGCAGCTCAGGGCAGGGAAATACCTACCTTGTTCTCCTGCCATATGAATGTTGGGTCCTAACCACTGACCATGTCCCTGTCCCTCTGTCCTCAGAGATCTCTTCAACGCTGCCTTTGTTTCATGCTGGTCTGAGCTGAATGAAGACCAGCAGGACGAGTTGATCCGAAGCATCGAGTTGGCCCTGACTTCTCAGGACATTGCAGAAGTCACTCAAACCCTCCTGAACCTGGCAGAATTCATGGAGCACAGTGACAAGGTAGAGGTGGCAGGCAGGGAGCCCTTCTCTAATGCTACCTGGGTGACACTTGTGGCAGGTTTATAATTGCAAGCTCTCTCCTTTTTATGTCTACCCACTTTGTTTCTGATCTCCTCTCCAGGGTCCTCTGCCATTGCGAGACGATAATGGCATTGTTCTGCTGGGGGAAAGAGCTGCCAAATGCCGAGCATATGCCAAAGCCTTGCACTACAAGGAGCTGGAGTTTCAAAAAGGTCCCACCCCTGCCATCCTGGAGTCTCTTATCAGGTAGGAGCCAAACTGAAGAGCTTCATGCTGTCTCCTCTGCATTGAAATTTCCATCTGCAGCATTGTCATTTGAGAGCCTACGCTTAGGCCATTCCTTGGCCTTTAAAGAAAGCCCTTGTGGTGTTTCAGATGGTCTGTTAGGAGATCCAGGGGTAGGTTTCCAGATTGCCTGGAGTTTATAGGTTGTACACACTCCCCTATCAAGTTCCTTCTACCTTCTGTGGAGTATAGGTTCCAGTGGGAGCCATCACTCAGGATTCAGTAACGTCCCTGCCTCCTTCAGTGAGCTGTAACCTGTTAATGACTCACCAGAGCACATCAGGGAGAGGCCTGGGTGTAGGTCCCCATGAAGTAGCTGAGGCATGGAGCAGAGAACCTCCAAGAAAACAAAGCTGGTGATGTTAAACTAAATGGAGCTTTCAGGACAAAATCTTGACTTCTAGCTAGTGTATTTTGTTGGGGTTTCAGTCTCTCAAATTGGGCTAATGTGGTGCTCATTCTTGACATGGCAGGAATCTCTAGGTTCAGAAAAAACCCAGTGATTGCAAGGAGCTGGGGGTGTGTCCTGAGAATGAGACTTCAACTAGGCCTGTGTGAAGCAGCTAGTATTTGCTTCGGATTCTGGTTTGGCTGATTCAGGGGACAGTGATTCAAATTTGGTGATTCAAATCACTGTCCCGAATCAGATTCAGCCGAATCGATTTGGAGTTTTGGCTGCTTCCAAATCGGCCGGATCTTTGAATCGCACAGGCCCCATCCCCTGCCCGCCCCAGCTCCCAACTCTTTGGGGAAAAAAACAAAACAAAAACCCACTCACTGGCTCTTGCCCAGTGGGTGGGGGGGCGATCCCTGCTGCCCCCCACTGCCCCATGCCATGTGGGAGGCTCTGCCATGAGCCCCCTGGCCCCTACCCGCTGTCCCTGCCCCGCCTGCCCCAGCTCCCGGCCCTTTAAAAAACAACAAAAAAATCCCCTGGACTTGCCAGCTCCTGCTCAGCCGGTGGGGGGGGGAGGAAATCTCCAATGCCCCACGCTGCATTGGGGGTGGGGGAGCTCTACCACAAGCTCCTCAGCTGCTGCAGCAGCCAGTGAATCCAGGGTTTTGTTTTGCTTTTTTTAAAGGGCTGGGAGCTTGGGTGGGGGGGCACTGGGAAAGCGGACAGGGGTTGGGGGGCTCATGGCAGAACCCCCCCCATGTGGTGGGGGGCAGCAGGGATCACCCCTCCTCCTGGCAGCAGCCATTGAGTAGGGGCTCTTTTTTTTTTTTTTAAACAACTGGAAGCTGGGGGGGGGTGCCTGGGGTGGGTGGAGGCTGGGGGAGCAGGCAGAGAATGGGGCGTGGCAGGGGTCCCCCCACCCCCTACTTACTAGCATGGAGTCCTGGTCCAGCTCCCTGCTGCAGCAGGCGGGGACTGTCTGGATCACCAAAGCTCTCTGAATCTTTTTCGAAATCGATTCGGAGAGCTTCGATGTTGGACCTTTTCATTGGACCCCCGATTCGATTTGGATTTGGAGGTTCAGCCACTGAATTGGGTCGAATCTCCTCCAAATTGAATCAGCACCTGAAGCGTCACACATCCCTAACTTCAACCTTCCTGATTGCAAACGTTTTAGAGGGGCCAGTTACCAAGCAGCCAGAGTACGTACTTAGAAAATGAAGCAAACCCAGGAAGTGTGTGATTTCCAGCAGTTCATCCAGGCACAGCAAAGGGGGGAAGCTTCTTGCTGTTCTACAGTCTGTACTCAACTACTCGCGCTGGTTATTGTTACTCAGTTGGCAATAGGTGTGTGAAGCAGTTTTGTCATGTGGTCTCCAGGATCATGCCCTGCGAGCCTGTTTTGTGGAATAATAGGAGGCACATGAGACATCTTGTTAATTTGAGATGGTATAAGTGTAAGCCTATGGGACCATGCCAAGGCAGTGTTGTAATGGCAATAGTATCAGGAAGCTGCAATGCAAAGGATTCTCTTGACTGGCTTTGTTTTGTTCTTCCAGACCTTCTGTTCCCTTGAAAGGAAAGTTCCACATCATTAACAAAACTGTATTTACCAACATTTTAATAGCCTATTCTTTGTATTAAGACATTTGAGATGTTTGCTGACCTCTTTAAAAAAGATAGCTTAGGAAGAAAATAAATGGCTGGTCCATTTACTTTTGACTTCCTGTAGTTTTGCTCTTGGGACTTGAGAGTTATCTTACAGAATCTGGCTGAGTAGTGGCAGTAACAGCACTTTTCTATAATAAGCTAATAAATATCTTTATAATTGACCCGGCTTGCGTCTTAAAATATCATCTGACCTGGCTTGCGTCTTAAAATATCATCTGACATTTGGAACATCTGGGGCCAAGTGCAATATAAATTCCACAGATCTCGCCAGTGTTTGTGGACTTGCTGACTTCCATTTGTGACTCATTCAAAGCTGCTAGTGCAGCAGAGCATTCCCCGGTGAGCTTATTTTCTGCATTATTAAGTTCAGTTGATTGATTAATTAGTTTTACCTTTAAAAATTGTGGTGAGGAATCTTCCAGAACAGCCTTAAGTTAATGAGAAAAAATCTGCCTTTGTTGCTTTGCTTTTTAAAAAGTCATTGTTAGTCTGTGTTGTTCTGCTGCTCAAGAGGAATTGAGGATGCAGAATATTTCACAGTCATCTTTTCTTTGCTCTTTCACTCAACCTCACTATGGCACATTGTTTCCAACATCTAGGGCATGCTCCAGTGTCATAAATAAAACACCAATACTAGAACCAGGCCAACACAAATGACCAAAAGTGGTGCATAGACTTGTGGTAAGCAGGAGACTGGGAGCCAGGAGCTTTTGCTTATAGCTGACCTGAGAGAGATTTGAATAGAGCAGCTGTATTCCAAAGGCTTCTGAATTCTTTGGTTGCAAAAGCACATTTCCAAGCTACATTCCCAGTTTATGCTCAGCTGCTTGAGGCTGCATTTCCAGTCACTCTCTGGACTAGGGCTCAGGCCTTCAAAATTCCATGTGTTTTGCTCAGCCATTCAAAATACTGCTTGCCCCACATAAGTCCATTTTTTATACTTGTTTAAGGTGGAACAAGTAAAATACCCTATTGTACAGGTGGAAGAATAGATTTTATGCCTAAACTAATCAACTTTCATGGTAGACCTAGCTAAACTATGCTAGACTAGCTAGTCCTAGCAATGTTTTATCAACTTGCTTGAGGATCCACAGTTCTGGAGAACGTTGCCCTTTTCCCCCTCCCCAGCCCCATTTTTTTTTTTTTTTTTTTTTTAAGTTCACTTCAGGGTCAGTTAGCAACAGCTTTGGATAATACTGTCAATTGCTGTAGTTCCCCAAATGCTATTGTTTCTCTTACCTATGACTAATTTTTAATAGTCATAAGCTTATATCTGCCCAGGACTGATTTGACATATTTATACGCCCTTGGCTTACCTCGCATGCTGGATTTAGGGTGCCATGGTATTTCTGCCCCAGTGCATTCCAGCTTTGTGCGGGCTGCGTATTGGTTATTCCTAGCTGCTGATGGCATCCTCTTGATAACGGTCAGGACTGAAATGTCTGAAAAGCTAATGATAAAACAAGAGAGGTTGGCATGTGTGCTGCTCCAGCAGGCAAGCCCTGAAAAAGCTATGCACAGTCCCTAGCATCTGCAGTTTCCATTCTCACGGCATAGCCACATCTCTCTTCTCTCCATGATTAGTTTTAAAGGTTGGCCTCAAAAGAATGGGCAGGGAGCAACCACAATGAAGTGCTGTTCCGTCTCTGGATGACTGTGCCTGGGCTGTCAGAAAATTCCTGAGCTGGTTGAATGGGTTGCCTCTGAAGACTGCAGTCAGCGTTCCATGATCTAAGATAACTGTAGTAGGCCCATGTCTCTAGAGTCCCTTAGTGAAGCATTACTTCTCTCCTAGGCTACCAGTGAGGTTGCTATGGCACATTTGCCCTTGGTCCAAAACTCAGTGGAATGAATCTGAATCGGAGTATATGGTGTGAAATGAGACTGATTCCAGGGAGTCTTTGTCACATCTTTGCTATTCCACCTTGCTGTAGGTAGGACAGAAAAAATGTCTCTTGGTTAGAGCCCCCTGTCTGCACTGGGAGGTCCTGTCTGCACCGGGTGTGTTTTAAAGGTCCTATGCTACTACTGGTAAGAGGATTACCTTGGTGACCACAGTGACTATCACTTCTTTCCCAGAAGTTTATTAGGCTCTGTGCTACACCTGATTGGTAGTCATCCTACACAGCTGACTTCCTTCCTATAGAGCTGTTTGAATGTGGAGTGTAAAGCACTTCAGGATCCTTTACCAAATGGGTTTCATATGAACACAGGTGATTTGCAATGGTTTGCCTGGAGAACAGATCTGGAGCCCTAGCAACAGAGGAGGAAGAGCGCATTCCACTGGTGGAAAAGGCCAGAGCAGGCATCCCCAAAGTTAGGAGGACTGAGACCACTGCCACCAAGAGGAAGCAACAAGTGCTGTGCTGGTGGTTGGTGACTCCCTTCTGTGGGAAAGAGGCATCCATCTGCTGGCATGACCTGTTGTCTCAGGGGGTCTGCTGCTTACCCAGATCTGAGATATCACAGAAGGATTACCAAGACTCATTCCACCCTCTAACTACTACTAGAGGTGCACCGATACATTGGTCTGATATCAGATTGGCACTGCTATAAGAAAATTGGCTGTATCGGAAATCAGCCTAATGTGGCCGATAAATGGCCCATGTATGCACGCAGCTACAGCACAGCACGTAGGTGGTGAGGAGCACAGCCCGGCAGCTTGGAGAGCTGTGTGCAGCTGATAAGTCTGTTGTGGTGGATGTGGAGGGGGGAGAGAAGGGGTGTAGGGGGGGCAGATCAAGGCCCCTGTGGTGTGGGAGGAAGTGGGGCTGGGGCAGGCACTGCCCAGCCGGTGTGGAGCAGGGTGCAGGATGGAGCCGTGGCTCATTGGGTGGTGCAGCTCTCACTATTGCATGCACCTTGGGAGGGCACGTGAGGGGCGTCTGCCCCCAGATCCGTGCAGGGTGGGCTGCAGCTGCGGGCTGGGAGGAGGGGTTGGGGGGCCTATGGCAAATTTTGGGATGGCTGCATTCCATTCTCAAAGTATGTAAAAAACACTTTTAAAGTTGTGTCTGTGTCCGAATCACTGATTCACCGAATCAGCATTGAATCTTCAGTCCCGATTCAGCCAAATCTAATTGGGGACAGTGATCCGAATCAATGAATTGAATCACTGTCCCTGATTCAGGCCGAATCTGAATCTAATAGGGCTTCACACACCCGTAGCGAACACATCTTGCAGATCAATGCATGGCTGCACAGCTGGTGTCACCAGCTGGGCTTAGACTTCTTCAACCACAGGATGTTGTTCCAAGAAGACTGATTGCTAGGAAGAGATAGGATCCACCTGATGAAGTGAGAGAAGAACATCTCCACAGACAGGCTTGCTAACCTAGTGAGGAGGGCTTTGAACTAGGTTTGCTGGGGTATGGAGACAAAAGCCCTGAGATAAGTGGGGGAGCAGATGATCTGAAAGAAGCACAAGCAGGAGGTGACAGTAGGGGAAGCCTTCTCATTCTTCCTGAGAAAGTAGGGCAATTGGTTAGTTATCTCGGATATCTCTACATGAATGCCCAGAGCCTGGGAAATGAGCAGGAAGAATTGCAAGTCCTTGCATAGTCACAGAACTATGATGTGATTGGAATAATGGAGACTTAGTGGCATAGCTTGCATGACTGGAGCTACTGTCATGGATAGGTATAAACTATTCAGGAGGGACAGGCAGGGGAGAAGAGGAGGGGTTTCTATTTCATGTTGATGTATACAAAGATGAAGCCTCTGGCACGCTCCAGTGGAGTCTGTAAGGCAAAAAAGGGACAGGTGGAAAACAGGAAATGCCACTTAGTAGATCCCATTCTAGTGCCATTCTGCAGATGTTTTGGCCCTCTTGCTCTGTATTAGTGAGTGTCATACATTTGAGGAAATGTTGCATCAAATCCTCATAAAACCACTAATGAACAGGCACAGATTGCATAGAATATGTGCCTGTTCAGACATCATTTGCTTCTGAGTGCCACCATTGCACCCAAGATGAAGCCTTTGCAGCCCACAGGGCATTAAACTAATTTTCCCCAGTATCCATATCCACATACTCCCTGCTTCCAAAGGCGTGGACTTGACCAATGCCTGGCCCTGCCTAAACACACTCCCTATCTGCGCATAATGCCACTCTACTTTGCCTTTACAGTTTTTTTTGTTTTAGGTATTCATTGTATTTGAACTCTGCCCAGTGCTTTGGGGCTGCTTTGGAAGTGTGGACGGAACAAGGCCTCCCACAGTGTTTAAGGAACCAGAACTTTTTTTTTGGTAGAAAAACCAGTTTAGGCCAGGTTTAGAGTCACAATGCCATATGTGTTTCTTCTTCTGTATGGAGGAATATAATGATGTCTCTCCTTGGGGAGGGTGAACCAATCCTCCCCTTCCATGACTGCTTGAAGCCTTTGTGCCCTACTGAAACATAAAGTAAAGCCACGTGGACCAACCTCATGTGCCAGAGCTGGTTTGGGGAAATACTGCAGCATGTTAGTTTTCCCACCTGCTGCATGTACCTGACTAGTCCTCCTTCCCTACATTATTTCTCCGTGTCAGTGGCCAGGATTTGAGTTGTGAATTAACAGTGTGCCTTCCTCTCTATAGCTTCCTTGTTTTCCTTCCTCTTGCATTGTCAGTTTAATTCAGTTATTGAGAGATTCCTGTTATGGAATTTGTCAAGTGATTTAATGTCTGCACAGCTCCTGGCTATCCAAAATCAAGTTTAATTTTAGTAGAGATGTGGATGTACCCATCAAAGTATCCATCCATATGCATAACGCTTAGGCTTGAAACAAAGTGCTTGCTGCCTGTCTGTCTCAAACAGCTTTCCTGAAATTCGTAGCTAATGATATACACTTTTTAGTCTGAGGGTGGCCTCTAACCAGTGGAGTCTAGGGATTAAAGAATCTGGTCATCTTTCAAAGCACTATGTTTTTGTACCAGTGTTGTGGCTCAACAAGAAGTAAAGTTTGTCCACTATGAAGAACTGACCTCTGAATAGGTAACAGAAAACTGGAGACAGGAGCACAGAACAGTAGCAGATCTTGTCTTGACCTCTGTTAAATCTACCTTTAGAAGATCACTTGCGGCTGGAGACATGAGGGGAAATGGGTTGTTGTCGGGCTTTTAGTAGGTTCAGGTTGGTAATGTGTTCTTAAGGGTTTACTTAAAGCAGTGGTTTCCAAACTGGGTTCCACAATAGGTCATCAGGGGTTCTGCAGAGAGGTTGGGGGTAATGGCAGAGCAGGCTGGGAGGCAGTGCACCTCCATTACCAGGCTGGGTCGCCTGCCTCTGCATCAGGCTTCAAGATAAGGATAGGAATAGGGGGAAGGGTTCCATAGCAGAAGTGATACAAAAGGGGTCCGTTTCTTTAGGAAGGTTGCAAACCACTCCCTTAAAGAAACTTATCGTTGCTCTGGGTGATTGGGGGCACCCAACACAATATGGGT
Source organism: Alligator sinensis (assembly GCF_000455745.1). NCBI lineage: Eukaryota > Metazoa > Chordata > Crocodylia > Alligatoridae > Alligator > Alligator sinensis. The sequence continues at coordinate 1,365,248 of NW_005841851.1, read as the reverse complement.
GTTTATAACAGGAAAGTGGAAATCTGTAGTTTGGGGCCTTGTTTGTTTGATTGGGTGCTGCTAATCTTAGAATACACTGACTTAGGCTACTTAGGAATGCCTTTTCTTTGAATTGGTGTGTTCCCTGTCCTCCTTCAGTGAAAAGAAGTTGTTTTCATTCTAATGCAGTGGATTTTTCTGCACTCTAAGCTACTTACTTTGGGGTTTTTTTTCTTGTTTCACCTTTGCTTACCTTAAGGATATTTGCTTTTCTCCAGGTGTTGTGCTGTTTTTGCCCTCCTTTCCCTTTCTGCAGTACACCTTTTTATCCTTGGCTCCCCTATGATGCTGTAGGATTTGATATTCCCCTTTTCTGACCTCAATCATTTATCTGTCTGTTTCTTTGTATGTCAAAAAGCAAGTTAATATGCGAAGACTCGGAGGAAAACAGGCTTAAAAATGAAAGAGTTTATTACAGAAATGGAAAACTTTTGAAATTAAAATATATATATAATGTCCATTGCATAGACTTTGCAGGTTTGCATAGAATGCTTTTCTAATTTACAGTATGAATAGTCAACATGTACATAAGGCATTTCCCAGGAATCTTCAGTCTCCTGTTTCATACAAGACAGACATTTTAAATTGGGCTCAAGACCTCTTTAAAAAAAAACTGAGTAAAAGTAGATTTATTAACTATAAGCATCGTTTTTCATTCAAGCAACAATGCGGCTGCAGGAAGAATCTTTTAACAATTATTTTCAAATGCCTTTGTGTAAGAAGACAACACAGTTTTATTCAAAGCAAAACCTTTAGGCAGTGCTTAAAAAAGCACTCTGAGCAAACTTTGAAACTCTTGGGCATGATGCCAGCCCAGTGAGTGAGGACTTATTTTTTCATTTTTCCTGGCACTTGAGGATTCCAATAGAGCTTTTCTCATAGATGTATTGGTTTGAATTTTTATTACAGTCATATAAAGAGAAGCATATTTAATGCATTTCCCTTCCTCCTCCAGTACATGGACAGCTTGTCCCAATTTGCTGGTAGGCATTTATGAAGTATGTCTCTCAAAATCAGTGGGACAGAGACCTGAAACTGAGGGAACAATCTTATGCTTGTGAGCCATAAGGCAGAGTGTTAAATACTAGCCTCTCTACACTATTTGAATTCTTTATAAATGAAAAGGGAAAATTAACAGTAGCTAAAAATTAAGGTTTGAGCATCATAAAATAGAGAATCAATGGAGCAATGCTTCAAATTCATCTTGGCTTTTGAGTGACAACCCAAGTCAGTCAAGATGCCTTCTCATAGTATGTTGTGTTGTCCACGGGATGCTTTGTTGTATTAGGGTCTCACATACTCTGTCCCTTGTTTACTAGCATTTCAGCTGAACATTAAAAGAACCTTCTTCCCTTGCTGTTTGGGAATAATGTAAGTAGTAAGCTTCTCACCATGTTTATTCCCTGTTCACTTTGAGACTTTCTGCCATTGTGATAAAGGGGGCCACTATTTTGGTCTTTCTGTGCTATAAACAAAATAAAGGTGCAGCTGGGAATCTATTTGTTAAAGCCCACAGAATGGCATCTTAGCATTCTGAAGGACCTTCTAGTGTTCCTATTGCATACCTGTATCCTCGAGAGCTGCCCCATATCTGTATCCCCCAAAGCAGGTGGGGCAGGCCCCTCCCAGGCTGTGCCCTCTGGGACTACCTTCTTGCATAGGATCCTTCCTGTGCCAGGAAAACGGTGGTAAAACTCTAGGACAGAACAAATATGATCTTCCAATGCCCAGATTTTCAACTTGATTTTTCCTGTGTGGGGAGGATGGACCCAGTAACTGGAGGCACATTTTATGAGTTATTACTAAGCTAGTAATTGCTTAACACTTCAAAACACATCTTCTCTCTCTCTCTTTCCTTTCTCTCTCTTGGACTTGGTAGAAACTGTCTCCCTTGACAAGACTGGATCCACCCTTAGTAAACGTAGACATTACAGAGATGGCAAGGAGGAGGTAAAAGCTTTCTTCCTAGAGATCTCTGAGTGGTCAAATCCTACAGCAGCTCAGCTAGTCCCAATGCTAGTGTATCCACAATACTGTTCCTGCAGGTGCTGCTAGTACAGGAGGTCCCAATCCTAACCTTTGGAGCAAAGCGCCATAACATGAGAGAACTTGGCTTGGCAGAAATGTGCCTGCCTTCTCTCCTGTGGCTGCTTCAATATTAACATGTAATGTGTAGTCAATATATAGCCCTGGCATTAGCGCACCTTGTAGATGAAGTAAACCATTTCTGTGGAGTGTTTGAAGATGTCAGGCTTTTCCTCTTCTAGGCAGTGGGGTCGCTGTGGCTGTACAATGAAGTGGTTCCCTTTAGGGCTTGAAATCTTCTGCCCGTATCTTCATCTCAACCCTCTTCAGGGAGTAGGTTGAGCCATACCAGCCATACCAAGTGATGCCATCCATGTTCTTGGTGTGTTCCCCCTTGCGGTAGTAAACCCCATTCAGGTTGGAGTCTGTGCAGCAGTTGTACCAGTATCCACCTTTCAGGAAACAGATGAATTGAGTCATTACCAGTTTTTAAGCAGTGTATGACATTGTTATAGGGTTTTAATATGTATTACTGTCCTTCTCCAAGGAGTAAGGGAGGGCTAGTGTGCAGACATTACTTAGATATGTGTGCATTTATGTGTACACACACACACACACACACACACACACTCTCTCTCTCTCTCTCTCTCTCTCTCTCTCTCTCTCTCTCTCTCTCTCTCGCTTAATAAAAAAAATGCAGATAATTTCATGTGTCACTGACTGCAGCTACCTCTGTGATAGCCAGGTAGATAGCTGATGCATAGTACACTGACCGGCAGTGTAGGCAGGTAAAATATTGGTCAAGAACACCGGGGCAAATACTGATATGTACAAAAAGCACAACTGAATCTCTCTAAAGTAAATACTGAGCAGACCAGGTTTTAATTGTTAAATTGCCCAGATTAGTGCACACTCCAAAAATGGTCATTGGTTCAGTGAAAGAGCGTTCAAATGCTAATGACTTGAAATGATCAATGAGCCTCACTCCAATCGTGATGGCACCTCTGAGTTGCATAGAGCAGTTTGTTCAGACGCGAGCAGAGAAGAAGGTTGCCTTACCTTTGCGGAACTTGGCACAGTCATCCACACACTTGTCATTGTCCTTGTCCTTGGTGCTGAAGGCTGTGTTGTTGTGGTACCTTAAGGAGTCGCGCCCTGTGGTGCCCGTGTAGTTCCCCAGGAAAAGGCGGTAGCTATTTAATTCATTGCTCAGGGTGAAGTGGTTGTATTGTGCATAGCGGATGTTGCCTTCCCAGTCCTGCCCCCAAGGGTGAACAGGAAATAGCGTCCATTAGAAAACTTCCTAAACCAGCTTTGCAAGCAGTGTTTACTTAATATGCATGTAGCATGTCTCGTCCGTGCCCTACAACAGAGCAGCTGGATTTGCAGTGGTAACTTCAGTCTCTTAGCATGAAGGCGAGAGGTCAGATTGCAGGAACCCCTCTGACAAGGCAAACGGCATCTGTCACTTAGCACAGCAGTCCACCTAGCAACCATGGCATCTTGCCTGCTAGTCTGGTCTGCACTGTCATTAAGGGTTGTACACAGGAATCTGGTGTGCTTTCCTTGCATCCATCACCTTGTCCTGTTGCTGTAGTTGGCCTTTACTCTTTGTTTTGTGTGTTGTTTTTTGTGTGTGTTGTTTTCCCTCCCTCAAGCAGTGGCTTTTTGATTGTAAGAAAGCCCCAGGATCCTCTGTTTCCTTTGTAAGCACAGGTCTGTGGGGCTGCAGTAACAACTGCCACACCTCCAACTAGAAACTGGCATTAATGGACTGCATAGGAGGCTGCTCCTGGGGAGTGCAGTGCTTCCCCTCCTCCCTGTGTGCCAGGTATGCTGCCCCAACAAGTGCCTCAAAATCCAATATAACCCTTGCTGGGCATCCCTGCAGATTAAGTCCTTGGAAAGTGCTCAGCAGCTTTATCCCTCTATATCTTGGACTACTACCACTACACTTCAGTGGCTGGAAAAATTCACTCAAGGGTCCTCTAGTGCAGCATTTCCCAACCTGTAGGTCAGGACCCAAAAGTGGGTCGCAAGAATATACAAAAAGTTCACAAGCAAACTTTAAAAATGGGTCAAACTTTAAAAATGGATTCTCATTTAAAGGAGAGAAATGTGGGAAACCATGGCTTTCCCAGCCTGCAAAAGAAGAGTTCCACCTTGCGAGGGGCTGCTTGCACACACTTCTGCCCCACACACTGGGAGGGCTGGGGCCTGGGGGTTGGGGGCAGCAGGTAAGGAGTAAGGGGCACTGGGTCAGGACTAGCCACTGATGTTTACAAGTGAGGACTGGTACCAAAAAGGTTGAGAAGCACTGCTCTAGAGCATGCAGCTCCTCACAAAATGCATTCTTAAGTTGCCAAAGGAGATGTTATATTGACTCTGCAGTAGAGGATATTGCACTTCCCTGTCCCTGATGCTCTTACCCAATCCGCTTTGCATCGCTGCCTACAACTTAGGTGTGCCAGTCCTTTGACCCTCCACAGCTGCTAGGAGGTCATTTGTTTACCAAAGAGCTTGTCACTACTGTGACCAAAAACTTGCCCATTACCTCCAGTTCCACGCGTAGCACAGTCGGGCGCCTGGAGAGCCGATAGATATGTTCATTACCCAGCCAGAAATCTCCCCGGATGTTGCCAAACCCCTCTTTGTACTGCTTCCAGTCCCGATTGAATGAAATCAGACCAACTTTGCGCCTCTGGATGACAGTCCAGCCACCGCCATCTGTCTCCATGTCGCAGTACACCTGGAGTAGGAGAGGATGCAATGCTAACTAATCAGCAGGGTTTCTAGGGTCCATTTCCAGTTCCACAAGACAAGACCCTCTACACTAAACCCCCCTTTTAAGGGAGTTGACTTATTTGCTGACAGTCACGAAAGACTAATCTGCTCAGCACCTTTTCCCCGTCTCCATCCCTTTCCCCCAAAACCTCCCAATGCAAGTTCCTGATCTAAGAGATGAGACAGGACTTAACAGATGCAGTGTGCGATGTCCCTGTTTTCTCTGTTTTAAAAATTGGACTTTGAGATAAGGGTAGATTGTGGAGGAGATTATACAGGCACATGGCTTGCATGCATGGCATCCTCACCTCCAGTTCAGGGCTCCCCAGGAAGTCATCAGGGGGCAGCTTGTAAACCCCAGAGATTCTGTAATTCCTCTGGTAAAGGGAGGAGCAGTCGTAGACAGCATCTGCATAAATTAAAGGCAGGAAGTAAGGAAGAATTCTCTTTCATTGCTGAAAGCCAATGAAACAAATGGCCCAGATACATAGTCTGTTAAATCTGATATTTCTGACCAAGTGGGCAAAGAGATGGGGTTTATTAGGCTTTGCAGTAAATTGCAAAACGCCATTACTGGACATGGTGCTAAAATAATCAGGTACTGCAGTTTATTTTTGGTACACTGAAAAATCTGAATTTTCTACTCTATGGATGAAGAGTTCATCCTTCTTGTAGCTTTTTAGCTCATTTGCCTAATGATGTCATTATAATTCTAATTCTCAGGAGTGGAATTTACTTTCCCTCCACCTTTGGCTTTTTGCCATGAAAAAATACAGTGAACTGGCTTTGTGAGTTGGATCGGGGAGGCAGTGTTAGTGGTCTGGTTTCCTCTGGGTTGTGGGGTGCTGTGAAAGCAGCATACTTGTCACCCATGGGCAAGGAAATGCCAGTCACTTAAAAGACGCATCTCTGACCTATTCAGGAGCAAAGCAGATGGGGCTCCCAGGTGCTACTGTCTCAGAGTCCTGATGGTGGGATCTCGAAGGAGACCAAAATGGGGAGCTCCCTAATGCTCTGTCATACATCTAGGGGCTTCATTCATCACAGAAGAGCATCTATTGTCTCTTAGCTTGATAATTTGACCTTTTGCTGCAGCATACAAAGCTCCAGGCTTCACAGACATCTCTCATTTGGTTTAGAAATGCCACTGTGTTTGAATAAATGGAATTAATGGGAGAGGCCATATTTGCTGTCCCTGCAAACGGACAGTGCTTATCTGAAAACATGCTGCCAGCTACCATCCTGCAGCTGGGTATAATGACAGAGTTTGAATGGGGCACATTGTACAGCAATCTTTGTATCGTAGTCAGCAATGGAGATCATGGCATGTTAACCAGTTGGCCTTAGGATCCCCTTTCCCTCTGCCCAGAAGTCTGTTAAAGACCGCTGATTTGTAGAGCTGTTTTACAGAAAGGGAAAAAAACTAGTTGAAGTAAAGATTTATCCCACTGACAGCTCTCCACGTATTGCAGGGTGAATGACTCTCACCTGGCAGCATGAAACTCTGAATTCCCTGCATCTGGTTGCTCAAGTCCCTACTTGGCTGGCTTCTTCTGTGTGCTGAGTTATTTTATGAAACCACATTGCGGCTTTCCTCTGCCCTAATGAGACTCATTACAGTAAAACCTTTGTTTGTTCGAGATTTAAAATCTATACAAAGCAGTGTGTTAAAACCAACAAAGCTTCTCCTTTTCCCTTAACCAATGTGCTGATGGGCTTAAATTTATTTTGCCCTTGTAAAAGGAACTGAATAAAGGTGTTCAGCAAATCCCTCCATCCTGCACAATAGTCGTTTTTGTAAGGAAATGTTAAACTTCTTGGAATGGCTTTGTTTTCCTCTCCATCCCAAGGCTTTTGTGCCTGGGATTTTTCAACAACATCAGGCCTAACGGACTAAATCGTTAAAAAAGACAGATGGAAAAAGGCTGGACCACAGATCATATCTGTATTCTGTCATCTTTCATTCAGGCCTGGGCAACTGTGATGCACTTTGAAATTCTCTACCGGGGGAATGGAAGTACTTTAAGTTATTGAAATGTGTTGGAATGAGAAATATCAGAGATAATGCATCTTGCATCATCTAACGCCTTGGATCTCTGAGAGCTATTGCATGCATTTACTCTGGCACAAAGTCTCCAGTATTGGCTGGAAAGTTCCTCTAATTTTTTTTTTTTTTTTTTTTTTTACCAACCTTTGGTCGCCTACCAGCATTCTGGACAATGAGGGAGTCTTATTGCCAGAGGCTTTCCCCAAACAAGCTGACTGCCTCTGTTCAATTTAGGATCTTAGTACGCAGAAAAGCAAGGAGAAAAGATGCATTAGACTGAGTCCCGCCTTGTGGAGTTTCAGGACCAATTCTGCCCTGCCAACCCTTAGATGAGAGCATATCTGACAACTGGATTTTTGTCTTTCTTGTAAAAGAGACTGGGAGGCTTTTTCCCTATTTTCTGTCTGCAGAAGTGCCCTGGGCAGACTTGTTTTGAGCATGCACAGTTACCAGCTGTCTTAGCAGGACATGCCAGCCTTAAGAGCTGCCGGATAATTTGATTTGTGCATTAAGAGGTGTCTGTGGGAGCTGGGAAACTCCCTCCTTACCAGCTGAAGTCTGGGTGACTGTCTGTGCCGCCTGGAGCTGCATGATGCCCATCTGGCTGTTCATTTCAGAGTACTTGCTCTCCACATCAGTGAGCCGGGACTCCAGGCTCTTGGTGATTTCTTCCAGCTTCATCGCCTGCATGACCACGTTCACCCAGTCACCTTCCTGCTTCTTGTTGAGCTCCCCCATCATAGCGCTCAGGTTGGCAATCTGCAGCTTGAGCTCCTTAACCTCATTGCAGCAGCCAGTCGTTTTGACCTGGGCATTGCTGTTAACTGTTCTCCTCTTGGGAGGCTTCTGCAGCCATGCAGGGTAGATGGCCAAGGACACAGTGAGAATGCAGAGCCATGCCAGCTGGGCAGTGACTTTGGCCGGCATTTTGCACTCCCAGCAGCAAGGAACTTCCAACTGGTTTCAAACAAAGTCAGCTGCGGATGGCTGGAGTGCAGTGGGCCCAGGTATGAAACTTTCTTAGTGCTGCAGCAAATGGGTATCTGAAGGCTGCTTCTTTCCCTCTCTGTCTCTCTCTTTTTCTCTCTCTCTGTCTCTCAATGAAGTGAACGTCCCAAAGGTGGGGTCTCAAGGGCTGTTTGGGTGTTGTTTTATTTTCCCCCAGCCATTTCCTCTAGCAGTTTGTGCTCTCTGGAAACCTCTCGCACAGCATCTTAAATATCTTTCTCCCGTGTTTACCTCCACCCCTCTGCAACCCTACGCAGTACTCTAGCCCCTCCCAGCTCATCTGTTCGTATCAGGTGCTTACCAAGTGAAATCAGTGCAGGCTTAGGCCAAGAAAGGAGCGGGGGGGTGGCTGGAGATTTCCCTCCACTCAGCTCTGCCACCTCAGGGTGGAGGAGAGGTCTAGGAAGTCGTGAGCATTTCCAGTAAACTTATTGGATTGTAGCCTTTTTGGTGACTAACTCTAGCACACTGGTAAACAGAAGAGCATCCAAAGTCCAGGATGGAAGGGCTCTCCAAGCTGGATGATTTTGTAAGAGCTTGAGCAAGGTGACCCCAAGGGGAATACTTCACGTAACAATCCAGTTAAAGTGTTCCCCGTGAGCCAAGTCTCCTGTGTGTTCATTTTGCCTTGCTTTGGTACAGAGCTTATTTTAGCCATTCAGCAGCTAATCCAGAGGATCAATTGCATCTGGACTAGGCATTTCTTAGAATCTAGAAGTGCTCCCTTCAGAGAGATGCTCACAAGGGAACATGATGGAGGTTTACCAAAGAGTGTTGAGAAGATAAATCACATGCCACTGCTTCCCCACCCTCCGAAGACAAGGACGAAGGGTCAGTCGGCAGTGCCAAAAGGCAGCCCCTTTTTTAAAAATGACAAAAAGATTCCCCTCCTCCCCCCCACCTTTTCTTTTTTCTTTTGCACAATACACAATCAGTCTGGCAAAAACTTCAGGATTGTGGCAGGCAGGATCTTAACAGGGTTGGAGGTGCAGGAATAGACACTTGATGGGATAACTGGAACCTCCCAAGTTATGTAAACCAGAAGATTTCAAACTAAATCTTATAAATCCTCTCCCAGGTTCAGAGCAGTAAGCCAGGCGTTGGCTAGTGAGGTTAGGGGCTTTCAGCAGCCTCTTGCATTTCTCCTGAGCAGTTTGAAGGCTTCTCCAGCTCCGTTCAGTCCCACAGTAGAAACAAAACCAACAGTGATAGTGCAGCCTGTGGACATAGGTGACTGACGGTAGCTCTCAATTCCCAGGAAGCAGATTATGCTGTAATTGTCCAATAGAGGGATTCTTATGCCTCCCTCCAAAGCTTTGAGTAGTGATCAGTGAGAGAGGCATGGTATCGGCTTGAGCACACATCTGATCCTATCTGATTGCTCCCATGGTAAAAAGTCATGGACGTCTGTTTCAATAAAAATCAATCTGCTGCGCCTGGTATGAAGAAAATGTGAACAGCACAATTGAGCCATGTTGCCCCAGGTGGAATTTCTTCTGTAGTCTAAAAAGGAAGTAGACTGCATGTCAATAAACTTTGCTACCCTGGTGCGTCTTGGAAGTGTGGAAATGGAATTGGCACCAGTATTCTGTTTCTCTTCTGCTCCCCAGCTTCGTTATACTTATTGCTGGAGACTTCAGCGCTAGGGGCTGATTGCCTTTCCAACTGGCCTAGTCACTTTTCAGCAGAACAGCAGCAATGACCCAGCAAGGTGAAAGGGAGCAGGAAGGTGAAAGTGCCAAAACATTTGCAGAGATGGAGTGAGGTGCTGGTGAGGAGAGAGCACCGGTGATCAAAAACACTGAGCAAAGAGCATGGGCATCTTGGATTTCATCCTGGCTGGCTCCTCCTGTGCAGTGTGCTTTAGTCGCACCCCTGCCAAGTAAGACACAAGCAGGCAAGGCTCCTATGCATTTCTGATGACCTGAGATGCCACCAAACTCTTTCAATCAGAAGTGACAGTCATTGTTTGCTGGAAGTGCTAAAGCCCCCTCTATTTATGGCAGAGCAGTAGTTGCCGCTTCACTTGTTTTTCTCCTGTAGGCATTTCAAGAGCAAAATTGCTTTTTATGCCTCAGTCCAGCATGTGCTACCACACACAGACCAGAAGCCTGACCTTGTTTTGCTCTTGATCCTGTCTGAGCCCCCTTCTAGCCAGCACTTCTGCTTTTACCAGGGGGCAAATTCTTCTCATTTGCCAATGACAAGAAATATGTTTTGAGTCGCAATTGAAGACTGAGAATGGAATGAGCTGAAGGCTTTTTTTTGTACCCTCTTTCCTTTCCTCAAAACCCACCTTCCCATTATTCCCCCTATCCTACTGCTTTCTTAGAAGGACGTGGGACCAGCCTTTTCTCTGACCAGTTTTAAGTGTAGCTGTTCCCAGCAGAGATCTAGCAGAATTTCCCAGATCTCTGTGTAACCCAAAGTTGCACTTGCTTTTGTTTGTCTGGGGTCTGGTATCCCAGCCACGCTCTAGGCTAACCTTCCCAGTCCCCTTTCCCTGGTAGTAGCATGGTGGTATAATACGTGTCCAGAAGACAGCAGATCCCTTTCCATGTCAGATAGCAAAACTGCTAGGATGTTAGTCACAGCTGGGTCTAATTACGGGGGTAGCCAGCATGGGGCCATTCCCTGTACAGACCGCATATTGGTGTTATCTAATTGGAAGTGCATGTTAATGTAATCTAATTAGAAGCAGGTACCTCTTATACCTGGAGGGCTGGATTAAAGAGGGATGTGCTGAAATGCTGCAGCCCTCTGGGGAGCTGTTCCGGCAGGTGTACAAGTTCAAAGGGGGTGAAGATCAGAATGAATTCAGTGCCCCAGGGTTGTTTATTTGGCATCCACTCACTGCAGAGCACCTTCCTTGCAGCTGGTAAGTGCTTTCAGAGACCTGCCTTGCTAGGGTTGCCTGTGAGATTGCTGAAGTTTTCAGCAATTTCTTCACTGTTGGCAATTTTCAGGAAATCTGCCCAGAGAAGAAATCTTGTGGGGGACTTAATTCGATTTCTCCCCCCTTCCCCCTACGGTGTGTAAAAAGCATCCATGTATCTAGCTTAGGGGTGTGCAAAATGCGGCCCATGGGCCGGATGCAGCCTGCCAAGCCATTCTGTCTGGCCCGCAGGGCCCCTAAAAATGTAGAGAATTAATATTTATCTGCCCCTGGCTGCCTGTCATGCGGCCTTCTGGCTTGCCAAAACTCAGTAAGTGGCCCTCCACCCAAAATAATTGCCCGCCCTGATCTAGCTGAAGTGTTGGAAATATTCAGAATGCTCTTCTTTAATGCATGTGTTTGCAACCAGTAGTCTAATATTAGTTCCTAATTTCTTATTAAAGCCAAACAGAATTGCTGATAGTGCAACTTGTTTGGTTATAGAAGCAATAATAAAGAATCTAGCTAATATCCAAAGACTAGTATATAACTGTCATCTTTGCTGACATCAAAAAATGTAATATAAGAATTATTTAGGGCAGTGCATCCTTATTCCCCATATTTGTGTTGGGGAAGTGTCTTGAGCTGACAGTAGAATGCGGACATACATTTCGTTACAATCTTTGTGGCTGGAGCCAATAACTATATTCCATTACCGTGGTTGTAAAAATAAATATGTACCGTAGAAATGCAATTTCCAAGAATAAAGTAATAGCTACATGGAAAGACTCGGTGCCTGTTGTATGTTTAATTACTAAACTATGTAAGGAAATATGTAGCAAATGAGAAGCAAGTTGCTGATACTGTAACTGTTAAAATAGTAATTTGCTTCCAACCTAGGAATATTTTTAATGGCTTGATGGAAATGTACTGCACTGTGTGTTTTATATGTCGGTGCGAGGTGGCAGGTGTTAAGTATGTTGACTCAAGGATGCTTGGACACAGTAAACCACCAAACTGGGGAAAAAGAGCAGCAAAGGCAACTCCCTTTGCCCAAAAGTTCTGTTCCCCAAAGGGATCTGCAAGCTAGCAGGGCCCTCAGCTTCACCTTCCAGGAACAAGCTCCCAGCCTTTTTGTACAGGGGAAAATCACCTTGGGTTAGATGAGGGAAACTTTCAAAATGACAGGCAAGAAAGTTGCTTGCCAGGGGTGGAGAAAGGAGAAGAGTTCTCATCCCCCTTTTGATTCCTCCATTGTGTTTTTACATCTGAGCATCTGCTTTCATGCAGAAACGTGGCTTTTCTCTGAAACTTTCTGGCTGATGCGAGATAGCGAGCATGTGCTCCCTCGCTGAGGGAAGTGTGGTTTGCAGCCTCCTGAAAGATGCATTAAAACAAAGTTAATTTTATTGTGAGAAGACGGGGGAGGATCCAGTCTGCTTTTGCTTACTTACTGTTCTCAAATGTTTAATAAACTTTGATTGGCAGACAATATTGCTAGTGACTCTCAGAGAGCAGGAAGAAATGGAAAGCTCCCAAGGATATGTAAGGAAGAGATTATTTCTATTAAATATTAGACATAGAGGAAAATGTACGCAGGGGACAGAAGAGCCCATCA
>NW_005841851.1:1319898-1352842 GCF_000455745.1 Alligator sinensis | reverse complement strand
GTAGAAGCGGCTGTTTCAATATCATTGTCTTCATGTTCCAAACCCTTGCCTGATTCCTTCTTGAAAACACAAGTTGCTTTCTCATTCATTGCTTGTTTCCTGAATTCATAGACCTAACATGACATGATCCAACAGACCTAACATAGACCTAACATAAGATGAATTCATAGACCTCTAACCTTCCATCCAGGAAGAGCACACACCAACTTCAGATGCTTTCCTAGCCTGATGAAGGGTATGTATACCCAAAAGCTTGCTAAGAAGAATTTTTCCAACTATTTGAGTTGGTCTAATAAAAGATATCAGATTTACCCAAAGAACTTTGTCTGCGTATGTCCTTAGACCAACACAGCTACAACCTATACCCCCGTAGACCTAACATTACACTCACACTACTTTTTAAATTGTATAAACACTCTCACCGAAGATTTGAAGTATTTTGTCCATGGTCATTAGGGCAGCACGTTCATTAGGAGGAGTCACTTTTTGTGACTGCTGCTGTTTGTCGTCAAAATAGTTGTCTCATCGCAAGATTGCTACCATCTTCCGATACCTGTCTTTCCACAACATGAAAATCTAAAGAAAGTCTCTTAAAATTGCAGCCTGATTAAGCAGGACTGGAGTTTGCCCAGTAATGACCAAGTCTCAAACATTAATGAGTCTGAACTGTGTTTTTTCAAAATGCATCAAGACTTGTCATTTTTGGTTTTGGTTTGGTTTTTTTTGCATAGCTTTGGATGCCTAACTCATTTCCTTAACCAACATTACCTGCTCTCTTGAAGGATTCTGTACTCTCATCATATAGAGCAAATGCACCCTTTAATAGCTTTTGTCCTTGGCATCAGCTTTTGTTTCCTTCTCTGCTGCATGTATTATGGATGTATCAAAATCATTGTCAGTTATGTTGACGGAAATCAGTATTGCAAGCTGATTAGTTTCCATTATACAAGAAAACTACAGTGGGATTTACTTCTGCTTGGGATTACTGTATAAAATCATTGTGGGAATTGGAGAAATTCATGCATTATTTAATTCTATTAAAACTCCTCCATGATTATGAATTGGGTACTTGTGCTACTATTGTGTGCTGTCATTTGAGTTGTGTGCGTCAAGACAGGGGTATCTTAGGAATTGGAAAAATCTCCTGCTGCCCTCTGTGTCTCTGTCTGGCTTTGATCTCTCCCATTGTTGCTCACAATAGAGTAGACAATGTAGCTGGCTCCTTACTCTGTTTGAAAGTTTTATTTATGGCATTTTTAAGATGTACTTAAGGATTTTAGTTGTGCTTCCATTTTGAGATGAGCAATTGACAACTCTTTCTTTTTTTGTGGTTTTCCTTGGGAAGAAAAAGCTGCTGTCAAAGAATAAAATGTCAAGTGTGTCGTTTCAAAGTTGTATGAAAACAAATGTAACTTCAGTGTAGGAGTTGAAAGATGATGAATTGCATCACATATTGATTCTCAAATAAACTGATTTAATGCACACTTTGGAAGCAAAATAGCACCTGCAATGCAAGGAAAGTTGGTGGGGGCGGAAGAAATGGGGTTCTGTTCAGAGGCTCCGGGTTTGAAGCTGAGTGCCCGGTACATGCTGGAAACCTGGGTATCGCTAACAGAGTTTCTCTGTAGCATGAGCAGACTGGTACAAAATTTGTGCATAATTTGGTAGGTTTAGTTTCCAGGGTTGGTTTGTAATCAGCTCAATGTTCAGAAGTCCTGGGTATGAAACCCATTGTCCTTCCCCACCCCAACCCCGCTATTGAGTGCATCCTGGAGTATGCAAGTATATAGGCAATTAGTGCCACCTTGCCTTTGTCTGTGCTACAGAAAACAGTGTCTGTTTAGTCTTTTAGCTCGGTCCACTAACTCCTGTAGGAATTAAACTGCCTTTTCTTCACTAGGACTGCAATATGGGGAAAAAGCATAGTTGCATAGTGCTGAAAGGACCTCAAGAGTTCATCTAGGCTATCTGCTGTCTACTTGCTAGAAACATGATTAGGTACATCTAGATTATTCCTAACCTGTTCTTACAAAGCTCCATTGAGAATAGCTTGTCTCAGGTTCTATACCTATCATTAAAAATCTTTTTCTAATATCAAGCCTAACTCATGTTTGCTACAAATTAAGTGGAGTGCTTCTCCTTATCCCCACTGGACCTAGAGATAATCAGTAACTATCCTCTTTATAGTAATCTTTATAGTGAGTATCTTGAGCTAAGAACCTCTTGTTCTGCAATACGGCACTTGGTAATAGAAGGATTAACTGACACGCTTTGTGTTGGGATGGACCGGCAAAGCTAAGGAGCTATTTCTTCACCTTTCTGTCCTAAAAGATTTTGATGATGAGCTTTGTCCAGAAACAGAGAGAAAATATCCATCTGATCCAAAGCCATAAAATTGCTGTGAATCCCGGTAATAACACTGTAACTAAAATCTCCAGCAGCTCTGCTGGACTGGAACATGAGTCCCTTGGGCTTCTGCGAGTGCCTGGCTGCTTCAATGTAGTGCTGTTCATTTTCTGTCCAGTCTCCAACAGTGATAACTGGAAAACAGTCCTGTAATTCTTTAAGAATGTTACAAAATTTGAGAAGATTGTGCCTGAACAACCAGTTAATGGCAAGTATCACAGGCCTCACTGAAGATAGGCAAGAGCAATAACTTCCAGAAGCTTGGTGGAGGGAACATGGCATGGCATTTTAATTCTAAACAGATGTTGTAAGGGTGTTGCTATGGCTTTAGAAGTACTATAGCTGCTTCTAATGTTACTCACTGGCTTCCAGGAAAAGCACCTAGTCTGTCCCTCCCTGCTAACTTGTAAGAACACTCGTATCCAAAGAGGTGTGGGTCTGTTTTTAAATAACTCTTTTTCCTTTTGAAAACACATTCCAGGCAGCTGGAGTAATACAGATTTCAGGAACTGCTGCTATGTCTCCAATAATTGGTGAGGGAGAAGAGGAATCTGACAGATGAGAAAAGGCAGAAATCCCATCTAAGACATTTTTAAAAAAAGAGGAGGAGGAAAAGACTCCTACACCCAGAGTCGAGCAAAAGATGGCAGAACCTCATTAATCTACACCCACAAGTGTTCTCTGCTTGCCAATGTAAGATTTAATAGGCAAGTTCCTGCAATGATTACCAACACTTCATTACTTCTAAGAAACAAGCTAGTGAATGCTCTGCAGTGTTATGCATTGCTGAAAATTTGACTATACCTCTCACATAGACAAAGCACACTTTGATGCATGAGCCTTGTTTTCTAAGGATTTTACTCTTTGTTATGGACCTGAAGGGAAAGACAGTGCCAGTGATAAGTCCATTTCTCTAACCATGCAGCATCTTTCCTGCCACACACAAACATTCTTACAGAATACTAATGCTCAGCATTCAGTAACTCTCCCTGAGCGTCCCAGTTGTTAATGTGAGTTTTTCCTGGCTAGTTAGAGGTTGTTGTGGTTATAAAACATGTTCATGCTTAAGGGCACCTTTGAAGCCTTTACGTGAAAGGAAGCAAAGGGTTAAATCAGTGGCAGTTCTAGAAGCTATTCCCTAAAGAGGAATAGTAGAAATATGTAGAGGGGCAAGTCTGCTTTCATTTACTCTCATAGCTGACACGGACATCTTTGTGCTTTCCTCCATACTACCCACTGATATGTCGAATTTCTTTACTGAACTTCCCTGCCAGTAGCAAGCATATTGTTTCTTTTCTCAAAACCCACCTTGGCCCTCATTTGTAAAACAAAATTGGGCAATTTATGACAGTTGGGTTGGGGACAGATAGAGATAGGTGGCAGTCCTGTCTACACATTAAAATTTTCCATCTCTATATGAAATGTATTGCTTTCTGTTCCATTTTCATGAGTCATTCATCTTAATTTGTAATCTCTTTGGACAGACTTACCTCTTCTCATGTCTGTACAGCACTTGACACAGTAGGTACCACCTCTTGGACACTTTTATATAGCTAGTATTTTCCAAAAACCCCCGGTGGGATCTATCACACCAGCACTGGCACACTTGTTCTCCCCAAGGCGCAAAGATGCTGCACTTTCCCCACTTCTCAACAAACCTGGATTCAGTGGAATCCAGGGCACCATTTGAACCCATTGTGCCTTTCCCCCAACCATCCCATCTCCTTCCTGTGTGTCTGTCAAGCCATCGAGTGGGACCTTTTTGCTTGTTTAGCAGGTTTATGTCGTCCATCATCCTCTGGTCCCTCAGCCTTGCCTCTGCCTTCTCCACCATACTGGGAGATCCTGTTTTGCCACAGTCTCCTTATTCCCTTTCTTTCCCTGATTAAAGTTGCAGGAGCTGTTTAGCATGCTTAGCTTTCCTGACTTTTGCTGCTTTTGATGCTATCCTTAAGATCCTATGTTCTGAGGCTTCTGTGTCTACCCTTTCCCTTGTTCTCTTCTGACTCTTTGGCCATCTTACAGGATTGCTCTGTCCTCCTTTTATGATGCCAGCATGTGACTCTATTCATCTGGTCCTGCTGCAGGCCACGAAATGGTGGAAGAGTGATGATGAGCAAAGTTTACAGTGCCTAGACTGAACAGCTGTTGGGGAAGTAGATCACTATAAAATGAGATCCTTTCCCAGACTATCATGTGTACGTAAAAACTTGGCTGTCTCCCATTCCCCTGCTCTTCAGAAGTTTCTTACTATTGTCTCTTTGGGTGGAGTCCAATTCTTTGATTGTGTTTGCACATTCCCCAAGCACAACATGGATTTAATCCTAGTAGGGACTGCTCTCCAATAAGAAGTAATCATCTGAACCATGCTTCCCTTGGGATTATTCCAAGGACATTTTGCAGAGTGATA
This sequence comes from Alligator sinensis, assembly GCF_000455745.1. Classification (NCBI taxonomy): domain Eukaryota; kingdom Metazoa; phylum Chordata; order Crocodylia; family Alligatoridae; genus Alligator; species Alligator sinensis. The sequence goes on along the minus strand of NW_005841851.1, from coordinate 1,348,026 downwards.
CTTCTGGCCTGTTTTAACTAATTCCCACAAGTGATCTATACTTGGTATGTCCTCTCTGTTCCTGTACTATTCATTTGTGGTCCCTTCTTTTTCCCTTGCCCTTCAAAATAGTTAAAGATATTTTTCTGGAAGCCAGTCCTTTCATTCCTTAGCTACTTGTTCATACCTTTATTTTTAACAGATGTAAGATGGCCATCCCCTGTGACAAGGCACACTATTGCAAATAATAAAAATGTTGTCAGTCACACGAGTGCAAATTTTGATATGAAGTGTTGCTGATTGAGCCCATGACTTGGTTTTTGGGGAATTCTCATGTCTCACTGAAAATGACCTTGATTTTAAAACGTTTCAAGCAATGACATCTTATGCAGGATAGGAAGATGGAGTTTGAGGTTACAGTAGGGGGGAATGTCATCATGTCACAACCACTTTACTTTAAAAAGAAATATACCCTCTGTTTTAAAAACGAAAAAAAATCCGTAAGTATTCTCCACGCGTGACCTCTCATTCTAATAACCGGTTTGAATTTGCTTCATTCCTAATGATTGTGGGCCGCCAGTACCAGTAATTGGGTTACCACAACAGAGCTGTTCACTGCAAAGTTTCTCCATTACAGCGCTTCATCCTGTACCATCTTCCAGTATCCAAAGCAAGGTCCCACTTGGATGATCTGTACTGGAACCCTTTTGAGGAAAAGGTCAGAAAAGTCACCTATTACTGGCAAAAATGGTATTACAGTGTAAACTTCCAGAGCCTCCCTGGTGAACAAACGTCAAGGGGTCATCGGGACTGTGCCCAGCTTGAACCTTGTCTAATGGAAGGGCCAGAATATTAATCACAAAACGGAAATATTCCCGAGTGATGTTTGCATTGTAAGTCCTTTATGAAATGAAAGTCACATCCCCCATCCCTTTTCTCCTCCAAAATTTAATGGCAAACTGTGCCTTTGTGAATCTTGTCCGGAGTCAAGATCATTTCATTCTGCTTCAAACGGCAAAGGAAAAAAGGATGTAAGTGAGTGTACCAGGCAGCATCAGCAAAGGAGTTAAGCTAATTGTTGAAGAATAAAAGATAATGGTCAATTTGTCAGAAGGCATTGACAAGAAAGATAAAGTTGGAAGTAATTAACTGTCTGACACGCTGGAAGTGATGTGTCTGCCAATGGCGCTCTCAATCATCGGGCTATGAAATGTGACAGCCCTTTATCACTTTTATGAGGCAGCGCTGACTAGCTCTCACTGGGGAAATGTAGGTAGTGTGTTCTTTGACTCTCCAAGAAGATACGGGATGTCTTATTTGCTGGGTCTCTTGGAAGTATAGTCACTTGTATAGTCTTAACCCTCCAAAGTCTGATTCTACTCAGTGCATTTTGAGATCATCTTTATTAAGCAAGCGAGTTCTGTACTGAGTCCAGCATGCTTCTTAAATAGTTAAAGGTTTTCAGGAAGTTTGGTCTGTCTTAATAGGCTGGGAAGTGTTGGAGTGAGATGAGGAGCTCCTAGCTGTCTTGTACAAACATTTCATGCTTGTGTTCTTGTCTTTAAACCAAACACCCGAAGTAATTTGCAGCTCTTGAATCTATATGGTTTATAGCACTCCTGTCACACAGAATAGTTATCACTATTGTGATTTTACAGATAGTTGAATTGTGCCAAGGCTAGAGTAGAAGTTAGTGACTTAAAAAAACCCCAGAGTCCTGTTCCTTGTTTAGATTAAGAGCTGCATTATCAATATGCCTCATGTATGGAGGGTGACCCCCTAAATTGGACAGACCTTTACAACACAAGTGGATATTAATTACTAACTAGCCATTAGGAAGCACCCAGAGTTCAGTGATAAAATATAATGAACTCTTTTGAGCTGGTTGCAGTGGATTTATGCTTTGATTATGGGCTTCTTCCCTGATGGTGTTTGTGCGCAAATTTGTGGCACTAGTTTGGTTTCCAAGGGAAAACAACTGCAGATAGATTCATAGATGCTAGGGTCGGAAGGGACCTCAATGGATCATTGAGTCCACCCCCTGCCAGCAGCAGGAAAAAGTGCTGGGGTCACGTGACCCCAGCCAGGTGCTTGTCCAGTCTCTTCTTGAAGACCCCCAAGGTAGGGGAGAGCGCCACCTCCCTTGGACACCCAGTTCAGATTCTGGCAACCCTAACAGTGAAGAAGTTCTTTCTGATGTCCAACATAAATCTAAATAGATTATGTGGGGTCCAGGGTTACATGTGAAGCCAAGAAAAACAAGTGGATGCATATATAGAACAAAAATAAAACTAATTTCTGCTACATCATGTTAAAATATATATATATATATATATATATATATATATATCCTGGAACCTTTTGTATCTGCACCTGGTGAGTTCCAAGTGGCTTATAGCCAGGTGATAGAGCACAGGTTTCCAGACTCTAAAGCCCAGAGCTCAGTCGCAGGTTCATCATCCACCACAAAAGAAATTAAAAATAACATTTTTAAACCAGCAAATCTGCTGAAAACAATCCTCAGTCTTGCCAACCCTTATTTCTGCTGCTCATGTAGTCAGCGCCATCTGAGCTGGAGGGGGTATCTCAGTATTCAGTCTACAAATCCATTTTTTCAGGCATATCATAACTAAAGAAGTCTCATTAGTAAGACAAGCCAGGAACAATGGGAGAGGGATCGACTGGCAGTGGCTTTGTTCTTCTCTGTTAATTCTGCTTTTGGCAAGACAGGCAAAGAAAAATAAAATTATAGCTTTCTAAGGCTCCAGTAATTGTAAAAGTGGTGTTTTCTAAAAATGCTCATCTCTTGGCTCCTTATTCAAAAGGCTGTATTTAAATATGTATTGTGTCCACATCTGTTACCTGAATGCTAAAAGGAATATAATGTCTACCTACTTGATGGGAGGCTGTGAAAATTAATGCTTGGAAAGTGCTTCCAAGCTCTGAATTTCAAAGCACTACAAATGTAGTTAAATAACAAATGACCGTTATTATTTCAGAGCCATTTTCATTTAGAACGGTCAATTGTAGCCTGGCTCCATTGCAGATCAGTGACCACACCGGGGAGATGACAGTTCAGCAAAGGTTTAAAGCATGAGAAATTCTGGCTGCCGGGAGCAACTGTCAGCTGAATGACTAGAATGTCTGATTTGGGTTGTTTTCTCCCCTTTTAATTGATCTGATGCAATTTATACCTCAGGTCAGATTTACAACACATAGGACTACCAAGTCTTCGCTGCCCCCCACTCTGGGGTATTGTGATGGAGGACACTTCTGAATGCTTCTTGCTAGCCATGTGTCTAAAGTGAAGCATTAATTGAAGCCTAAAGTGAGCTGAGTCTCATCATTGAGTCCGACCCCCTGCCAGCAGCAGGAAAAAGTGCTGGGGTCACGTGACCCCAGCCAGGTGCTTGTCCAGTCTCTTCTTGAAGACCCCCAAGGTAGGGGAGAGCGCCACCTCCCTTGGACACCCAGTTCAGATTCTGGCAACCCTAACAGTGAAGAAGTTCTTTCTGATGTCCAACATAAATCTAAATAGATTATGTGGGGTCCAGGGTTACATGTGAAGCCAAGAAAAACAAGTGGATGCATATATAGAACAAAAATAAAACTAATTTCTGCTACATCATGTTAAAATATATATATATATATATATATATATATATATATCCTGGAACCTTTTGTATCTGCACCTGGTGAGTTCCAAGTGGCTTATAGCCAGGTGATAGAGCACAGGTTTCCAGACTCTAAAGCCCAGAGCTCAGTCGCAGGTTCATCATCCACCACAAAAGAAATTAAAAATAACATTTTTAAACCAGCAAATCTGCTGAAAACAATCCTCAGTCTTGCCAACCCTTATTTCTGCTGCTCATGTAGTCAGCGCCATCTGAGCTGGAGGGGGTATCTCAGTATTCAGTCTACAAATCCATTTTTTCAGGCATATCATAACTAAAGAAGTCTCATTAGTAAGACAAGCCAGGAACAATGGGAGAGGGATCGACTGGCAGTGGCTTTGTTCTTCTCTGTTAATTCTGCTTTTGGCAAGACAGGCAAAGAAAAATAAAATTATAGCTTTCTAAGGCTCCAGTAATTGTAAAAGTGGTGTTTTCTAAAAATGCTCATCTCTTGGCTCCTTATTCAAAAGGCTGTATTTAAATATGTATTGTGTCCACATCTGTTACCTGAATGCTAAAAGGAATATAATGTCTACCTACTTGATGGGAGGCTGTGAAAATTAATGCTTGGAAAGTGCTTCCAAGCTCTGAATTTCAAAGCACTACAAATGTAGTTAAATAACAAATGACCGTTATTATTTCAGAGCCATTTTCATTTAGAACGGTCAATTGTAGCCTGGCTCCATTGCAGATCAGTGACCACACCGGGGAGATGACAGTTCAGCAAAGGTTTAAAGCATGAGAAATTCTGGCTGCCGGGAGCAACTGTCAGCTGAATGACTAGAATGTCTGATTTGGGTTGTTTTCTCCCCTTTTAATTGATCTGATGCAATTTATACCTCAGGTCAGATTTACAACACATAGGACTACCAAGTCTTCGCTGCCCCCCACTCTGGGGTATTGTGATGGAGGACACTTCTGAATGCTTCTTGCTAGCCATGTGTCTAAAGTGAAGCATTAATTGAAGCCTAAAGTGAGCTGAGTCTCCTGTGCTCTTCTTCTTGGCTTGCCTGATTTTCTTACATTGCTTTGCTGCTGCTTGCATTTCAAATGTGCGCTAGTATTAGCACTGGTCTGGATTGCGTGTTGTAAAACTCTGGGTTGCTGGGACTTCACTTTGAACATTCTGCACTTTATAAGTCCTCTGGCGTTAATAGGGGAAGAGGAGAGTAATGAGCCAGAGATCTTTCATAAAATGAGCTTTATAAAATTGCAGGAGCTCTTGAGAGCCCATGTGCTGACTGAGCCCTATCTGTTTTCAGGCTCATAAAATCAATGTGATAGGGATATGTTTCAAAGAGGGCCTGCGTATCACCCTGCTAGGCTGGAGAGCCAGGTTCATGAGTGGCTCAGCTGCCTTCTGCTTCAACCAGACCCAGCAGCTGCTGGAATGCAGATTGAACACTGTTCTGTTATACAACATGCGTGAACCCTTCCTGAGGCACTTCTGCACTCTGCAGTGGCCTCACTGAGGATGGGTGGTGGTGATGGGGCATTTGACGGGCTCCTGACCACCTGTGAATAAAGGGAACCATCCAAAGGCAGGTGAAAGGTGATTATGGAAAACATGAGCTGAAAATCAGATGGGAAGAGTGTGGTGGCAACAGCAGGATTCATGTGTGCTAACAGGATTTCTCCTCTATTCCCAGGGCAGATTGTTGTATGGGACATTAAATCTACAGTCTGATTCTTCAGAGGAGTTGGTGGTCTTGTAAAATGAATAAGTAAAGCAAAACAGCAGTCCCTCATCCCTCCCCTGAACTCTGAATGTTTGCAGCTGGTACTTGATGGCAGAAAGGTCTTACATATGTGGAGGAGGATCAGAGCAAAAGGAGAAAGGAGGAAGTCCCAGCTTAGAAGAGAGAGACTAGGAGGAAATTAAAATAAAGAAATGAACTATGCCAGCAGACACAGGAATTTTGCTTAAGTCCCCTACTGGTCTCTGTGCTAAATCTTACTCAAATCCTTAAATCTAACAGCAGCAAAAGAAAAAAAAAACTGGTGGCCAGGGAACTATATGAAGCAAAAGATCTGAAGAATCTCTTTCAGCTTTATCAGTGATTCTTTACAGAGGGACCAGACTTTCTTCCATGGATGCATTAATAATTGCATTAACTCAACAGCATTCAAGGCTTGCTGCAGAGCCCTGCTGAATTGCCTATATACGTTTAATGTAAAATGAAGGCACCCGGCTATATTCACCCTAAAAAGCTGGGTACCAGTTCCAAATGTGCCTGGTAAAGCTTTAAGTACCCAGTAGGGCAGCTATTTTAGAGAGACCCTCTTTTTGCTTAGGGACAAGAAAGAAGATAGATCCATTAGACTGTGGACATAGGTACAGAGACGTGAATTTGCATAGCATAAATCTAGAGCAAATTGCCCCACAAGAGCTGCTCAGATGAGCAGACTGAACATCGAAGTCAGCGCTTGAAAGTATGAGAAAATGGCTCCTGATCCATCCAGAGGTAACTGCCGCTGGTCAAGCAGGGTTATCTCACTTTTAGGGGCTACATCGCATGTTTGTGTGCGTATGTGCATTGAGGCAGCTTGACTTTTTATGGAATAACCCGTTCCATGAGTTCGTGAACTTAGCTTCCGAGTGCTCATTGCCTAGAGGATTTCCCTTTTCACTGAGTGGGCGAGGGACTATCACTGTCATCCGATACAAAGTGCTTCTCAAAGATTCCAGAGTTGTAGGGGAAGGCATTACTTCAGATTTAAAGCTAATCTCATCTAATGGTAGTCTGCAGAACCAGCCACCATGGGGCATAGAAACTTCTTTTTTTTTTTTTTTTTCCTTGTACTCCTCTTCTGTTTTTTCTCCAACAACTCCCCTTTTCTCCCCTCTCCTTCAGGTGTCTTGAGGAGGTCTCAGAAGCCATATAATCCTTTCTTCCAAAGCATGGTATCATGTCAGCCCTTTTTAGCTAGAAGAAAACAACTGATTTTAGTCTCAAATCTGGGTCATTGCTAGAGGTGGGGGGCAATTTTCTACCACTCCCCTGTCCTTTTTTCATCTTTTCTCTATACTTTGTCTTCCCCAGTATCCCAAAGAGCAGACATACAGTACCTGTGAATTAGTTCTTCTCTTCCTCTGAACCTGGGATGTAGTTACCATCACAAACTCGGCCTTCCATCTAAAAGGGCCTTCTCTACCAAGATGTAGTTGTTGACAATGGGTCCATAAAATAAGCTATTTTTCACACTAGAAATCCCAGAAGGTTTACTTTCATCTGGCACTATCTGATTCTTTAGGTGGTTTTAGGTGATATTACCTATTGTAGTCAGCCTTGCATTGATTACAGATAAATCCATTAAAAATATACAATTTTAAAATGTGAAGAGAATGTCAAAAGATTGTGGTGATCAAAAGCCAAAACAGTGGTTTCTTGTTAGTTGTGCAACAGTTTCCCCTGTGAGCCAGTGAAGGCAGCCTGCTAAGCAAGGGAGATTAACTTTAAGAATCACAACTGTTTTTGGTGGAGTTAATTCCCAGCCTTAAATGTCATCTGGCCTGTTGATAATACCTTGTACATTGTGAGTAGTCCAAACAATTTGCACCAGTCCCATCTCTGTTGGCCCGGCCCTGCAATGAAGGCAGTGGGGCCATGGCGACTTGCTAGACTTGGAAGTTGATTTGGCTTCATTCCACTTTCCCACTGTGGGAGATCAGGGATTTGGTCCCCTCTCTTCCAGTGCCGCTGCTGAGGGGTCTCAGCCTATTAACTGAAGAGTTTGCCTGGGGCTTATCTTTCTGTAGAGTGGATCTTCTCCAGAGAGAGAAGTGAGTAATGTGAGCATTGTAGCCCTTCTCACTGGTCAGCCATGGCGTGTGCTGGCAGTTACGTTCTCAGGGAATAGATGGATTTCTGGGTCATAAGAGGGCAGGAGGAAATACTTACTCGTGGGCAATGACTGCCTGTCGTCACCTCTAAGTAGACTGCTGTTTAGATTCAGCAGTGCCATGCCATGACCACGTATGCCTCTCACCTGACATGTGTTGTATTACTGTGTCTCTTGCACAGTCCAGTGACTGTTACTTTTAGCATCTGAAGAAGCTTTAGAAGTGGTTTCTTCCAGCCATCGTTGTAACTGGCAGTTTGGTCTGTGTCAGGCAGATGGTTATGCTGGTCCCTGAACACTGATAACTGTGTTAAAGACCCGTGTTCCTCTTTCTTTTTTCCCTTCTCTAGCATTAACAACAAACTACAACAGCCAGAGGCAGCAGCAGGAGTGCTGGAGTATGCCATGAAACACTTTGGGGAGCTGGTGAGTCCCAATTGCTTGGATTGTCATCTTCTAAAACATGTTCACATGTCTCATCTTGCCCTGTGTGAACGTGTGCTCTTTCCTTGCACTTCTGCTCTTCTCTGTCGCATATCTTTAGCTCCCATTCCTGTAACTTGCACAATGCAGGGATCAGTTCATGGAGGTAACTGGGTGAAAGATAATAGTTCTTGATTTTGGGCCAAAGACCGCTGCTGTTCCTCAAAGCCATGATAAGTGCAAATCACCCCACCTCCACCAATTTTCAAATTAAAGTTTGATACCAAGGCTTAAAAGTAGTAATTTGGCTCCTAGAGTTTGAGAACCCAGGCTCCCCAGTGGACAGGGGCTCAAACTAGGTGATCTGGTTTCATAGATTTTTAGGGTCGGAAGGGACCTCAGTAGATCATCGAGTCCCCCCACCCGCCCTGGGCAGGAAAGAGCGCTGGGGTCAGACGACCCCAGCCAGGTGCATGTCCAATCTCCTCTTGAAGACCCCCAGGGTAGGGGATAGCACCAGCTCCCTGGGAAGCCCGTTCCAGTTTCTGGTAACCCTCACCGTGAAGAAGTTCTTCCTGATGTCCAACCTAAATCTCTTCTCTATCAGTTTGTGGCCATTGTTTCTAGTCACCTAAGGGGTGCCCTGGCAAACAAAGTATCTCCTATTCCCTGCTGCTCCCCACCCCCTTCTGGGTTTAACTCTATGTATATATGAAAATCCTAGTGCAGGGGAAATCCATTTGGGGGTCTCGGAGCAGGAGAAAAAGGTAGGGAACATGTCTGTAAAGCATTTTTCGAAGAACAGTGGAAGCCACAGTAAATTATAGAGAGGAGGGAAGATGGGCAGGAGGTTCCTCAGTTCAGGAGACTACTGAATGTTTCAGAGGAAGAACTTCCATTACCTTCTACCTGACAGATAAACCCCTGTTTGGATGAAAGGTGCTGTTGCAAAAGCAATAGCATTCATTTTTCTGCTTGTAATTCATAACCAGTGTAGAGATCACCTCTAGAAACTTTTTTGTGAATTCTGCAGCTTACTACTTAGTTGTTGAACAGGGCACATGGCTTAAACAGACCTTCACCTGTCATGGATTTTGCTTTAAGATGTGATAAGCCTCCAAACAGTAGCCAGAACTTCTGTGTAGTGCTTGACACATTTTAATGAAACACTAGAAGTAATGGGGTAAGAAACGCTGAGGATATCTGACAGATCTGTGACTCGGTCGCAAACGTGATTGTCCGGTGCAGAGTGAGGAAAGGCAGCATGTGCTGTCTTGGATATACAGCATCTGCAATTGAATTAGTGTAGTGCAATTTCACTGTAAATCTCTTGGACAAAAATGCTAGTCTTTTCCGCCTTGCATTTTTTTAAACCCTTCATAAATTCTCCTCAGAAAGCATAGGGTGTGACTACATGCGTCCTACTGAGATTGGATTCTCTCCCCAAGGACTACATTTTTAATATGCCACAGCTGTGAAAAACGTGGCAGCATAGGTGATTCAAGCCCTGCTTACAGGCACATGTACTGCGAACCAAGCTATTTAGGCCACATACCCATTGAACTTACTTTCAAACGAAAGGCAGCTGACAGCACACCCCTCTGGAACTGAGCCCCAGACTTAGGTGGGGCTAGTCCAGTGGCAGAGTGGAGACTGAACTTAGCGTCAAGGCTAAGGCTAAAACAATTGACTTTGTCTGCTATAGCTTGGGCTACTTTTAATCCACTTAGTTAATGTTTCAAATTTTTTGAAAAGCTCAGCACCTGTACCTAGTGTGAACTTTAGTTAGGTGCTTAGGAACTGGAAGAAATAATACTCTTACAGGCTGGGAAGGGATTGACATGCTGGACTCGTGTATTTTGGCAGGTGCTCAGGGACTGTAAGAACAGGGCCAGATAAGATTTTACTAAGTGTAGTCCTTCTAACTGCCCCCATCTTCCCCTTCCCAAAGTGAGCACAGAACCCTACCCTCGAATCTTGCTAAGAGTCCTTTATAGCTCCATCAGTCCACTGCCATTTTCCACACTTAATGAAGCAGTAAATGATGCTGCCCTCTTCGAGCTACTCTGTAGTTTTCTTTGCATTTCTTATCCCTTAAAATTAAAACTCTTCGCTTGAGAGAGTCCAGAGAAGAGCCATGCGCATGATCAGAGGTCAGGGAAGCAGACCCTACGATGACAGGCTGAGAGCCCTGGGGCTCTTTAGCCTGAAAAAGTGCAGGCTCAGGGGTGATCTGATGGCCACCTACAAGTTTATCAGGGGGGACCACCGGTATCTGGGGGAACGTTTGTTCACCAGAGCGCCCCAAGGGATGACAAGGTCAAATGGTCACAAACTACTTCAAGATCGTTTCAGGCTGGACATAAGGAAGAATTTCTTTACTGTCCGAGCCCCCAAGGTCTGGAACAGCCTGCCACCAGAGGTGGTTCAAGCGCCTTCATTGAACACCTTCAAGATGAAACTGGATGCTCATCTTGCTGGGATCCTATGACCCCAGCTGACTTCCTGCCCTTTGGGCAGGGGCTGGACTCGATGATCTTCCGAGGTCCCTTCCAGCCCTAATGTCTATGAAATCTATGCATTCAGGGATGGAAGTCTTCTGTACCCTCCCACCTCTCCTAGTCTGGTCCAGAGGTTGGTGTCTCTGGGGCACATTTCATAGTGCTCTGGGGATGTTTCTCTACAAAAGGGGAGCCAGCAGTGGACAAACTTCCCTTTTGTAAACTGACCCATCTAGTGGGGGCCATTGGGGAATGGGTCTATCACAGTAGATGCGAGTGCATCAGTGGTGGGATGGATTGACTGAATCCTCCTATTGTTAGGTAAAGTCTGGCCCCAGGTTGGAGACGGGGCTCTTTCTAGTGAACAAAATGATTTCAGAAAGTCCGTGCAGCTGTCCCCACTTCCTTCAGGGGAACAAGCAGAGCCTGAGTGCTCAAGAGGAGGGCTGGAGAGAGGACCTTTCGAATGAACTTTCCTTAAATATTTATATAACATTCCCAAAGGATTTGCAACCCAGTTGCTCTTTAACAAGTTCAGAAGCAGATGGGGAGCTGGGAACCCAATGCTCAAGGCCCCAGCATTCACAATTCACGTGGAGGGCACTGAAGTGCAGTGTGTAGTGGATCCTACCTGCTGCCCACAGGACTGTAAAAAGAATCCATTTTCTGGCATGTGTTCGAACAAGAGCTGCCAAGGACTGAGCTGAAAAGAACATTGGCAGGGAGTCCTGCCTGGAAAAAAATCCTTAACATTCAAAGCAGATTTTTATTTCCTGAAAACTAAAGTGGACATAGAAATCAACAGTTTAAAGAAAGAATGGTGCGGCCGAGATGAGGATCTTCAGTTAGTTGGCTTATTTTTTTGTAGCCTGTCTGGAAAACCACGTTCTTTCTTCTACGAGGGTCATCAAGAATTAGTATTCACTGGGTGACAGTGCAGTTGCCTTGAATTGCAAGTGAACTGGGCATTCCAGGAAAAAGCTACCATAATTGTCAGTGGTGGTGGTTGCTAATCTTGGGGTTTCTTCTTATTTTCCTCTGCTCTACAGGAAATCCAAGCTACCTGGTATGAGAAGCTCCATGAGTGGGAGGATGCACTTGTGGCTTATGACAAGAAGATGGACACAAACAAGGATGATCCTGAGCTAATGTTGGGACGTATGCGTTGCCTGGAGGCTCTTGGTGAATGGTAAGAGGGGAGGGGAATTCTGAAGATCAGGAAAAACCTGGTTACCTTAAGTAGTCTTTCCAGTCTGAATGAATACCAGACCTAGTTTGCTTCTGTATTTTCTCTTGGTTCCTTTTAGCTTTTAAAGCCTTGCCTGGCAAATTATTTCACGTATAACACCCTCAAGGGGAAAACATCTTGCCTGGATTCCTATTTATTTGTACTTTCCTAATGCTTGGAGAGTGTCTAGTTCCTGCTCACTGTGTTCGTTAGGGCAGCACCTTGGGGCCAGTGTTGGAAATGTGCTGTCTGAGCCTTTTAAGAGGAGGAGCTGTCTGATGCGCCAAGTTCATCCAGGAAGAGGATGTCCGCTCTCTTCCTCCTGTCATCATGAGGGACAGTATCAGTGGGGAGCTCTGGGGAAACATCACAGAGCAGCATAGATCAGAACCACCCCCCAAAATCATGAAGCACAAGGGAGAACCCAGCATTTGTGTACTCCTGGTCCCACCTGGAAGGCACAGATTGCCATTTGCAAAGTTGCCTACTTGCCAACAACCACCTGAATGAGTCTGTGCCAAGCCAGGGCTTCCATTTAAAACCCCTCACCGGGTCTGGCCGTGTTTCTTTCATCCTGACCTGTTTCAGCGTGTGCTAGGTTTTTTTGTCCTTCTTGGCATTCGCTGTCATAAGCAGTTTGTGCCTTTGGCTTAAGAATTGTTAGAGCCAGTTTCCACCAGAGACCTGTTAGTGACTGAGAGACTCGCCCATTAGCCAAGCACCTTTGCTTTTCCCCAGGCTCATCCTGAGTCACAGAGGCTAATTGGGGAAGACAGGCCCTGTGCTCTGTAATGCTCCATTCTGCCGGAGGGCATGACAACTCTGCACTAGTCCTGGCCTCCTGCCTCTCTGCTGAGCTGCTCATGTCAGTAGGACTCGGTGCTGATGGGTCCTGATGTGAAGTAGAAGATGACACACTGGGAAGAAGATTCCTTATCACTGAGGACTTTGTGCTGTTAGGTAAACTGATAGCCTGGAAACTGTACTGAGCTGCCTGAGAAGCCCCAAAATCTAACAGCATTTTTGCTCTCCTGCTGCCTGAATTGAGTTTTTCTTTCCACAGCAGGAAAAATGGAGACTGCCTCAAGGGCATTCTGTCATCTGCCCCAAGGAACAGGCTGTGTGCAGCAAACTGTGCAGGGATGAGATGCTGCAGGATGCATGTTTTCATAAAAGCATCTCTTCAGACTCCTCTGCTTCCCTGTATTTGAGTAGAATACCTATGAAAGATTTTTATTCTACTGAAGCTATAAGACACTGCTTACTGAAGGAAGAAATTCTTGGTGTCCTGATTTGCACTGAGGCCTTTCCTGATGTGCAGAAGGCCATTTCTCAGCACAAATAATGTTCAAGATGTTTACTTTGCGTCCTAACAGCATAGGAAATGTGACTCTCCTTCTCTCTGGTGTGTTATGGCACATGTGATGTTCAGGCAGCTGCAGTGGGAATCCCTGCCATGAGATGCTCCTCACTAGATTTCACAGTTACTAATTCTCCTCTACATACTCTTTGAGTTTATTTATTTGTGGGGGAAAGGGAGGGTAGAAGGAAAGTCAGACCTGGTGTCTGAAGATTGTAGAGTAGATGTAGTCTCCAGGCTCATTTGGGAAGTCAAAATGAATTGACTTTTCAGATACGATCTAAAAAGTAAAAGCTGGCTGTAACACGTAGGTTTTTGTCTTTAAAGCAAAACCCTGCATCCATTCAATGAGGTTCTGATTCTGAACACACACTGCACAAGTTAGCAGTCTCATGGCAAAAAAGGATGAGCCAGCTTCTGCATGGCAGAATATCTTGGGAGCTTATTTCACAAGCATGGCAGTGTATGGTACGATAGAACTGGACTTACACACAGAGAAATACTTCATGCTCCCTTTCTGCTTGATACTTGGCTATATCACTATGAAGAAGAGTGGTTATTTCTTGTCTCTGAATAACACCATGCCCACGTGAAGACCCAAGACTGAGAATTTAGTGTCTCAGTGTACTTGGGTTGCTGCCTCTCTCAGAGCAGTGCTAAACTTTGCTATTGGAGCTTCTGGTTTCCACTTGTCAATATTTGACAGTTTCCCTCCACCTGATGCTGTACTGCATCAATTCTGAGTACTCTGCTGTGACAGTTTGAAGGTCCAACCAAGATATGCCTAGCCACTTGTCTCCTGATGTAATTATGTCTGCAAGAGCTATGCTTCTTTATTAGCTCATGTTGGATACTGATTTACTGCTGCTGCTGGTTTTTTTTTTTCCTGGGCCATTAAGCTGTCAGTATTGCTGTCTTGCCTATGGCAGCACATCCATTCTCTTTGTTGATTCATTCATCTTCCTCTCTGGGAGGAGAGAACAGCAGTGAGAAAGCAAGTTGGTTGTCCTCATGGTTGGCAACTACTCCACCGTTACAGAACTTCCAGTCTGAGAAATAAATTCTGAAATCACAATACTCAAAAAAAAAAAAAAAAAAAAAAAAAAAGTCAGATCCCTAAAGCATTCAAGATCTAATTTAAAAAAAAAATGTTTTAAATCTTCATGTTTTCTTTTTAATAGGATTGGGGAGAGACCCCTCTGAGAACTCACTGTCATAGGGCTGTATACAAGCTTGTTGTAGTTCTCATTCCTCAGCATTGCTTTTCAAAACACACCGATCCCATAACATGTTTATCCAGAACATTTGACAAAGTAGGGAGTCCAAAAACCATACAAAAGGCTATTCATCAAAAGTGTTGCTTATCTTCAAGTTACCAAAGAAATTATCGGTGCCCTTCTTTTCAAGCAGGAAGACTTCATTCTGTACATTTTGATGTAGTTCTGTGTTCTAAGCCAGAGACAACGGTCCCCTTTTTATAATAAGCATGAATGAGTTCAGATGAACACAAAGCAGTCTTGGACTTGTTATAATTTGAACAAATAAAAAATCCATGATCTTAAACTAAATTGAGGGTAAATGATATGTCAGCCAAATGACACTGCGTCTCTGGACCTCACTGTCCTCTACATGAAAGACGATGACAGGGTTAAATACAACTTATGCTTGTGAAAGGTGAATGCTAATCAAAGTGGCTGCTTACAGACGTAACCCTCCCATGGCGCCTTTCTTTAAACTTCGCATGCCCAATGCTGATACCAGCACATACCCAAAAGAGGCATCGTGTTAGTTGGACCTGGCTTTCCCAATGTCTGTATAGGTTGAGCTCTTTAGTGGGGCTTTTTTTTAAATTGTAAATCAGCTATTAGATAAAAGCTCCAAAAAGCCCCACTGAAGTGCCCTATCTATATAGACGCTGCAGAGCAGGGTCAAACTAATGCACTGTTGCTTCTGCTATAGCGTGTTGGGGTTTTTGGGGGGGAGAAACGGGCTTCACATCTGTCAGCAGCCAGTAAGAAGACCATCAAGGAAGTCTTTCTCTGACCTGATGTTTTCAATTCTTCCTCTTAGGGGCCAACTTCACCAGCAGTGCTGTGAGAAGTGGACGCAAGTGAATGATGAAACTCAAGCTAAGATGGCTAGGATGGCTGCTGCTGCTGCCTGGGGTTTAGGTAACATATCCCTTCCAGCTTTGCTGATGTGACAGCATGTTCTCTTGGTCCTTGTAGCATGAGACAGGGTGCATAGGAGTTCTTCACAGCCCACTACAAATGAAAAGGGGCCCAAGTTCAAATGGGAAGAATGCTTCAAGTAAAAAAAATGTGTAGGTGGAACATTAAATGATTTTGAATCATGGGGCATTTCTAACAAGTGAGTTTCTTCTGTAGTTCCCTCTGTCATCCCAGGACACCTGCATGGGGGACATTCCGTTCTCCAAAGCAGTGCTATAGAGCTCCAGTTTAGTTTCTTTGAAAGGATCTGATAGCACTGTGGAACCCAGCCCTTGGTACTGAGTGCATAGCCCTGTTGTAATCCAACTCTGTAATGGTTTGAGAGAGGGCTGTTGTATCATCGGGGTGTCCATGTCTCTGCAGGTCAGTGGGACAGCATGGAGGAATATACCTGTATGATCCCAAGGGACACCCATGATGGGGCCTTCTACAGGGCTGTACTGGCACTTCATCAGGACCTCTTTTCGTTAGCCCAGCAGGTACGTGCTTTTCTTCATGACTTCGTGCCTGTAAATTCCTACTGAAGATCGCATGCTCTTCCATGCAGACAAGGAATTTCTGTGAGAGCAGATAGATATAACTCAGGAGTAACTTCCCTCCAGTTGATATTCTTATCCCCAACTGCTGAGCTTGTCTTTTCTTTCTTGGAATACTGTAGTAGATGTCTGTCAAGGCAACATTGGTTCAAGGGTTGTAGAGTGCAAACTACCATAGTCATTTGGCTGTTTGTACTGGTAGGCACATTTGGCAAGCAAGAGGAAGTTGCAAGAAATATCGTATCTGTTAAACCTATTCTACAAAACACAGTCTTCTGTTAAGAGGACAGATGGCAGAAGACTTGCATAGCAGAATCTCCTTGTCATCACATGTGTTCATGTATCTACCGATCCTTTTCAGTCCACAAGATGTTGCAGTGGATTCCTAGTTCTCTTTTACTTTCTAGAAGTAGGAAAAACCTTTAATTCTTAGACTAGGAGTAGGAATGAGGGGATCCTGCTGAGCAGAAATATGTCGATCCAAGTGCATCTGTGACACGTCACTCACAGGTCCTGTTTTCACTGTGCAGCTGTGAAGCACACTGATTATTTCTGAGGACACTTGTGTAGTGTTTCTCAGAATTCTGTGCTGACTTGCACAACTAGATAAAGGAGTCATCCAATCTGGCCTGTCAGAACCCATACACAAATCTTTAATGATGTGCATAAGAAAATTAGCCAAGCATTTAAAATACTAGGATTTGTAATTAACCTTTAACATTTTGAAAGGGAAAAGCTACAGATGAGAGATTTATATAATTAGTAGCACCAGAGCAGGACCCTGTTTCATGCCTCCAATGCATTTTTTGTTTGTTTTGTATTGAGAGAAGCAGAATTTGCAAGGTCTATAAAGCTCATAGAAACTTACTGGGGCATGTAGAAGGGTGAGCCGGTCTTAGGTAAATTTACATTATCAAGAAGCCAAAACTCTTGAGCCGTTTCTGCAACTGGGTGTTTTGCACACAAACTTCTTTCCTCCATGGTAGCTGGTGAGTTCTGCAAGGATACTGGGATCAAAAGCCCTGTAAACTTTGGAATCTAATGACCATTGGACTGGTCACATTCAGGTTATAAATGTAGTTCCCTTTTTTTACCTGCATCTAGTACTGGATTCTCCAGCTACCTGTTAGTTTCCATTTTAGAGTTAATTCTCCCTGCAGGTGACCATCCTTTCTAACCATGACAGTATAATGTAGTGACACTTCATTATGGAATTGTTGAAGGGGATCACTTAGTGGCCATGTAAGATGTAGCTGCCTTTAGACAAAGCTCATCAGTGACATCTCCACTTCTGTTCCAGTGCATCGACAAAGCCAGAGACCTGTTGGATGCTGAGCTGACTGCCATGGCAGGAGAGAGCTACAGTCGGGCCTATGGGGTGAGTTTCTGATGTGGAGCCTTAATACATTGATCAGAACTTCCTCGCTGTGTTCATTTTCTAGTTATAGGGCCCATCCAGGTCATACAGACTTCAAATGGCCCTTTGGATTTTGAGGGTCTTAATGAAAGGGTCTGAATCCATTGAGAAGCAGAGTAAGAAACAAGTCTGACTGGTGCACTAGAACTTGGCTTCTCATAGCCAGCCCTTGCCTCTGCCCCTGCCTGAGTCCAGAAGTTAATTCCTGGCTCTGTGGAGAAGCCAAGACCTAACTTCTGTCTTTTTCAATAGGAAGTCATTCTTTAGACTAGGATTCAGTTTGCATTTTGTACTATTGCAGGGGAAGCTCAGGATCAAGTGAAAACACAAGTGAAATTCTCTTGTTTCCACCCACCCCTGCAAAATTCAGAACTGGGGGTTCCTTGTTAGATCTCTTTGAAGAAGTGTGGGAGACAGTGGATTATCAAGGTCTTTATGAGAACTACTTGTTTTTTCCATCTTGGTCAGTAGATAAACCTAGGATTTTGATGTCAAGTTAAGTATAGATCCTTGACTGTGGATTCATTGTGCAGCAATTGGAATGGAATGTAATTATTTCCTTCAGGCGATGGTATCCTGCCAGATGCTGTCGGAGCTGGAAGAGGTTATCCAGTATAAACTTGTCCCAGAACGGCGTGAGATCATCCGCCAGATATGGTGGGAGAGACTGCAGGTAAATCTGCCTCAAAAAACAGTATGCTTGCAGCCAGATGCTTGGGCTCTTATACACTGAGCAGCAACAACCTCCTGGTAATATCCCAGACATAGGCACTCAACACCTTTCTCTTGCCCCAGTGGCATTCACCACCTGTTTCCTTCACAGAAGTGTCTTGCATAGATTCGAAGTCAGTACCTCTGGAGTTTTAGTGGTACAGTCAATCATTTTAAAGCTCGGTATGCAAACTTGCAAACTGGCCTCCTCCAAAGCTGGTTCTGATGGGAGCCGTATGGAACAGAGGTATCTGTGAAACCTCCATGGCCATTTTTCTGAACACTTGCTCTGGTGTGCAGGTGTTAAGCTAGGACACTTCTAGCATATCATAGACACCCCATCTTATCAAAGGTCATTATCTTCCTGCCTGCGTTTAAAGAGGGGTGAGTGTTCTGCTTAAGAAACATGAGCAAATGATCAGGAAGAAGAATATTGGGAAGCCAGCTGCTGCAGCTATACACAAAGACTCACAGGAAACCTCTCTCTTTATAGGGCACCTCACCCACTCCCTAAGCAGTGCAACATTGTTCCATGATGTTTTCCTTTGATTTGCCCTGTCCAGTTTGAAATGGCCTAAGCCACAGACCTCTCCCTCCCACAGGGAAACTAATACATCTCTTTCCTCAACGAGCACAAAGCCAAGACACCTCCCAAGACTTAAGACTCTTCTGAATGGGTATCCTTTCAGAAGGGAGCTCTTGCATAAAAAAAAGACCTCTGTATGAAGCAGAGCATGCTTCATACAGCTTCCAGCACCATTCAGAGATGTTCCTTTTTGAGGACCGGTATAGTCGGAACACAGTGTTCATACCACTTGAGACTTAAGTGTTCTGTCTAGAGGAAGAATTTCTCCCTCCTCCTCCACCTCTTTGTGCCTCCATGCCAAAGACTAATGACCTGTTGCTGCTGTGAGCTCTTCAGCCATTTGGGAAGCTGTGACAAAGCTTTTCACCTCCAAGCTGCATTCCTGTCTGGAAAAGCTCAACGGCTGTTTCGCTGGAGAGGAAAGGCTGAGTGACTGGGAGGGTAATGTCTATGAATACAGCTGTTTATGGCCCTGAAAAACAGTACATGCAGTTCTTGCACGTTTTATAGCATCTCTATTAAAAAATTACGAAATCTAGTTGGCCAATTTGATGAAAGGTTTATTTAGGCATTGAAGAACAGGCTTTCACTGCCTAATGTGCCCAAACCCAGTTTGTAAGAGATGGGGGGCCAAAAGCATGGAGTAGGAAGGTGCTTAACCCTACTGGACAAAGTCCACTGTCCACCTTGGGGGTGGTGCAAGTCTGAACAGATTCTGGCTGTACCTAAACTCTGGAGTCCTCAAACACCCTTTTATCCCACCCTTGAAGGACTTGATCAACCTGGTGAGCTCAAGCCACAATAGATGGCTAGCACCACTTGGGGAGAGAGACAACTCCCCACCACTCTGCCTTTGACACGTGCCCTACAATTTCAGTGCCAGATCATGCTGTGCAGCCTCTTCTGGCAGTTGTCCCCTACCCTAGTATATGGCCTTGCAGTTCCTATCAAATCAGTCCCCTCAGTCTGTAAAAATCAGCAGCAAGCAAGGACAAGAGAAGGGACAGGAACAGAAATGCAGCTTTGCAGTTTTTGTTAAGAACTGTTTTTTTGTTATTGTTGCACCTTCTGACATTGGAACAAGCCAAGGCTGAGACCAAAATAGAGCTTCAGGCCAGGTTAGGAAATGTTGTGAAACCCCTGCCTGGTTATTTTGACAGCACAGGAATAGCTGCTCAGCTTTTGGATCCACTCCTGCTGTACAAAGCCATGCTTTTTCCATTAGACGATGCCATTTGACTTAAAGCCCCAAGTTGGCTATTCATGCAGTTGTGACCACTAAACCAAAGGCATAGGAGCTTATCCTTATTTATACATAGCAAGATTAAGAATGTGACCAGTCAGTGCCCTGTTTCTGTTTGCTGTGAAATCCAAGTACAGCACTCTCTCCTGTCTTGTAATGGTGTCTTTAGTTCTGGAAATATAAGTGGGAGAGGAGGATCCCAGAGGAAGAGACAGCAAGAATAAGTTCTGTCTGTTTTTTTGCCCAGGGCTGCCAGCGGATTGTGGAAGACTGGCAGAGAATACTTATGGTTCGGTCCCTTGTGGTCAGTCCTCATGAGGACATGAGGACTTGGCTCAAGTACGCCAGCCTGTGTGGCAAGAGTGGAAGACTGGTGAGTCCTGTCAAGCCCTTAGTTTCAACCCCAGCTTTCTAGACCCTTGGCTTCACCATTCCATGTTAGCTAGAAATTTCTCCCAAATTCCTTGTTTTCTTAAGTAAAATGTATGAGGAGACTGGTTAGAAGCTGCCAGAACTGGAGTCTGCCTGGATTTGGAGCTTTGTGGACACAACACTGTCCTCAAGGGAACAGCATTGAACCTGAGAGAAACTTCCAGCCAAGCTTCATTCCTGTGCTGGGCCTGCAAACTCTCATGTAGCACGGGTAACATTAATCATCCTTGGCTCTTTTTGTAGCACTTTCTGTCGTATTTAGGAAGTTATGTTAGTAGCATTATATTACAGGCCTAGCCTGGACAGTCACTGCCGTAGTATTTATTACCCCCCAAAAAATAGTAAACCACAAAGAACCCCACAAACTGTTGGCCTCTGAAGTAAAAATATAACCTTACAGGCCAGGAAAAAACATACGGTCTTTCAAGGGGGCCATCCTTATAAATCTGGGAAGCAGTAATTGAGCTGCTATATTGCCAATCTTCCTGTATCCCTGCATATAAATAATGACAGTAACAGTTTACTGCAAGGTTACAAAATTACATTCCGCTCCCCAGTGAATCATGTTAATCACTAAATTCCCGACAGCACAGCACGTTCAATGTGCCAGTTGCTCCTTGAGCTCAGAAATTTGTCCTAAATTGCTTCAGTGCCAGTGTTTGGCCTCGGATTTAATCCATGGCCTTTTTGACAGTCCTGTGAAACTAGTTTTTGCTGGGAAAGTCTGTGCCCACGAGGAATAAAGACCTAGTACGTCATTGGTTCCTGGAGAAAGAAATCCCCACAGAAACCAAGCTGAATTGTCAAATCTTATGTTCTGTGTAAACTCCCATGAGCCTGTCTGAGAAGTTTAGTCTTGCACGTGGTTGTGAGTGCAGAGCTGCAGTTTCTACATGACGTAACTTGCCTGTGTGTTCCTATCAAACAAAGCAGCGCTCTTGCTTTAATGCCTTTCAGACATAGGTATGAAAAGGGGAAGGTAGAGGTGAGAGTGATCTTGTTATAACCTTCTTTTTTCTTTGTCATTCTTTCAAGGCTTTGGCCCACAAGACACTGGTGCTACTCCTTGGAGTAGATCCATCTCGACAGTTAGACCACCCTTTGCCAACGGTTCATCCCCAAGTGACCTATGCGTATATGAAACACATGTGGAAGAGCGCTCGTAAGGTACATATCATTGAGAGGCTGAGAATCTATTCCACACTCCATTGCTCATGTTTGTTTCTTGCAGTGTCCTAGTCACTAGCTTTCTAGTTCCCAAGCAAGAAAACCAGGACTGGAATTTGTTCTTAAACTCTCCTCCCTAACTAACAAGTCTGTCTGTTGTTTGGGAAGAAAAAACTTTTCAAACCCAATTTTTATCTCCTGTGATCAGACCTTCTCTGTAATAAACCAGTGACAGTTTCCTGGATGACACAGGCAAGAGTCGTTTTCAGCAGTTTCACTGATGTCCTTGGAGCATTTACCACCCCATGCCTGGTCCTGTCACCTCATTAGTAGGGTATATTGCTGTCCATTGGGCTATCCCTTTGGTCAAGATTCTGAGCTGCAGGAGGGGGGGAAGGAGCTGGTCAACCACACATGGTTATGGTGAGATATTCACATGTGTCCCCAACCATGGTAACCAGGAGAGAAACAAGAAAAATAGCCACAACCTGAATAATGAATGATCAAAACAGATTTGTGAGATGATCATGGATGAAAACGCCCAACAGATGAAGGCATCTAACTGCAAGACAGCTGGAAAACGCGTAGGGATTTGTCAAGAGAGTAACTTGGCTGTGGGGGACCTAGGATGAATGCTTCTGACATTGCAACACAGTGGGAATTTATAGACTCAAATCCAGTAAGCTGCAGACTGGATAACTTATCTTTTTAATATATATTAAAACTTCTAGTTATTTTCATATTCTGCCACATTTTTCTCATTGTTTCTGTCTGGACTTGCCAGCTCTGGGACAGGAGCCATTTCCAAGGACTTAGCCTTAGCACTTGCCACTTAAATGTAAAAAGCAGAGGGAGCTGCCTGCAACTCTGCTCTGCACAAGAGCCTTTTCTTGCTCTCTCCACTACATTTTTCTGAGGGGTTACTTCATTACCCAGTGGCTGCCTTTAAGAAACAACCTCCATTTATCCGTATTCTTTCTGTTCTTCATCTTGATGGCAGACAAGGTGGAAAAGGCTGATGCAACTGTAGACAGCAGAATGAAAGGTGGCACAAAGGGTATCGCCACACTGCAGTGCCCTCGGAAAGTCCTTGAGCTAGCTCTAAACAAGAAGTAAAGCAAATTTGCTGGGTGGAACCTAGCACTAGCATGACTGTACAGCTTCCAAGACCTGGGCTAACTGAAGTATCCCTCCAGGCCCTGCCCTGTGCAGTATACAGCTCTTCATGGAGGGATAAGAGAAAGGGAGAGGAAATGAAGGGAGAACAAGCCAGGACAAGATAGTGCAGGACCATGAGTGAGGAGCTTCAGTATGACAGGAAAGGAGAGTAACAAAGACTGAAGAAAAGGAAAGACATTTCAGCTCAACCCTCTCTCCTTACTTGAGTACAGTGTTCCCTGTCTTTATTACATCATATAACCTCTTTAAGCAAAGGCCATGACTTGTAATGTCTCATCTGTAAAGCTTTGTATGTGCTTGTTCCGCCACATAAGCAGTGCCTCACCCAGAAGTTGGCACTAGTTCCAAAATTGTGTGCAAGTTTCAACCTTGGCTGTAAGCTCTCTTCTAAATGGACTCTTTGCACACCAGATGTATTTTTCACCTGAATTAATGTATTTTGGGAGATGCACTTCTGTCCCGGAGAATGGAGAGTGTGACTGAACAGGGCTTTTTTATCATAGGTCTGAGTCTATGGAACAGCATGCACACATCCAGCTGGGTATAGGATGTTATATAATGAGGCACATGAACTTGCTGGAGGATCTTGTGTGACTTTGTGGATCCAAAGAAGTGGGAAATTGAGTTTTCCTCTGCAAAATTTCAATCTGGAATCATTCCGTTATGCCCTGAAGTTTGCTCTTTGTTGTTAGCAAACTGTTTCTAATATAGCACTTGCCAAATCCACAGAGACAAAGGGAGGCCTATCCGTAGAGCTTCCACAAAGCTCCTGCAGTCTCTTAAAGTTGTGGGACAACAGAACTGATTAGAATAAACCCCACAGTGCTGCTTCTAACACAGGCTGCTCTCAATGGTTGCAGTCCAAGTAGACTCCTCCTCCTGCAAAATTGCAAATTGATTTTTTTTTTTACCTGACTTATTAAAATACACTTCCCACTTAAATAAGCACAAGTGTTCTGCATTACAGTTCACAATAATTAATCTTCAACACTTACAGAAAGAGACGAGCTCTGCTCTGGATAGGGAGGCCAGGAAGCATTTAAGAGAAGGAGGTAGGAAGAGATGTATCTTAAACAGTGACTTGTTTCAGACAAATATTAGTTTTAGGTAGCACCATCATTTTTAAATGGACATTCAAGAGGAGTGGGTGCTTTTCTAACCATGGACAGAGCTCCTGCCACCCTTCTGCTCACATTAGCAGCGTGACAACTTTCCATATTCTGCCTCAGGGTGAAAACCCTCAGTCCTATTGATTGATTGAATTCAGCAAGTTGAAGAGTGTGGTTGACATTTGCACTGTGCAGATGAGTCATTCCAATTCAGGTAATTTTTGTCTCTCCCTCCTAAATGGCTCCATTAATGAGAAGAATGTTCATTCCCCTACACTGAACAAAAACAAATCAAGCTGTTAATGGCACATTGTGTGTTTCCTGACCTGGAGTGACCTCTTAGATTTCAAAAAAAGGGAGCAACATACCTCACGATCATGGCGAACTCTTACTCTAATTGCTTCCAGTGAATTGCACACACCTCTTTGCTTTAACCTGAAACTTTAACTTTTCTTGTCTTTTAATTTCAGTGAATTTAAAGACTTTTTCCCCCCCAACAAATGTTACCTTCTCAAACTGTTTAGGCACTCTTCTCTCTGTAGGCTAACAGAAAAAGAGCAATATACAGTGACATGAGACGTTCCAGAACCTTACAGAGGGATCTATATAGCTCTTTACTAGCTGAGGCATCCACCATGCTTCACTCCAGGACTTACACTATTGAGCGAAGTCCATAGGGTGAGGAAGGAAGTGGTAAATCTCCCCTAGGCAGCATTTTTTCAAACAGCTGTAAATGTAGCATAGGCAGATTTCCAGTAATCTTGGATGCCATCAATTTGCTTGTCGTTTTGATAATGGCACAAACAATTGAAGATTATAAAGCACATACATTTGGGAGGCTGTCAGGAGTTACATAGCTTACATGCTGTTTATCAGCTGTCAGTTGGTTTCCAAGTGCATTTCAAGTGAATTACATTAATTCATTCACTAGAATCCTAAATAATCAGGGACCTCCCCCAGGTCCCATCACAATTCAAATAAGACCCCTCCGTTCATGTTCTAGGACAAGATTTATCAGAAGGAGCAGCAGCAGAACCTTTTCTGTGGAAGGTTCTCATTTATTAGCATTGACTTCATTGCTTTGCCAGCATCAGGGTTTGTTGGCCATTAGAGCACAGCGTCAAGGCCTGTCAGTTCAGCCAGGCTCATGACTTTTTGTCTGATGTGAAGATGAGCGTGGTCAGGATGCAGTTATTCATTCCTGCGAGTAGCCATTCAGTTGCCATATTTATGGGGTGTTGATTTATTTCAGAATTGTTAACTTAAGGAGTCTGAGGCTCAGGGATGTTAAAGCCAATGTGTGCAGTGAAAGAATGTGGCTGTGTAAATGGATTTATTGTACCGTGTAAAGCATTACTGTATGTGTAGGTGATGAAAGGGCATTTAAGGGGAAAAGTATGGGATGCTGCAATTCCCATGAATCTGTTTTTCTTGAACCTTTCTGGCCCTTTGGGAAGCTCTATTTAACCCACATATTCATGCTTTCACCATCTGATTGCAGATTGATGCATTCCAGCACATGCAGCACTTTGTGCAGACAATGCAGCAACAGGCACAACATGCTATTGCAACTGAGGACCAGCAGCACAAGCAGGAGCTGCACAAGCTTATGGCACGGTTAGTACCAGGTCCTCTGTGACCCTGGGTTTGGGTCATTACACTGGCATATCTCTTCAGATTACAAAGGCCATGCAGAAAACAAGCTGGACAATAATTCTCCTTCATTTGGCTGGTGGAGGCCAGTCACGTGATGTGACATGCAGACCTGTTGCATAATTGCAGCCATTCAGCCTTTTGCAGGTCCAGAAGGTCTCTTGGTAGGTTAGACACCATCAGACTCCGTTGAAACAAGCTTGTGTTTGTCCTAGGCAGCTGGCTGTATTTTTCCTGTAGTGTAGCTGATTGGACAAAAAAGACAGCGGTCTCTGCATGACTTTCTTTAGGGACTTTGGGAGTGGGGGGCAACCAGTTAGCAGGAAAGAAGCGCTTTCCACATGACTGGCACATCCATGCTTCTGGCAGCTCAGGCACTTTGGTGCTGCCCTCAGCCACTGAGTGCCCAGCATGAAAGATCCTTTTCAAAAACACCATTGCATTAAAAATGCATCCAGTAATGTCAACTTCCCTCCCCAGGGCTTGGCAGCTCTGACAAGTCTATTGTTTCTTGCTGAATGATTCAAAATGATGATTTATTGCTGAAGGGAATTTTTTAAAGCACCAATATATTTCCTAAACCCTTATGACAATGAGAACTTTATAACAGCCATTCTCTGTTAAATCTTGCATAATGATTAGCTTGAACAGCAAGTGCTTATGAGCTGAAGACAGGGTTCTTGATGTGTGATGCTAATTGGAAGTTGCAAAAGTTAAAAAGGACTGAGCTGTGTTAGGTGTGTATTTATAGCCCGCGGAGAGACCTAAGCATCAAACTTCACAAACCTTCACAATCCATCTTACAACATGGGAAGCATTTATTTTCTTCCCCCCAGGGGGTGGAGTTAATATCCTTGGCTAAACCAAGAATCATTATTCTCCATGCACCCTCAGTGGGTGGCTGTCATAGTGTATTCCTACGCCATGCTAGTTTTAATGGTGGTAGGTTATTTGCGGCACCTCACAGGGAGACTATGCCACCTGCATAGTGATCTTTTTTGGAGGATTTCGGTGCAATTAAAAACACTAATTAGGCCTCATGATGCCTCTGTAAAGCAGTTATTAGCTTCATTCTGTAAATGGGCAACCTGCAGCACTTGGACATGCCTCAAGTCAAGCAAGCCAGGGAGACAAAACATAGGAAGGAGCCATCGGCAGCCATTCTAACTACCAAGCAGTGCCCTCTGTCTGCATTTCAGCCTGGCTTATGTAGCTAGATTCCAGATGAAGTCAGCCTTGTAAGCCAACTGGTTCATGTTTTAGTGTCTGTCCTGTTTCAAGGGTAACAGTCTAACTTGCTTTATCAGGTGTTTCCTGAAACTGGGAGAGTGGCAGCTTAACCTACAAGGCATCAATGAAAGCACCATCCCCAAAGTCTTGCAGTATTACAGTGCTGCCACTGAGCATGACCGTAACTGGTACAAGGTGAGCAAGGAGAAACCTTAATGCTAAACCACAGGCAGTACAGGTAAGTACTGCACCCTGAAGCACAGTGCAACACAAGATTGTTTGGCCTACGTAACCTTCTCCCCTGTTGAATATATATGATAGACCCCAGTATAGCACTGAGACCAGTGTAAGTGTCTGTGCAGCTCAGGTCAAGCATGACGTTGTTCAGATGTTGATTGGCCAGTAGCACTGGGTCACAGTTCAACTCGTGCAGTCACATTTGGGATCTTCTGTCTTGCAGAATAATTGCAGATGGTTAATGACTGGGGGATGCTAATCCCTAGGGAGATGGATAAACTTGCTTCAGTGCAGTGGTCCAAGCCAGGATTCCTGCCATTAGTTCTTAAAGGAGTTTTTACCTTCAGAACCTTCCAAAGCTAACACTGGAGAGCCTACCTGCCTGTGGGCGGTATACTCCTAACCAGATGTCCTTCCACCTCTTCCCCCATAGACTTCTCCTTGAGCTTCACCTTCTCATTTCTGCCCCCTTTTCCTGAACTAGAACCCCTCACTTTAAAAACTTTGCAAAGCATGTTGGTAGGGTGAGAAAATGGAAAGTGGTTTTAATTGTATTGCAGAGATGTTTTATTCAAAGGTGGAAGCTGCATAGAGGCTTCCTCATCCCTGGGTTTCTTGTTGACATTGATTCCCTCATTGACAGGCTTGGCACGCCTGGGCAGTGATGAACTTTGAGGCTGTGCTTCACTACAAACATCAGAACCAGGCCAGAGACGAAAAGAAGAAACTGCGTCACGCCAGCGGAACCAGCATCACCAGCGCCAACACAGAAGGCAGCAACAGTGAGAGCGAAGCAGAGAGCACAGAGAATAGTCCCATCCCATCTCCTGTGCAAAAGAAAGTCACTGAGGTATGGCCTGCCCTTCCTTCCTGCTGGGGGCAGGGATGAGTGGCATTGAATAGCAGGTGTTCAGTCCTTTCTGAGAGCTCTCCCATGTTAGGGCTCAGGCTTTTCACACATGGATTTAAGTGAGGCTTGAAATAAGCAAAAAAGCATTTAGTGGCTCTTACTTCTCATGATTTTGCCAGTAGATTCAAGTATCGTAAGAATCCTGGCTGTGTAGCTCTGGAGGAGACATGGGGGAAGAGCAGGGAATACCTATGCATCCTCTGAAGGAAAAGGTACATGCACACTCAGGTATAGGCTCATGCATCCTAGACTAGATGAATACATCTTGTGGGGGAGAACTGGCAAGAGACTGGAGTGGTATGAATCGTGTGTATATGTATGTAAATATATGCTCCATTGCTTGGGATAATGAGGGAAGCCTGTAGACTGGTAACAACTTGCCGTCCAGTTCCTCCTGATGTGTTCTTGCCAAACTAATACAGCCATTTATATTCCCCCAGGATTTATCCAAGACTCTCCTGATGTACACAGTCCCTGCT
>NW_005841851.1:1308544-1319867 GCF_000455745.1 Alligator sinensis | reverse complement strand
CCCAGGTTTTCTTCGGATCCATTTCTTTGTCCCGAGGCAACAACCTACAAGACACGCTCAGGTACCCTGGGAAGTACATACAAAATAGAATCAAGCTGACAGTGATACACATACTTGCTTTAAGTTTCACTGTAACATGCTTCTGCACCCCTCATGTGGCTCAAAAAGTGATGACTGCATAGTCAGTCTGAGCTTGTTTGTGGTCAATCATACTTCTATCCTGCTTTCCCCAGTTGGTAAACTGGATCTGAATGCAAGACACTGAAATGCCCTGTTTTTTTCTTTTTCTTACAGAGTCCTTACCCTTTGGTTTGACTATGGCCACTGGCCTGATGTAAATGAAGCTCTGGTTGAAGGAGTCAAAGCAATCCAAATAGATACTTGGCTTCAGGTAAGGAGTGTAAGGGGCTGTGCAACCTGCCATTTCTTAGAGAGCACGTAGGATTTCAGAGTTACTGAGGTTCCAAATTGGCATCTTGCCAGAGACATTCCTTTATGTGACCATGAGAGCAAAATTTGTTATTTAGCAAGCACGTTGGACAGAGCTGGAGCCTCATTCATTCTGGATGCAGATGTCAACTGAGTACTGCTCGAAAAGGAGACTAAGTTTAAAGTGAAAGATGACATGCAGTAAAAATTACAGGGTATGCCACTGTTGTGTCACCCTAATGTAACGTAATGGACCCTTAGTCCATTTCAAGGTGCCTCTGTAGACTGGACCTCATACAGAAAGCTTTCTGTTCATCTTCCTTTATGTTTATCTTTTTTTGAGATGTAGGAGAACCCTACAGCAATTGTGGATGAGGCACATCATCCACCACTGGGTTCAATGAGTAATATGCCTACATACATGATAGTCACACATCATATGATGCTCATTGTCTCTCTCAGATGTTCCTAACCTTTGATGTCCTTTGGGTCTTTTTGCTGTCCACCTCTATTCTGTATGTAGCTGCTAGGATGTACACTGGGATCTCTGGGGACAGCCAAATAGATACGGAAGCAGTGGGCTGAACAGTTTGCAAGCCATACCCAAGAGAAGACTGTAACTTTCATTTTCTCATCCTTGGTGTTAGGTTATCCCTCAACTCATTGCAAGAATTGATACCCCACGACCGTTAGTGGGACGCCTCATTCACCAGCTCCTCACAGATATTGGGAGATACCACCCCCAGGTATGCTTTGGCCCAAAGGAAGACTTACAGTTAGAATTTTGACCATGAAAGGCTTTTATATATGGTCTGTATTAGAATGAGTGATTACTGAGGGAAGGTGAAAGGGGCAGGTTCTGGAAAAGGACTCATTATAGTTCATACATAGCAGAAGAGTTTCATTGCCATGCACTTTCCTGAGTGGTTCATTTGTTCCTCTGAAAGCTTTTTCTTCTCAGCCTCCATCACAAAAAAGATGCAAATTTAGAACGGTTGAGACGCAAGACGTCTGAACCAAACAGAGCTTGACGGCATCTCCTTCTATTAGGAACATGGTGAAAATTGCTTCCTAAAACCCAGTCCCATTAAATAACTGTTAATGGGCAGCAGCTGCTGCGTTTCCTGCCTTGGGCAGAGAGAGTCATATCCCAGTGTGCTAGAGAGGATTGTCTTTCCCTCAGCTTGATACCAGTTCATCAACACAGTTTGATACCAGTTCATCAACAATGAATCATTTTGCTGCCCAATAAGTGAAAATCCAGGCCTTTTAAATTATAGGACTTCCTGTTCGAAAAAACAAACTCTTTCAGTTCTCCATTTCAAGACATCAATTTGCAATTTGCTTTTGCTGTCCCAGAATTGCCATTGCTTCATCCTATGAGACTGAAACAGGCTTGTTGCTTAGTTTTTTGTCTGTGTGGATCCACTTTATTTTTAATTTTTTTTGCTTCTCTGATGCATGCAGCACCTGTTATTTGTCCATGGTTATAAATATTACTGTTTTGGTGTTTGCCATAGGCTTTGATCTACCCCTTGACTGTGGCTTCTAAGTCCACCACCACTGCTCGCCACAATGCTGCCAATAAGATCCTGAAAAACATGTGCGAGCACAGTAGCACACTGGTACAGCAGGCAGTGATGGTGAGTGCTGTGTGTATAGGTCCAAAAAAAAAGGAATCTTTTCATGAACTGATGCACCAGCTTTATTCAATCTTTGGGTCTATTTTAAGTACAGATTGTTTCTCCCACTAAACTGGAAGAGAATGCCCAGTGTTAATTTGATTTTTGCATACAGTTAAGTTGCTGGGAAGTAATCTCCTCTTTGGAAGGGATTGTTTTAAAGTTAAATAATTTCAAGGAGACATGATAGGGCCATACGCTTTAAATATTAAGTTCTTGTTTCCTGTCATGAATGAAAGTAGGGAAGAGAGGAAGTAGGGAATGGGTATCATTGACCATGAAGAGAAACATTTGTTTGATGAGACACGGGACTAGAACATGCCAAGTCTGTTCTGTTTCTGGGAAAAGGACTGGCCTGTCTTAATTGCTAAATTTGTAATGAATAACTGAAGGCAAGAATACATTTTCAGGCAGACTTACACAATTGTATATGCTCTGGTAAGTGGTAAATTAAGCTATAATAATACATTGGCCTATTGAAAGCCAAAGAAAAAAATATCAAGTAGTCAGAATGGGGGTGGGATGCGTGACCCCCTCTAGCTGCCAGCAGGCAAGTGCTTTAATATTTTCAAAGGAGAAACTAATCTTGTGGGAGATTTTTTTTTTTCAATTAATGTGCATTCAAGTAGCTTTTCTTTATGAATTTAGTGTCTTCCTTGTCCTGATCCAGGTGAGCGAAGAGCTCATCCGTGTGGCCATCCTGTGGCACGAGATGTGGCATGAGGGGCTGGAAGAGGCATCCCGTCTGTACTTTGGAGAGAGGAATGTGAAAGGCATGTTTGAAGTGCTGGAGCCTCTTCATGCTATGATGGAACGTGGCCCTCAGACCTTAAAGGAAACATCCTTCAATCAGGTATTTGGAAGTAGCAGCAGTGTGTGCTTCTCTTAGCTGTGCAAAACAAAACAAGGTGTCCCTAAAACATTGCTATTTTCCTTTACAGTATAGCAGGAAAGACACTAGATATTTTTAGCAGATGGAGAAATGGTAGTTATGTATGTGAGTCTGAGAGCAAGAGAGATTCTTTATGATTCCAGGTCTTCATTGTGAAAGTTTGACAGTGCACCTGTTCTAGGTTAGAATCATTCTACAAAAGATTGCCACTTGCATCATATATGCCACAGGCTGGCCACCCCTACTTGAGAGCACACTTCAAACTCAGTGCTAGACTCAATCAGGAAATGGGGTTAGTCTACCAAATGAATGAAGGATAAGTCTCTTGGGATACTATGTACTAATTTCAAATGATGTATCTCTGCATTCTTAGTTTTTGCTGACTCTTATAGTATCTATCTGGGCTTTGTGTGAAAGATCTCATGGGATTTGTATAATAACCTTTTTGACCCTGTCAGTGGGGAAGCACTTCCTGCTTTGCAGCAGTTTCTTGTACCTTAAGATTGCCCTGCTTTGCAGTCTGCATCAGTACCTACAGCAGCAACTGGGCACCAGTGGGGCTAAATAAAGATGGCTCCTCCCAGGTCTGCGCACACTGCTTCTCTGACTTTGCAGTAATTGCTTTTGCCCTCATCTGTGCCATTACAAGGTGATTCAGCTTTTTATGCCGCCTTGTAGGGATGAAGTCGTTTTGTGAGGCTGCCCTGTCAGGTAGATATAATGCAGGTCTTGGCACCAGAGATTCTGGGTTCTAATATTGAACCTGCCACTGATGTGCTGTAAAAAATGAGCCTCAGTCAAAGTTTGTATAGCAGTTTGAAAATAAATAAATGGCCTGTAGCAGTGTTTAATTGTTCTCCCATCTTCCCAGGCATATGGCAGAGACTTAATGGAGGCTCAGGAATGGTGCAGAAAATACATGAAATCTGGAAATGTCAAGGACCTCACTCAAGCCTGGGATCTCTATTACCACGTATTCAGGCGCATCTCGAAGCAGCTGCCTCAGGTGGGGGGAGAGGTACAGTTCTGTTGTGGGTCGTACAGTTTATGCTGTCGGTACTTTTCTCTGTTCTGTGTTCTCTGTCTATCCAAAACACTCAAAGAGAGTATTCCTGAAACACCTCCCTTGTGACATGCTCGGAACCTGCAGAAGCTGTAGGCTTAAACTTTACACAGTGCTTTTTCCAGGTGACAGAAATACTGAAGGCTGGCAATCAGCTGTTTCAGACCTTCCATAACCTATATTTTTCTGATGTTTTAATTAAGTTGACATGTATATTAATTTTTTTCTTGTTTGCAGCTCACTTCCTTGGAGCTACAATACGTGTCACCAAAGCTTCTGATGTGCCGGGACTTGGAATTAGCAGTACCAGGGACGTATGATCCCAACCAGCCAATCATCCGCATTCAGTCAATTGCACCATCCTTGCAAGTAATCACATCCAAGCAGAGGCCCAGGAAGTTAACATTAATGGGTAAGAAACATAAATGGTTGCCAGTTCTACAGTCTGCTGTTCTAACCCTGAAATAGTTCAGGCTTTCACCTCAATCTGCTTATTTGACAGGAGAAGCCTCCACAGCATTTCCTTGAAATGGAGTTTTCATTTTTGGTAAAAGCTTTTTCAGGACACGCTGGCTACTCAGAGTGCCTGCCTTTCCCGGCTTTGGAAACATCTTCGTTTACTCGTTCCCTCATTACTCAACAGGAAGAAAGCCTAGAACTGCAAGATAAAAGAAATACTTTATATAATGTGTTTCATTCCAAGGTGCCTCAGCTCTGCATAGGCAGGCAGCACTGACACACAACCACTTCTGGGGTGGAAGCTGTTAGTTGAGTGGCGTGAAATCCTTCACTTCATGTTCTGATCAAAGAAGCGCTTAAATTCTGTCTAGGTAAACAATGAAGTATGCTTTATTTGATTCCTTTAACCCAGCAAGATGAAGGATGGTGCTGATTGTTGGGTATGTTTATGCTGACATCATTATGCACCCAAGCTAGTTCAAGTACTGCTAGCAATGCAGTCGTAAGCAGCCCAGAGCTGTATGTGGGTTGCAAAGCCCACCTGAGAGGCTAAATAAATCCTTGGGTGGTTTGGTCATCCCAGAGCCAGTGCTGCTAAAGGACTCTGCTTCCCTAACAAAGTTACCTACTTTAAAGATAGCTCTGGTAACTCTGTGAGAGCTGTGACCGTTGCAGCATTAGACATACCCTTCCACAGAATTCAAAGCTGTGGTTCCAAGGCCACTATCTTGGCTAGTAACCTAATTCTTTTGGCAATATGTAGCTTGAAAGAGCAAAAGGAATTTTAAAAAGAGTGAACTCAAAAAAAAAAAAAAAAAAAAAAAAAAAAACCAAACAGCTGGATTTAGAGACATCTAGGAAGGGCTGAACATAGTGATTAGGAGCTTGAGAGCACTAGACTGGGGAGAGAGGGGAGTAAGAGTGGTAAACCAAGCTATTACTGCAAGAAACTGGTATCATTTTGTTCTGTCTTGTCAATATCCTGACAATATAACAGTATCCTGTTGTATAATTAGTCCTGGTATTACCAGTGTTTCAGAAGAGTGGAATCTCAGTAATCTCTTTTTAGTGATATAAACCATTTCCTCAAAATCAGGACTTGTTTTCATAGAATCGTGGAAACGTAGGGCTGGAAACAATCTCTGGAGAGCATCTAGTCCAGTTTTGTTGCATTAATTCTTAACGTGTGAATCCCACCTTCGGAAGGTGGCACAATAAGATTCGACTCCCTATCACCCTGCATCTCACCATATCAATCAGTTTTCATGCAGCTAAGACATCCTCTAATTGTACATCACAGCTAAACCCCCATAACTTGCTTTCCAGGAAGCAATGGGCATGAGTTCGTATTCCTTCTGAAGGGCCATGAGGATCTCCGCCAGGATGAAAGAGTGATGCAGCTCTTTGGACTGGTCAACACTCTGCTGGCCAATGACCCAACATCCCTTCGTAAAAATCTCAGGTATCGGAGTGGATATAGGTCCTTTTAATGCATTCATGCCAGTGTGCCACATAAAGATGATGTGGACTTCCTTAAAACCTCCACTCTTTTCACCAGTTTATAAAGAAATGGAAAATCCAGTAATAAGATGAAGGCTGCCACAAAACGAAGCATTTATGTAACTAAAATTTAAAGGAAATGTACCGTGAAAGGAGCATGTTGTTTTTGTTTTGTTCTGTTCTTTTAATTAAAAGCCTTTCTAATGGCATTTCAAGACGTTCAGGATATAATCCCAAGGCATTTCATGTATTGGCTTCAGCATCATAAAGCAAGCCACGTTAAAGATCTTGGTGGCTTAATGGAATTGAGTGACTGTGATGTTAATATTGTACCATGGTTTACAGCGGTATTCAGAGAGGTACAAATGATCCTG
The DNA here is from genome assembly GCF_000455745.1 of Alligator sinensis. Taxonomy (NCBI): domain Eukaryota; kingdom Metazoa; phylum Chordata; order Crocodylia; family Alligatoridae; genus Alligator; species Alligator sinensis. The sequence continues at coordinate 1,313,468 of NW_005841851.1, read as the reverse complement.
TGAAATGTTCACTTTTTTGGGTGAGGAAGTTTCTTTAACAGTTCATATGATGTATTAAGAAAGAGGTTCCAGCTCTGTATAGTAACTAAGCTGTCTTTTGGAGGCAGGGGGAGAGTTTGGTTGGGTCTGAGTTTGGGTTTGGGTTTCTTTTGGGGCTGGTTTGCTTGTTTTTAGAAGTGATGGATTGGAAACAAATTTAGATCCCCTCCAGAGTCAGGCAGGAGGTTGTTTTAGACCAGTTGGTTTTGTATACATGTTGATAATGTACCAATTTATAATATGCAACAGTTGGTTCTCCCTTGCTCTGCATAGCATCCAGAGATATGCTGTTATTCCACTGTCTACAAACTCTGGCCTGATTGGCTGGGTTCCCCACTGTGACACTTTGCACGCACTCATCCGAGACTACCGGGAGAAGAAGAAGATCCTTCTCAACATCGAGCATCGCATCATGCTACGGGTAAAGAACAAGGCTGGCAGACAATTGGGTCTTCTATTAGGACTTTATAGAGTCCCTTTGATTAGAATGAGCAATGGCACAGTTTCTTGTTCCCATTTATTTTGACCCCTTTATGTGGTGGTAATAGTAAAAAGCATGAAATGAAAATGCTAAAATATTTAGGAGCGGCAATGAATTAGCAATGGGCCACAGAGTTATTAATTTCTCGTTTGCCATTTCAGTAGTGCCCACAAATTATTGCCATATAATGGCTAGAATGATCATAGTGGAGCTCAGTCTGACTCCCAGCCTGTGTCACAAAAAGTGCCGACCCAACTAGCCTCCTCCATCAGCAGTAAGGCTGTAAATTGAATGAGCTACAAAAATCACAGGTTGACAGGGCAGTACTGGTGCAACTGGTTCCATCAATTAAGAGAAGGCATGACCCCCCAGAATACAATTGGAGACTTCTCTCCAAAACAGAAATCCCCCTCCGCTTTTTTAATTAAAAGTGGCTGTGGCTCATATTGCTAGGGGTTGCAGTTCAAATGAGTTCTGCAGTACTGGCTGTTCTTGCCATGGTAGCTAGAAACAGACTGGTCTGTACTGCGAAGTAATGAATAATTTAACTCCTCCTGGAGTTTTTCTCAGCAAACTACTTGAGACTAACATGCTCCTTGTATTGTGGTGCTTTGAGACCTGTTATGGGAAACCTAGTAGTGTAGCTTCTAACTGGCATATCTGTATTGTAGATGGCTCCAGATTATGACCACCTGACCTTGATGCAGAAAGTGGAGGTGTTTGAACATGCTGTCAATAACACAGCTGGGGATGATCTTGCCAAACTGCTGTGGCTGAAAAGCCCAAGCTCTGAGGTACAGCCAACTTGAATCATTACTAATGGCTTTTGCAGGCGGCTATGCATGTCTTTCTGGTTCATATGGACACTGTAAAACGTACAGCAGTCACTGAGGGCTGGATTCACAAATGGGCTCTGGTGTCATGACAGCATCACACCATCAGACTTTGAACCACCTGGTTCCTGGTCTTGAGTCCCCAAGGTAAACATCTTTATACTCCCTAGGCCTTTTTGGCAGGCATGCCACAAGCTAAGCCCCACACCCTCACCAAGTGCTACTCTGATCCCTTTCCTAATCTGCTGTTCTGTTTTCTGCTCCCTGCCCAATCTGTGAGCCACATTCAAGGTTACATGTGCCACTTGTGGTACGTAAATGCCACAGGTTGGCCATCCCTACCCTATACAGTGCATTGGAGAGCCAGGCATTTCAGAATGGAATGTACCACGGCCAACTGAGCTGGGAGCTGCGGGGAGCTAACTAGGAGATCTGAAATCCTGCCCCTCCCATTGACTTCAGCATTTGCTCTGGGTTACATCTGTGCCAGATTGGGATTCACAGCCCACTATCGCTTTCTGGGTTTTAACACTTAAATTGCCCCTTTTAAAAAGGGACCGGAGGGGTCACTTACAACCAGGAGGAGGTGGGATAGAGGTAGGATTATACCCGCTTCCACCCAGAAGCTCCATGGCTACAGCAGTCACCCAGGGTGCTTTTCAGATGAACCACATTTGCAGTGTTGGGGACGGGTTAGAATCTAGCTTCCCCTCCCTGATGAGTATCCTGACCACAGAGAGAGATCTCATTTGCTCTCTCGTGAACCTGAAATTCTTGGTAGCAAAATGAAACAGCTCTAGCCAGGGAAGAAAAGAGTGTCTGCACAACAGAACAGCCTGTTGCTTGCTGGTGTTGGCACTCTGAGGTGGTGGGCAATGCAGTCTTGAACCCACAAAGGCCAAGGAGAGGGACACTGACACCTGTGGAGGTAATGTATCAAAGGGAGATACTGCCTCCATCTCTGAATTCATGTAGGCAGGGCTGTAATGTGTCGACTCGGTGCTCTCAGTATGCATTCAGGCTCACAGTATGCCTATTGAATCAAGCTCTTCATGGTATTTAGACAGAGGAACACCTTAGTTAGAGGTCTCATTCAGGTTTAGGTATGAGGTAGGCCTGGAGCTGCTCAACCCTCCCAAATGGCAGAAGTTCTGAGCACAAAAATTCATTCAGAGAAACAGAACTTTAGGCCCCTCAGGAACTTCACTGGCAAAAACTCAGGTGCCTTAGCCAAAGTGGTTTGAAGATCACAATCTTGGGCTTAGGTACTTAAATTCCACCTAAGTCCTGGTTAGGCATCTAAGATACTTTGTGGATTTTGCCCTATATCCCCCTGGAGCCCATTCCTTCTGTATGCAGTAACAAAGAAGTGGAGGATAAAGGACTAATTTAAAACAGCTGTTAGCTCCTACCTTATTTATCGTTGGCAAAAATCCTTTCCTTTTTCATGTCCTTATGTGACAAGGTATTCAGCAGAATTTAGATTCACTGGAATCTAACAGGGCCGCGCCATGGGTGCTTCTGCTGTGGCCTCAAACTTGTGGACCTCTGGGCTGTCAACCATATGCCTTAGTGTCCTAACCACCCCAGCCACCTTAGCAAAAAGAAAACAGTGTCACGTAAACAGAATTAGCATAATTAGCTGGCTTGGTTGAGCATGTCCTGCTGTGCCAAACTGGAATGTTGTTTAGGAAGCAGACACAGCTTAATCAAAGTTCTTTTTATCATTGTTATGTTTAGGTGTGGTTTGACAGAAGAACAAATTATACGCGCTCACTTGCTGTGATGTCAATGGTTGGGTACATCTTGGGGCTTGGGGACAGGTAAGTGAAAATACATTTCTTTCTTTTAAATAAATTCAGCTAACAGTTTCCATTGGATCTGTTCTTGAGATAGATAGCCAGTTTCATTTTGGCTGTTTCAAATGTGAAATGATAGCATCTTTCAGGGCTTATTCCTGTTTCCATTATCTTTATAGCTGCAGAATCAAGGCCCTAAGGGTTTGTACGTCTCTTGAGCACATGAAATTAGTATCTTCTTTCAAGAAAAATCACAAAATTAGGTCAGAAACTGAGTTCTGTTTCCAGCCCTTCCATTCACTTGCTGAGTGCCCTTAAATAAATCACTTGACCTCTGTCTGTTTACTCTTCTGTAAAATGGAGACAAAAGTAATTCTTCACATATTGTGAGATCCACACTTACATACAGGACCACATGTGCCTTTTGCTCCACAAAGCTTAGAGAAGCCAAGATCATCCCTCTGTCCCCTCTTACCATCTGAGTCAATAAGACAGAACCCAACAAGTATCTGACCCGCTACTCTCTTCAGAGACCTCAAGCCGCTTTCAACCCATCTCATGAAGAAATCCACCTGCACACATGTTCTCTGAAGGACAGTCCTTGAATCTTTATTTTTCTTCTTACTACCCTACTCCTAGTTCCATGGGCTGAGGGGCTTTACAACGAGCACCTTGCATCCTGGCAGAGTTTAGATCCTGTGTGTTCTGCAGTGGAACTATCCCCAGCAAGGATGTGGCCAGAGCCTCTTCTGCTCACAAGAGCCACATCCCAGATAAGTATTTTATGTGCAAATCCCCAAGAATCCACAAGTCCAGAGATGCCTGGTGCCCACTACATCTGCTTTAATAGTCCACCCAGGTCATTTCAGAGCCAGAAGTGAAAGTCACAACCAGAGTGAGGCCACATAAATCAGCACTGGTCAGTGCTTCTTTGAAAACTCTTTACACATGGGACTCCCCCCACAGATGGATGCAGAGCCACTAGAACATGTGTTGGTTTGGACACAGGAAACATTGTTGCCCAATTTCACCTGCCCTGACTCTGGCTCAGCTCAGACTGACAGAGCCCCAGAACAAGAAGGTATTGCTTTCAGTCCTCACAAGACTGAGCTGGTGGAAGGAACCTGAAAACATGTGTGGACGGAGTATTGCTCTCTCTCCTACTCTGGCAAGAATTTTAATCATGGATGCTTTGTGTATGGGTTGGGGAGTCCATCTGGAGCATCTCTGCATGCAAAAAAAAATGGTTTCTGAAGTCATGGGACTCCATCATATTGATCCAAATAGAAAAAGTTCCTGAAACGGGCAAACCAAATGAGTCTGGACCCAGTCCAGGTCTTAATGCCATAGATCCTCAATCTACAGGAGGCAGCCTCTCTCATAGCTCTGCTAATGTCCATATTACAGTGAAGTTTAGCTTGCCACCTCCCTGTACAGATGTCCTTTGTCTTTTCTGGCCCCAGAATATCAAGGTTCCTCAAAGAATTATTACATCCTTGCCCACCAGTTTGAGGTCCCAGATCTGTTCAGGTTGTCCAGACTTCTATTTGGGTTGTAGATTACTGACCCAAGAAGCCCTTTTAACTTTCTAAAAATATATATCTGGTACCAATGTTTGTAATACTGGTTGTCTGTCTGTAAGGTAAAAGAAAATAAATCTTTCCTCCTTTTTTGTGATAAAAAAACTTTTTCTCATGAATTTAGAACATTTGATAAGCAAGTTATAAACTCATGAAACTTTTGGTGAAAATCACAACTGGAATACTCCAGCA
>NW_005841851.1:1286384-1308513 GCF_000455745.1 Alligator sinensis | reverse complement strand
TTTCCTGATATAATATTGCTTCTGATAATGGCCTGTCTCCCTTCCCTTTACTACAGGCAGTACAATTCATTAAATTTTCCTATGCTGTAAAAATGTAAAATCCTAATAAAACAAGTGGACGGGCTATCTTAAATGAAAAAGAAATGTGCCATATCCCAGGAGCATATTGATGGCTCTGCTCTGATGGGACATTTATCTTCAAAAGTTAGAGGGGTTTTTTGTATCTCCTGAGTGGTAATTACTAAATCTTATCACACCCAGGATGAAAGTGCTGCAGAAAAAACTATTTATCTTGAGACTGAAGACCTCAGCAGAAAACTATCACTGGTTGTCTTCTGACTTGTGAAGATAAATATCATTTCAGGCCAAAGCTGTGATTTACTCTGATGTTTTCCTCAGATTCCCTAATGATCTGTCACTCTGACTTGTCTTCTCTTCCTTCAATGTAGGCACCCTTCCAACCTGATGCTAGACAGGCTCAGTGGAAAGATTCTGCATATTGACTTTGGGGACTGTTTTGAGGTAAGCTGTCTATTCAGACATCTCCTATTTTTTTTAATGTGTATTTTATATATCATGTTATCTGGTACAGCAAAGGTAGAATTACAAATCAGGCGCTCCCAAGTTAGTGTTTTACCTCTGACTGTAGTTTTGTGGAAATTTCTTAACTTTTCTGTACCTCACTTTATCTGTAGGTAGAATGGAAGTAATACATGCCTATGTCGCAGGAGTGTTATGAGGATTAGCTAGTATGTAAAGCAGTTGTCTAAGTGTTAACTGTCAGTGCAGCTTTTCATTCAACTGTTAAGACAATTTAAGTCATCGATGTATAGGGAGGCTTACTCTGTAATGGCAGGCCAGATCTGAACTCTCAGCCAGGTCTATGCTACAACGTTTTGTTGATATAGCTGTGCCAGCTAGGGCTGTGAAAAGTTCACACCTCCTGGCTAACTTAGTCCAGCTCGCAGAACTGCCATGAGACAGACATGCTAACAGAAAAGAGCTTTTGCTAGCTCAGATTTGTCACTCTCGGGGATATAACAGTGCTGACAGAAAAACCTTTTCGGTCTATATACGCTGCTTCTTCACTAGGGGGGACTCAGCTGGCACAGCTATAGCAGCACAGGTTCTGTAGTGTGGCCCAGCCCTTATTTTGATTGCTTTTTATTTTTCATTTAGTCATTTTTGGAACTTCCATCATAAAATCCCAATAGTTGGAGAATGCAGGGCTGAGGAGTGGTTTTTGTGCTTATGACCACCAGGTTCTAAGTATGAAAGGCAGGAAAGCCAACCCTTTCACTTTAAACAGACTGACTTCTCGGGGAAGGTAAGAAGGAAGCATCTGCAAAGTGAATATATTAAACAATTCTCTCCAATTGTGCTCTTAGGTTGCAATGACAAGAGAAAAGTTTCCTGAGAAGATCCCATTTAGACTAACAAGGATGTTGACAAATGCAATGGAGGTGAGTGAGAATTAGCAGATGCCTCCCGATAGGATTGCTCTTGAGAAGATGGCATCAGCTCTGCCAACTCTCCATAGGTGCTCTATTGTGACCATCTCCTTCATTCCAGAGGGAGCATAAGTGTTAATATTTCAGCTGCATGTTTCTGTAATTAAATCTCTCATGTGACCCTTGCAGCATGTTACATTAAAAACAACTCTGCTTTGATTAAAAAGGAAATTAATTCCTGCAGCTCCCCAGGCCTCGCCATGTTTCCTTATTTCAACTGTTGGTCATGAACTTAGCCAGTAATGCAAATCTTGACAGCAAGTGTCATCTCAGCATCCTTTCCATGTTAGTCCAGCCAACGTGCCAGTGGGGTCTCTTAAATTTGTAAGGAACCTGTATCTTGTTCTCTGTATGAATAGAACATGCGAGAGAATCCCAATTCAAGACATGGGTATATCCTGCCTTGGGAGTGAATGGGGAATCAAAAGGTAAAAAGAACCCCACTGCTGATTCACTACTTTCTTTTCTGAAGGTGACTGGCTTAGATGGTAATTACAGAATCACCTGTCACACTGTGATGGAAGTCCTGCGAGAACATAAAGACAGTGTCATGGCTGTGCTAGAAGCTTTTGTGTATGACCCGTTACTGAATTGGAGGTTGATGGACAGTAAGTTTTTTGGGCAAAAATAATGAGACTGGAGAGAGAAGTAAATCAGATGATCTGACATGCCTTTAAAAAGCCAGGGGCCCCAAATCACGTGTTTGTCCAAACATTGATCTGGGTGGTTTAAAACCATTGTCTGGGGACTCATTTTGTTAACAGGTCTGCTTAGAAGTCATACAGAACTACCACAGAGATAAAATTGTGTTGGCCCTTAAACAGAGATATTGAACTAAATAAAAAATGGAGTCATTGGATTATCGTTTATAGATTATCTGTCACTACCTGAATCAACCAGCATCTTTCAGGGCAGATTGATTTGTTTTGAGATGCTCAATCTAGATCTCAGAAGTAAATACTTTTCAGTGCTTTCTTTTCCTTGCAGCAAATACAAAAGGCAATAAGAGATCACGAACAAGGACAGACTCCTACTCAGCCAGTCAGTCAGTCGGTGAGCATAGCATGCGGTTGTACTTTATTTAATATGTTTGGGGATATTTTGTATTGAATGGAATAACATTTTGAAAAATGTTTTCTTAGCTTTTCTTCTGAACATGTACAGAGAAAAACACCTTGCTGAATTTTAGATTTTTAAGACATCTAGTATCTAGTTTCAACCGGTGTGTCTGTTTTTCAGCTGCTTCAGCCTGAATAGTAGTCACTGCTTTGTAGTCACATTAACACTAACATAGCATCATGTCATTTTGGAGACCATACAAGTTGGTGCAACCCACAGAAGAACTGACATGTGATATTTGTTTATCAAGTTTACCGCATAGATTATGCAAAACCTGGCACGCAGCGTTACACATGTGCACGCAGTGGAAAAACCACTATGCTAAATCCTAACAGTTGATTGTTATTGGACCTGTAGGCGAAATGTCAAAGGAAAGAATTTACAATATTTCTTTGTCTGGTTTCAGTAACTGAACACAGTACTTGGCCAGAATTTTAAGTTAATTGTGCATTTTTTCTGATATGCCTTAGAACTTGCAGCGTGTGCTAAATGTTCCTGATTGTTTAAATAGGACTTTCAGCACATAAAGAGAAGTATGTTTCTAATTTGAGTTTCAATTCCCTTCATCAGACTGGTAGGGACATTCAGTACTGTTTGCCACAGCTCTAAAGTGATTATTTTAAGGTATCCAGGAAGCTATCAGGCAGTATGAAAATGAGTTTCAAAGCCATTGTTTCCTTTAAAATCAAGGGGAGGCTCTCCTGAAAAAGCAACAATTTCCAATATTATTTATATTTGACCACATTACTGACATTTCTTTCCCATCCCCAGAAATGTTGGACAGTGTGGAGCTGGGTGAAACAGCCCACAAGAAAACAGGGACCACAGTGCCTGAATCCATCCACTCCTTTAGTAAGTTCTTTTGTTCTGAAATCATCGACTTCACTGTACTGCAGGCATGAGCTAACCAGCATGGAGCAGGAGTGGTTCTCTGTCAGCATGAATAAAAAATGTAACAAGCTTTGGGTTTTTATTCAATTCAGCAGAAACATTATCCTGGTTTTCTGGCTTATGTCAGCTATTAAGAAGAAAGGGGAGAGTAACTTTTTGGTCATTATTGTGGAAATTGAGTCTAAACCTTTGTTTTGCTTCTGTCTTCTAGTAGGGGATGGTTTAGTGAAACCTGAGGCTCTAAATAAGAAGGCCATTCAGATCATTAACAGGGTTCGAGATAAACTCACAGGTAGGTATACGCTTTATTTTAAAAATCATTTAAAAATACGAACAGGAAATGTGTGTGTGCCTGCCCAGTACCACTTTTAGTATTTCTATTTTGTGTTAGTCTTAATTTCATTTCAAATTATCCAGTTTCTTAATTGGACAGAGCTATACTTCTGCTTTGCCTCCTCGGCAGCCCTGTGCATCAGGACCAGCCTGAAAAAAGTTGCTCTTTTTTGGAGAATTTAAAGAGAATTGTAACTAAACTAGATGAGATTAGACACTTTTGGGTGGTGACTCTGAAAATAACTTTCAGCAGTGGGTTCTTCTCTACTAGTTGTGCAGCTTGCAAAATTGAGATTCTTTAAGACGCACCCAACCGAGTGGGAGAAAGCTTCCTTCTACTAGGGATTTTTGCTGAGCCACTTGGTAAACAGTTACTTTTGCCTGCTATTAGGAGGAAAATGGGTAGAGAGTGGAAGCAGCTGCTGCATTGTGGAAAACACTGGTGTCCCCAGAGATTTTACTGTGGCTTTTGAGTTTTCTGCATCTTTAAACAGTTCTGCACCATAAATATTATCAGAGGAGGAGAGAAAATTCACCTTCACATTGCTGCTCTACCTACCACCCAAAAGTCAAGCGAGGTAATTTGCCATGCAGTCTCTCTCTTATGTGTTTCCCTTTAATTTTAAAGGTCGAGACTTCTCTCATGATGAAACTCTGGATGTAGCCACACAAGTAGAGCTGCTCATTAAACAAGCTACTTCCCATGAGAATCTCTGCCAGTGCTACATTGGATGGTGAGTTTGTTGTTATGCCAGCCTGGCAAAAAAAAATCCCCTCTGTTCTCCAGAACAAATGCTTGTTGTGGGGATGTTGAATGGGGATTAAGGAAGTTAAATATCGTTAGTCTTATTGGCCATTGTGTGAAGATGGCCAAGTAGATATTGTGCCTAGTTTAGCAAACTTTTTTGTGACTGTTTTGCAAGGATACCTTAAGCCCTGTCCTATAAGAAAGCAATCTGTTAGAGATGGAAGAGCGATTAAGGACATTTAAGTCGCAATCAGATTGAAGGTTTTAGACTTGTGAAATTAGATGTTCCGATCCTGCAGATACCAGTTGCTGAGTATGGTTGGAAAATTGTGCACTTTGTAGTCAATATGAAACCTGTATGCTTCCATCCTCTTAGTTGTTCCTTCGCTTTTGGTTGTGTTCAAGGATGTTAGACCTTTAGTCTCATGATGGGGAATGAGCATTAGGATCATACTGGGCTTTTCCTTGATTACAGAAAGGCTTCTGGACAGTATAATCAGTGCTTCTCAACATTTGTCTTTGCTTTTATGAAGCTGTAGGGAAGACCACCCTTCTTAAATCACTTCTGTTGTCTCCTTTAGGTGTCCTTTCTGGTAACAGAAGATTCTAAAGTATCCACAGCCTTTATTGGAGGCTTTTGCACTCCAAATGTATTCTTCTACAAGCTGAAAAGCTTGGACTGAAATCCAGCTTTTATCAAATATTTTGAAATGTAAATGAAAAGAGTTATTGTATATTACAAGTTGGTTTAAACCAATTTATAGCTGCTGTTAAAGAACATGAGTTGTCCAAAACAGAAGACTTGATTTGGGTTTCCCGAACGGTGAAGACTCAACTAGACCATAAATATATGGTTTGTTTGGTCTTTGGGAATTGGGGATCCATTGAAAATAATGAAATACGGGTTTGAACTTAACTTACAGTGTAACTAACCTAAAATAATTTGCAAATGAATTATTGCCCTGGTCAATCTTTTGGCTGCAGCTGCAGTGAACTCGTACTCATGCACGAGGGCTTGTTAGGGTTTGGGAACAAGTTGGGGTGCTGGAGAGCAAGAGACAGAATTTTCTCTGTACCTTGCATTATCTCGTGTGTTCTGAAACTGCTCCCACCCAGAAATCAATGAGGGATAAAGTTTGGCTGAGACTCCAGTGGTAACGCAACAAGCATATTTCATTCTAGATTGAGTAATAGGGGTAGATCCAGTCATAGTGTCTTAAGAAGGGTTGACCTGTGGCAAAAGGAAAGCAGGGTAGAATCAAAAGACCACTTGGGAGTTTCCCACACTAGCAGACAATAGAACAGTATTGGGAAGTAATTAAGAAAAACTGACTGCTTGGCATAAAAAGCAGTAAGGGAGAAGAACTGGTCATGCTTGGAAATGGAGAAAAATGTAAGGGTGAAAAAAAGTAACAATTTATGAATAAAACAAATATTAAAATGCACAAGATACAAAGTGTAGCCATGTTTAGATGCCATGTTGTATTTGAATATTTTTGTGCCAATAAATTACACTCAAAATCTACAAAAACAGTTTTGACGGAGTTTTTATTTGTACCAAAGGATTACTTAGGAAGTATAAAAGTGAGGCAAGAAAGCATCGTGCTAGAATACCCTGGGGGCATAAACTGTTCATAGAGGATTAGGTGCGTCTAAAATGTGTCTTGTGTATTTGATTCTTGTATGCTTGTCCTCATAATTAGCAATTAGCTTGCTCTTGAAAGTAGTGGAGACAAAATAGTCAAGACTCGGGGACATCAGTCATGTGCACCAAAGCTTACCTGTTTAGAAATCTTCTCTTTGAGAAGATCATCAAGGAGCACATTTGTGATGGGCCGGCATCCGAGATGATGCTCAGGGGCAATCAGCATGGATTTATTAGGGGGAGATCATGTCAGACCAACCTGATTGCCTTTTATGATCAGGTCACAAAGGCCATGGATGCAGGTGTCGCGGTGGATGTAGTCTTTCTGGACTTCAGCAAGGCCTTTGACACCGTCTCTCACCCCATCCTAATTAGTAAACTAGGCGACTGTGGCATAGATGCCTACACGGTCAGATGGATTGCAGATTGGCTGAAGGGTCGCACTCAGAGGGTGGTGGTGGATGGATCATATTCGACTTGGGGGGAGGTGGGTAGTGGAGTCCCTCAGGGCTCGGTCCTGGGCCCTGCGCTGTTCAATGTCTTCATCAGCGATCTTGATGTTGGGGTGGAGAGCAACCTGTTTAAATTCGCTGATGACACCAAAATTTGGGGGGAGGTGAGCACGCTAGCAGGGAGAGAGAGATTGCAGAAGGATCTGGATAGGTTACAGGGGTGGGCAGACAGGAACAGGATGCGTTTCAATACGGACAAGTGCAGGGTGCTGCACTTGGGTAGAAGGAACCAGCAGCACACTTATAAGATGGGGAGCTCCCTACTTGAGAGCACGGAGGCGGAAAGGGATCTTGGTGTCATTATTGACTCCAAGATGAACATGGGCCGACAATGCGAGGTCATGGTTGGCAGGGCTAACCGGACCTTGTCGTGCATCCACAGGTGCATCTCGAGTAGAGCCAGGGAGGTGATCCTCCCCCTCTATGCGACGCTGGTCAGGCCGCAGCTGGAGTATTGTGTCCAGTTCTGTGCGCCCCATTTCAGGAGGGATGTGGACAACATGGAGAGGGTCCAGAGGAGGGCCACCCGCATGATCCGGGGACAACAGGGCAGACCCTACAGTGAGAGACTGCGGGACTTGAACCTATTCAGCCTCCACAAGAGAAGGCTGAGGGGGGACCTGGTGACCGTCTATAAACTCACTAGGGGGAACCAGAAGGGTTTGGGGGAGAAAAAACTACTTCACAGTTAGGGTGGCTAGGAGCTGGAACCAACTTCCAAGGGAGGTGGTGCTGGCCCCTACCCTGGGGATCTTTAAGAAGAGGCTGGATACTTACCTGGCTGGACTCATTTGAGTCCCGTTTTTGTTTTTAGGGTGAGTGGTTTTGTTTGTGTTTTTGGGTTGTTCTCCCGCCCTGGCGGGGGGTCGGGCTAGAAGATCTATTAGGTCCCTTCCGACCCTGAAACTATGAAACTATGAAACTATGGTGTATATCCAGTTGATTGTAATTATTTCCCTGAATGGACTGTGTTTTAGTAGACTTTCATTAGTTGTGATTTTTAGGTCCTCTTCTCTAAACACAAATTATCGTCTCTGCAGGACACAACTAGAACTCTCATGTGATCTTTGTGTTGAATGTGGTTGCAAAGGAACGAAAGGTGTAGGTGTTGGACTCTGTAGCAATTTTTTCTTTACTGACACAAAATCAAAGTGATATAGTTTGGTGAGAATCACCTTGTCTGACCCCCTTGCAAATAACACAGGCTCTTGAAATATATGGGGGTACTCCATTTGATGTCAGTTTAAAATAATTCCAGCGTGACAGCTTGATAACACAAATGGCAAGTTCCTGGTCGTTTAGATTCATTTTTCTCTCTGCCGTTGCCGCTTTGGAATAATCCTAACATGACAAACTGGGGCAGGAGTGACATTGCTTAAGATTTGAATGGTTGTCTCCACCTGCTGGCAAGATGAAGCTGGTGACTCAAGTCTTTGAACAAGCATAGAGCCCACACCGTGCAACGTGAGCTCGGAAGATGAGTGACCTTGGATGTCTCAAAAGATGCTGTTGTCATCTAGCTACACTCATCCTGCAGTGACATTTGGTGGGGGGGAAGTGATATCTTTTATTAGACCAACTAAACAGAAAACATGTGCTTTGCAAGCTTTTGGGCACAAACATCCTTCAGGCATAGGGTGACAGACATAATCTGGTGTCTCCTGGCTGGAATAGAAACCAATATGTAAAATGCAGGTCTGTGAAAATGCAAAGGCTGGGCAGTGAGGATCAGAGGCCATGAGAGTGAGGCAGGTAGGAGGGGAAGGGGAAGATGCTGACCTGGTGATAAGTTGTAGCTGGTAAAATACAGAGAGGTTACCTGGGTTTATAGGATGGCAGGCAGGTTGTAACATGCCATAAATCCAGTGTCTATGTTTAGTCCATGATTTTTTATATCCAGTAATTGATGAAGCGAAGTTCATTGGCTCATCTAGGAAAGGTGTTTTGTAACTCCCCTTTGAGGATTATAAATGAGATTGGAGAGCGATTGTCCTGGGAGAAGCCTGCACCCAGTTCTCAGCACCACGTTCATCCTGGGCTTTCTGAGACCCCGGGAACAACGGGCTGGAGCACTGCAGGGAGCAGGCAGCCCTGAAGGCGCTCCTAGGCCGGACTGGGAGAGCTGTGCTGAGCAGGCCTGCGCTGGGCTGCAAACCCCTCCCCCGGCGCTGGGCAGCGCAGGAGGCTGCGCCCTGGAGCGCGGGAACTACGAGCGGGAGGCGTGGTCTGAGCTCAGCCCCGCCCCTTGGTGCGCCTCGCCCTAGCAAGCCCGGAGGAACCAAGAGCAGCGACTTCCTCTCCCAGGATGCGCATGCGCCAGCCAGGATGGCGGCCCCGGTCTCGCGAGAGCACTCTACCACCGCACGACTCCATGTCCAAGATGGCCGCTACCGCTGGGGGTGGAGGCAGCGGCAGCGCAGCGAAAAAGAGCAAGATGACGACCAAGAGCAGCGGCGGCGCAGCCGGGGAGGCCGCGGAGCCGCCGGAAGGCGGCGGGGATGCGGTGCTGCCTGGTTTCCGGGACGCCGACTCCTTCGCCAAGGTACGTGAGCGAGCAGCCCCGAGCCCCCCCTTTCCCAGGGTGCAGCGCATGGGGCCCCGGGCGCGGGGAATGCTGGGAGGCGTAGTCCCTTCCTGCGGCTCCCGTCACTTAAGTTTCCTGGAGAGGCACGTCGACGCTCCGCTTCCCAGCATGCCGTGTGCCTCCTGTACGGCGGCCGCCGGGCCCGCGCGCAGCGGTGCATGTTGGGCGGTGTAGTTTTTTCCAGGGCCGCGTGGCGGAGCAACACAGACCCCCCCACGCGGGCAGCACCGGCCTCGCTCCTGCTGGAGATCGAGACAGCCTGGCCCTGATGTGTCTGTTACAGCCTCCCTTCCCGTCTCGAGTGCCCCGGGGTCCTTGCCAGGCGGTCGGGGGACCCAGGCAGTGGGTATGGGGTGCACATGGGGCCGTGCGTACAACACAACTCGCACTCCTCATAGACGCATGGAGGAGCAGGGACTTTTGGGGGGTCATTGAGTCGCACCCCCTGCCTGAGGCAGGTTCATCCCCGTGCAAATGATGCCATACAAACCGTCATCTAACACTGTAAGACTGCTGCCAGCCCTGACATGACAGACCTAGCTGTAACCTGCCGCAGGTGATGCCGGGGAAGCACAGCCGCCAACGTGCTGCTTCTGTCAAATGTTGTCAGTATAGACCTTTTTCAACAGGGAAAAAGAAACTAGAAGCTTTATCCATGTGACAGGGGGCAGATTATTCAGTTTCAGCCTGAACCGAAATAAAACATAACTTCACAGAAATGAATTCAAGACAGTCTGCAGGGCTGTGAACTGGAGCTTCGTTACCAGGGGCAGCTAAGAGAGCAGCGTGGATTGGTGGGACATCAAGACCGTTAAGGGTTGTTAACGTCTGGGGAAGGAAGAGTTGAGAAGGTAGATGATGAGAACGAGCCATGAAATCAAGCGACTCCCTCAGCTCTGCCTTGGTAGAAATGCCGCTGCAGGCGGTTGGTTTGAAACTTTGGGTGGAGCAGGAATCAAAGGAGAGTGCAGCTACCCAGTACATCCCACCCGCCCCAATCAACCCCTGGGCCTGTAAACACGATTCACAAGCTAAACCCAAAGATTTCAAATAGGAATCTAGTGGTTAAAAATAATTTGACTTGTTCTGGTCTTTCCGAGTTCTCTGCAGCAGAAGAATCGGTCTGTTATTTTTCTGCGATCAGAAAACGAGTGAACACAAAGAGCTGGCATTGTCCAAGGGGTTTCTCCAGTATATCGAGGGATGCCTCGAGTCCAATAAGGTCGAGAAGCCCTGCATTAAAAGAAGAAAATGGTTGTGTTGACTTCATAAGCTCTTTTTTGAGCTTTTATTTCTTGCCAGTTTAATTCCAAACTTGACTTTTGGCTCCACCATGGTCTCCCCTAGTTTTAGGGTTCTTTTTTGATTACACGAAACCAGGGTGTCACAAGTTTCTGTATTGAAAGTCCTGCTTCAGCTTCAAGTTGTAATGCAGTGCAAAGTATAGGAGCACTGAGTGCTCATCTGACGGTGTCCTGGAAGAAAGGAAGTACAATGTGGGATGATGTTAATGTTGTGTCTCTAACAGTATGCCCTCGGCACAGTGGTGGCTGCTACCAAGGCATCTAATGGGCTCCCTCAGCCGGGAGACGAGTACGACTTCTACCGAAGCTTTCCTGGGTTCCGAGCCTACTGTGAAACGCAAGGAGACAGGCTGCTTCACTGGTGAGGGGTTTTACTTGTGCCAGCACTGAGATCTGTTGGTTCAAACCCAGATGCAAAGACAGAGAATCTTTTTCTTTGGGAGCTCTAGAATAATTTGAGAGAGGATTTTATTGCAAGTATTTTAACTGCTTTCTTAAAAAAATATTTAAGCTGTTTTTCCAGCTTATTACAATTTAATGGCAACATCACCGTTTCCCTGTGAGGATTTGGATGAGGAACTGTCAGAGAGGGTAGAAACAAAAATATAAACGGATGGCTTGCTTTGAGTTCCTCAGACTCAGTGAAAATTAATTGCAGTTAATAGCCAAGCAATGCTTGGAGTAAACATTCATTTTATGTTCGGGTTTCAGGTGTCTGAAGGTAGTATATCTGATATTGCAAACTGCAGAGAAGCCAATGCTTGGGAGGAATCTTAGTAAATGTTCTGGTTTTATATAACTGCTGCTAATGTGATCTAGCAAGTAGCATTCAGTGCACTGATCTCTTGTCAGCATGAGCAGAGTGATGCAGTACCACGGCTGTCGCAGTCACATCAAGGATCGCAGCAAAGTGACAGAGCTGGAAGACAAATTTGATTTGTTGGTCGACTCCAACGATGCAATTCTTGAACGAGTGGTGAGTAAACCTGCCTTGTGGCTTTGTCTGGTCCCTGTTCAGCAGTCAAAGCGGGGAGGCTTTCTACAAAAATTTTAGTCACGCTCTCGCTCTGATATCTGAATCCTGTTTCATTTTTACAGTGTCACTAGCTGTTTGCCCTGGCATTATTCCTTCAGCATCTTTAGTTAAAAAACACTCCAGCCCAACAGAGGACTGTTTTACTCAAATGTCTGTTTCTATCATTCAGATCATGGCTACATGATGGAACTTATACAGTAAGGGCAAAATGGGTATTTGTATTGTGGTAACACCTAAAGGCTCCAGCTGACACGGGGACCTCTTTGTGTTGGTGCTGTACTTGCATGTGGTAAAAGAAAGTCCCTGACTGGAAGAGTTTTCAGTCCAATATTCACAGGTTGGAAGGGGAAGTGGAAACAAAAACACAAAGTGATTTGCCCAAGGTCACAGAAGAGATCAATGGCCAAGCTGGCAGTAGATGCCAAGGTGACAGAACTTTCCATGGCAGACAAGGTGGTGGTATTGGAGACTGGCAGAGAAGAGCCTGCCCATCGGGGTGCCAGACCAGCTGTATTGCTCATTACTTTAGGCACAGAAGGGACTTGGAATTGTTACACCAACCATAAGGAAGAAATCAAGCTAACAGCTGATCGAATTAAAATACCACAGAGAGCAGAGACCTTGGCACTGTTTGCATTCAAAATCAGCCTCCTGCTTAAATCAGTCATCTAATTAGTGTTTTTCAGCCCCACATCATGGCAGATGGTATTTTGGAGGCTTTAGCCTCCCAGAATTTTATATTCTGCAGTCACTAACACCAAAGTACAGCAACTGTGAACACCACCAAGCAAGGGTGACAGTGCAGCCTTGGACTGGAAGTTAAACCCAACACTTTTCTGCCTCTGCCACTGGCTTGCTGTACAACTGTGAGCAAGTGGCACCACCTCTCTTTCTTTCTGTCTTGTCTGTTAAGAGTGTAAGATCTCTGGGGTGGGGCTGTATCTAACCACTTGCCTGTACAGCACATAGGAGCCTTATTTCATTGGGCCCTCTAGGTATTGCCTGACCTTCAGGCCAGTACCCAGCCATGAGACCATGCTTCCTCTATCATCGTTCACTTTCCACCAAGACCGAGATTGTTTGCTACAGTCCTGCTCTGCTGAGAATATCCTAGCATTTTGTTTTCCTCCTGGTCCATCCCAGGTTGAAACACTAAGGAGAGCAGAGAGTTGGGAACAAAATGGTCAGGATATGGATGTCTGAAGACACCCCACTTGGATACTTTGGCAGTTGCATCTTTTGATCCTCCCCCTTAGGACTGATCCAAACATTTAGCCACTCAGTCCTTCACTTTTGAAGGAGATGTGCATGGAGGCAGCTGAATTTTTTTTTCTCAGTAACTGCGGGTTGCTAAGTACAGCCAGGTTTCATGTGACATTCTTCCCTTTCAACTCCTTTTCTTGGATTTCAGGGTATTTTACTGGATGAAGCAGCAGGAGTGAACAAAAATCAGCAGCCTGTCCTGCCAGCGGGGCTGCAGCTCCCCGAGACCATCGTTTCCAGCTGGAACCGCAAGGTGAGGCACCCACAAGATGGTTGGTTTTGGTAAACTTATTTAGCTTTAATTTGCGAATGCCATTGCTGATAGTGATTCAGTGAGTTCAAGGTCTTTTAAATGTTTTGACTGTGGTTCATGGTTTCTTTATTTCCCAGGCTTTAGTCCAGAGTCAGGATCCTAAGGGTTCTGGCTTCAATTTCATACACACACAGGTTTTTTCTTAACCTAGATTCAGGACCCCTGGTTTGAATAACATATGCCTCTTAGATGCTGTGCCCCAACTGCAGAAACATTTCTTACTTTCTGGAGTATAATGCATCTGTGGGTATTGTATGAATCCTAAAGCAGGCCTTTCAAAAACCCACTAAAATGTTTGTGTGTGTATTTTTTTTAACAGAGTGCAGAAGCCAAGAGAACGAAGTCTGAAACCTTCCGGCTGCTTCATGCCAAGAATATTACTCGGCCACAATTAAAGTTTCGGGAGAAGATTGACAATTCCAACACTCCCTTCATTCCTAAACTTTTTGTAAAACCCAATGCTCTGAAACCACTGCCTGAAGGTAGGAAAGCAAGGGGAAAAGGGCTGCCTTCGTCTTGGGTTGTGTATAAAGAACACCGAACAGAAACTTACTCTGACAAGCCAGGAGAGAACTCCCTGAACCTAGCAGACATAGACATGCAGGAGGAGACTAGAGTAGTAGTAATCCCTGTAGTTTGTCATTCTGTTTTTCACTACAGAGTAGCATTCAGCAGCTAGAACCCAACAGTGGTTATTTGAGCCACTTGTGTCAGATATGATTCATTTGTCTTTAAAAAATGGTCACCCATTGCATTACAGCTGCTTCATCTTGCTCAAGTAGCACCCTAGACATACCTAGTACTTTAAATTGGGAGGCACAGGAGAAATCTCATGCAAGGTACAGAACCTGCATCCTCTGGTTCTCAGTACTTAATGGTGCTGCTCCTGGTGCTGCGCAGAGAAGCTGGGGTTAGGGATCAGCATGTCTTGTTCAGCTTTGTTTGACATGTCTGATTGTTCGATCTCGGTCATTCAGCACTTGCCAAGAGCAGACGGGAGCGAAAGGAGCGTCCTGAGGACTTGGATGTGCCGGCTGCACTGGCGGATTTCCTCCATCAGCAGAGGACCCAGCAGACTGAGCAAGACATGTAAGAAATTGCGTATGCAGCAGGGTGCTAGGAAAGCCTATGGCTTTGTGCGTTTTATATGTATCTTTATGCAGACGCATCACATGCACGCCTTTGGCCTGGGTGCTTTCATGAGTAGGTATTTGATGTGTCATCAGTTGTTCTCTGCATATGCATTCATAATTATTTTATGCCTACACATAACAAATCCACCAAGTGGTAAGATTTCTGATCAGTAACAGGCAAAGTGCAGTTGCTTACAAAGAGTCACTGTTGCCTTCTCCCTTCAGCTCCCTGCATTTGATTGGAATGACACCTGTTCCTTGTTTCTGCTTTTTGAAGGTTTGCTCACCCCTACCAGTATGAACTGGAGCATTTTTCTCCACCAGATGTAGTTCTTGAGAAACCAGAGCCCCAGGTTAGTGGCCAGGTTACACCAGTAAAAGCCTAAAAGAGGGAAATGTTGAAAGCAAGAGTAAGTGATCTGTGTGCAACGGATCCTGTTTCCAAGGCATTTTGTGGGAGGCAATTGCCATGTCAAACCTTTCGTTTTGCTAGATGTTCAGGCCTCTTGAGGATGCGCCTTGCCATTTTGTCTCCACACTGGATGAGCTGGTAGAACTAAATGAAAAGCTTGTCAACTGCAAAGAGTTTGCTGTGGATTTGGAGGTAAGTTTTAAACTGTTTAAGCTAGCACTTAGGAAGGCATGTCGTACTACCCTTCTGGTTGTCAGTCCTTTTCAGTTCATTGCCTTGTATAACATATATTCCTTCCATCAACTTCTTTTGTCATTGTCCCAGCCCTACTAAATGCTGGTGACCAGAAGGCTGAATGGGATTATGATTGACACCCCCCCCCCCCCCCCTAATTTTGCAGACTTGATTACTTTGCAGCAAAGTTTGCATATTGAATTTGGTCTCTCTTGGATTCTTCCTATGATCCTCTAAATTATGCTGTGAACCATATAAAGAACCAGCTTAGCCTAAATCATTTTTCTGATTGTATTAATACAACAGTGGTAGTGATTGGAAAGGAACACATGTGCTTACCACTAATGACTTTTTAGAAGATTCCTTGGCTACCTTACTAAGCTAACTGGCCTCTTCTGTCTCCTGGTAGCACCACTCCTATCGGAGCTTCTTGGGATTGACATGTCTGATGCAGATCTCCACCCGGACAGAGGATTTTATCATTGACACACTGGAGCTTCGGAGTGACTTGTATATTCTGAACGAGCCCTTCACAGACCCCGCAATTGTAAAGGTCAGTTGCCCCATTGCAAAATACTCTGAGTTTTGTCAAAGGGACTGAGCTGTAGCTTGAACATACTCTCTTCTGCCATGGCCAGCTCTGGACCTGATCCGATACCCGTTAAAATTGCTAGTAAGAGTTGCTGGATACTGATTCAACCTTTATTTTCCACAGGCCATGGTGAGATGCTAGCAACATCTAACCTCCCTGGTACAAGGAGAAATGTTAGCTAGTTAGTAATAGCCCAGCAGTGAATCGGGTGCCTACCAGGCAGTTCTGTATCCCTCAGACTGTGCTGCAAATGAACCAGGATATCATTGTTTAGTGTTTCTCATGCATAAAGAAAGAGCCTGCATGCCAGACAAAATAAATACATAGGCACGGT
The DNA here is from genome assembly GCF_000455745.1 of Alligator sinensis. Taxonomy (NCBI): domain Eukaryota; kingdom Metazoa; phylum Chordata; order Crocodylia; family Alligatoridae; genus Alligator; species Alligator sinensis. The sequence goes on along the minus strand of NW_005841851.1, from coordinate 1,292,549 downwards.
GGGATGCATAGAAGCATAAACTGCAAAGGAGCAGTAGCATTTAGGATTAATTTCCTTTTTCAGTTTCAGCTTTCTTGGTTTTTATCATGCGTTTTGAGGGGAATGTAGCTGGTTTCAATTTATTTAGTTTACATGTGTCCCAATGAGAGAGACGGTGTTGCGGTAGCATTGTCTGAGTGAAACTTGGCCTCAGGGTTCTGCTGGCAATAAGATGGAGAAAGGCAAGCAAAGAAATCATTTAGAAACATGCGCAGCAAACTCAGATGCCAGCAATCCCGATGTGAGGCCTCTGCATGGAGTTGGTTGTCATGTAATCTTCCTACCTTGCCTTCCTGTTTTGCCTTGCAGGTCTTTCATGGCGCAGATTCGGACATGGAATGGCTACAGAGAGACTTTGGCTTGTACTTGGTGAACGTGTTTGATACGCACCAGGCGGCCCGTCTCCTCAACCTTGGCCGGCATTCTCTAGACCATTTGCTGAAGCTCTACTGCAACGTGGAGGCTGACAAGCGGTACCAGCTGGCTGACTGGCGGATTCGGTGAGAGTTTGTGCTTGATGTATTGGGTTGAGTGAAGGGTAGAGTATGGGGCTCATTTGTTTGTTAACACACTACCTTGCCTAGTTCCAAGTCGTACAGTTCAGTGGGGCTTTTTGTTAGCTCTGTGCTGATCTAGGAACAAATAGTAGAGACTTCACAACAGAGTTAAAATCCATGAGCAGACTTGTGAAATGAGGCTGTTCTGTTCCAGCAGAGGCCCCACTTCAAGTTTCTATCCACCAGAGAAAAAAGCTGTCATTCAGCACAGTGACCAAATGATAGGACCTGGGTTTCAAAGTGAGTCCTACAGTCCCATCCATCTCCACAGGCCCACAAAGAGCTCAGGTGGGGTAGAGGCTCAGCAGAGCCTCTACTCCATGAGATACCTGTAGTACTTAATTCCCCATGATGATACTGGGGATCTTGTTTTCCCAGCCATGAGATGGGCTTGTGGGAAATTGTCCTGTTGCTGCCCCTGAGTGGACTCTGCTGGTAGGAATTGTGAGAAACCCTGCATTCGTTCCTGGGGTGGGCTGAGAAGCAGCTTGCCTTGATGAGCACTGGCACAGGGGGTTGCTGGGGTGGCAGAGCTTCCAAGATGTATTTGTGCAATGAGCATTCTCTTTTTGCAGCCCTTTGCCAGAGGAGATGCTGCATTATGCCCGGGATGACACTCACTACCTGCTCTACATTTATGACAAGCTGAGGGAGGAGCTGTGGAACAGAGGGAACGGAAAGCCCACACAGCTCCAGGTTGTGTGGCAGCGGAGCAGGGACATCTGCTTGAAGGTAACCTTCCCTGGGGGACCAGCTCCCGTTTGGGTCAGGGCAGAGAGGACCTATGGTTTGCCCAGCCCATTCCCATCCTTTTGGAAGAAAACACTTCTTCTCTGTGGGTATCTGAGAATACTTTGGCAGATATACGCTCATGACTAGTCACCACCAGATAAAGTCTTCTTAATGTAAAGCCCTTTAACCTATTTCCAAACCCCTGATGTTGACACTTGACACTTACCAGCGGATATTTCTCAAGCCAAATGATTCCTATCCCCATTTCTAATTCTTCTGGCTAGTCCTAATATGAGGTCTGGATGCTGGAGTGTTGTCTCACTGCATGAGGTCCAGTGAGAACAGAAAGTGGTGTGTCCTCATCCTTGGAACACTACAGGCCTTGTGTATTTTACGATGCTCTTGGATTTACTTAGATTAAAACACAAAGATGAGAGGAGCTGGAGGTAAAGTTAAGAAACAGACATCAAATATTTAGAGTGCATTTCAAGCTGCCCTAAATCCCTGAGATATTGTGGGAAAGCTGACACTCTTCTTCCACTTGTGTGTGACTGATGGAGAGAATGCAGCCTGCAGAGCGCCAGAGAGATGTGACACACTAATGTTGATCACCTGTGTCTGACTTCTTCCTCTACAGAAATATATCAAACCCATCTTCTCAGATGACTCCTATCTTGAGCTCTACAGGAGACAGAAAAAGCATCTCAACACACAGCAGCTAACTGCCTTTAAGCTTCTTTATGCCTGGCGGGACAAGCTATCACGCCAAGAGGACGAGAGTACAGGGTAGGAAGTCATTTGTTACAGGCAGGCGTTAATGTTTGGAATGAGTGTAAGATTCTGTTCCTCTCTTTGGGGGCAAAAAGTGCTGGCCCTATTGCTAAAAACAGTTACCGAAAGCAATATTCAGTGAGGGGCACCCTTATTCTCTTCCTCTGCATTCCAAAGCAGAAATTGTGTATATGAGCTGAAAGGATCCTAACCTGTCACATTAATGTTACTCTCTGTTGCAGGTATGTGCTGCCAAACCACATGCTGCTGAAGATAGCAGAAGAGCTGCCCAAGTAAGTCTCTGCTGAGCCTTGAGTATTGTACACTCATGTTCCACAGTGTCCCACACCTGCCAGTCAAGTGTGTGTTGTTTTTTTCTGGTACCACTTTATTTCCATGGTTGGCTAAGCGCTGCCTGCAGCCAGTATTGCGTCTGCCCTCAGTCCTTCAAGACTGGGGAATTCAGTACACAGAAGAAGTCAGATGGTGAGCTGCTCAAATCCAAAGGATTCCAGAATACTTCATTCTTCTGGTGCGCTCATGCAAAGCATCATGACACTGTTGCAGGTCTTCTCACCAGGGGGTCCCAATATGTCTACCAGCATTAGAGAGAGGGCTGATTTCCCAAAGAACATCTTGTGGCTGTTTAGTTTATAAAGGCAGTTGTATATGTGCCAGGCCTCACTCCTGTCTCCCATGACATTCCTTTGTTAAACAAGCTTGTCTCTTGGAGCTTGAGGTTCGCAGTTGAACATCTTTTCTTGAAAACAGCCAAAATGATGCGCATAATTGAAAGCTGGCACTAGTGCCCCTTTGTATAGAGGGAGTGTGGGGAAGAATGCATTTATGAAGGCTATATGCAGGCAGACACCAGTTCCCACCAATGGGGAGGGTGGTGGGGCCAACTAATGGATTCTCCTTGCCTGCACCACCCTGATTTTGAAGAATGTGGGGTACGCTGGATACACAGCATCTTACTCAGCTAAATTGCCTTCTGTGGCACTGAGGCCTGCAGTTACATCTGACTGACATTCATTTATACATGGATGTTTGATTTATCAGCTGAGAATATAGCAGTGTCTTTCTGTCTTTAGAGAACCCCAGGGCATCATTGCTTGCTGCAACCCAGTCCCGCCTGTAGTTCGCCAACAGATCAATGAACTGCATCTCCTTATCCAACAAGCCCGAGAGATGCCTCTGCTCAAGGTAGGGGGACCTTTTACCAACACATAGCAGGGTTTAGTGGGTGTGAATGTTTCAGTCACATTCTTGCCCTTGCTTTCTAAAGAATCCTAATGATCTTGTAGGTACTGGAAACCTAGTAAAAGTCTGTATGTGTAAAGCTGCTGCTGGATTTGGCTGCATGTGGAATGAGCCAAAACCTCAGTGTGAATGCTGCATAGTACCAGATCCATTGTGTAAGCAGATCACTTCCTGGAGCAGTATTTCCACTGCAAGAAGGGAAATCAGGCACTAGTACTAGACCCTCTGGGAACTAGAGGAGTAAGAGGGTAAAAATACCCACTGTGAAGCAGGACATAGGCATCTCTGGGGTTTTTGACTCTACTATTTTGCCTGTTAACCAACACAAGTTATTTAAACCTACAGAACTGGTTGGGCATACATAAGAGACCACCAGGGTCAATCCCATGCAGTGTGTGAAGGTAGTTGTGTGCACCTGGCCTCGTTGCTCTATGTAAGGTTTTCATATCGGCCGACATGCTCTGCTATGCAAAGTATACCCTTGTGCGGTGAAGTGGAAGTAGTTACAAGCTAGAGCACAACCTGGCTAGATGAAGGTTTAATTTCACCTGCCCTTGGGTAGAGAAACCCCTCACAAAAACACTATGAAGCTGTCATCCTACCAAAAGTGCTGAAAATACTGGTTAAAGGAAGCTTGTGTCTACGGAATCTAGGTGCTCTACTGTGAACGTTTAGTAATTTTCTTATTTTCTTCTCTCCTCTAAGTCTGAAGCAGCTTCGGTGACAAAGAAGGGACCTCTCTCCAATCCAGAGGTACTGTGTATTCAACAACTATTTAAACTGCCACAGCAGAAGATGTGATTGCTGAAACATCAGTCGGGCAAAATAGCGCAAATCAATCAGCAAGATGGCTTGCCGACCACAGACCCTGTGATATGGTCATTTCTGGTGCGGACAGACGTGGTTGGGAGGACGCACTTTACCAAAGGAAGCAGCACATTAGTTCGACCCGGGTCTGCAGTATCTGTATAGATTGGGTGCTCCAGCGGGGTTTCTCAGCGCTTTTATCTAAAGCAAATTCAGTCGGCTACTAAGTAAAAAGCACCAAAATGCAACCAAAGCACCCTGTCTATACAGGCATTGGTCAAGCCAGGTCCAACTAATGCACTGCCTCTTCTGGGCATGTGCTGGGCTTGGCACAAGCGTGCACCAAGTTTTTAAAGTAAAGCACTGTTGGGTGAGTGTTGCTTTATATCTGCAAGCAGTCTTCCGGATTATTGATCTCTTCTTTTCAGCCCAGTTTTTCCCTCAAATGCCTGTAAACCTGTCAGTTGTAAATCAGTGTTTTAAAACCTTCAAGAGGGATGATACGAAAGTCTTCCATCAGTGAATGGTGCAGCTGTTGGATGGCGTTTTGTGGCTATTTATGATGACTGACATTAAGAATGGAATTTCTAGCTGAGTTTCTGCAACAGTCATGTCTGAAGTACAGTATTCTTGCTAACCCAGAGACGCATCCTTCTGGTACAAGCTATGTGCACTAGCAGCTGAGCTGTGTGTTAGGAATACCTAGCCTTATTTATCATCCATAAATTTAGATTGTGATTAGTTTGTTGCTGTTTTCTGTGTAAAAACACCTATTATGTTGTACCGATCACCTGTGTCATACTTGAATTTTTTTGTAGAAGCCAGAAAATCACTTATTTGGACCTCATGACAGTTCCCACATTACCCTGGACGATCCCCAGAACCACTTGTCATTAGGTAAATCTGGAGACAACTTTTAACTTGTGCTAAGTAGGAAGAAACATGGATTCATTAAGAGTCATCTGACACGTTAAGCATAGTGTTGACAGACGGGCTTCAGAGCACAAAAGTGCAGTAGAAAAGAATGTTCCAAAAAGCTAAGCTCTTAATTTTCCTTTCTTTGCAGCACCTGCCCCAGCTCTGAAGTGTGGGAGTCTCTTTTCAGACGGGGAAGAGACAGATAGCGAAGGAACGTTGCCAGATTCCACATGCCTTGTTGCTACAGCCACCATCAACATCTTCAATGTAAGTTCCAGTAGTACGAAGGGGTCTGCGCTGAAGTAGGAGAACACAAAGATTTGCTAATTTGTTATGGTAGTCTAATAATGTTATGCAAAATGCAGGCAGTTTGTAAGGATACATCAAAACCAAGTAGAGCAGGCAGGAGGCCAGGTAGGAAGTTAGCTATTCTTACAGTCCAAGGGTCACTGCCCTCATAAGGATGTCAAATGGAGTAGAAAAAGATATAGTAAGCTCCTAAGTAACCAAAAATTCCTCAGACTGAAGCCAGCGATAGATGTGTGACTGGTGCACAAAGCAAGAGAATACACTGCCCTTCAGAAACTGGGACTATGTGAGCCCATCAGGGCTTGAGGTAAATTTCTGTCGGTAGCACCTCAAATTCCTTGTCTCCACCCTGCTCCCAAACAAAACCTCAGAGAGGATGTCCTAAATCCAGTCTGCCTTCACCAACTATTCCAGTGCTTGGTAAGAGGGTTCTACAGAAAAGTTGCAGGTGACTGTTTAACTGTTTTATAAGCTGTTTTTTCTGCCTGCTTGTAGGAACCTGATGGGGAAGAAGGAGGGACTGAGAAGAATTTAACGGTTGCGCAGCAAAAGGCTCGGCGCATTATGGAGTCCTTTGAAAACCCGTTCAGGATGGTAAGCAGCACAGTCTGTCATCTGCAGTGCAGCCAGCAAATCAGCCAATATAACTGGTCCCTTAAGGCAGGAAGGGTAGAAGTGTTTACAAAGCAGTTTTGAGAGACTCTGGTACAGCATCAGTTAGTGCTCGCTTGCTGGAAACAAAGGACTTCATGCCAGGTGTATTTTGCAA